>NC_091731.1:31102348-31405378 GCF_030179895.1 Drosophila kikkawai | reverse complement strand
TTGATTTTACAGTGGAACTTCGAAGAGATTGAACGATTGTCAAAAAATATATTTAAGTTATTGAAATAGAAAGTTTACTTAAGTTGGAGTATTAGAAAAATTGTTTTTCTGGATTTTTAAGCCTATATTTAAATATATTTTTTGATTTTGTAATATAAAAAATTTCGCAAAAATGTATCAATCAACTGATAAAAAGCAAAGTCACCATGAATAACATAAATTTTTAAAATCAATCAATCTTAAACAAATTTTATTACATTTTCCTGGACTTTTCCTTTCATTTTAGAATTTTGAAATCTGTTTTTTAATTTAAAACAAGTTAACAGAGCGTTAACAGAGAGAAATTTAAACCAAATGGGATTTTTTGAATCTGAAAACTGTAGTTCTGCGAAGTATATTTCGGTAGACTTTTGCCGTAGTAAACCAAAAACCAAAAAATTAGTTACCTATAAATAAAAAAAAGTAAGAGCTGACAATAATAAATTTAAATCTTAACTTAACAGTGATTTAACAAGACAAGAACTAGGTCTGGGAATATATATTCCATGAGACTTAAGGTAACAAGAACGATTTAACATTTAAAGGATAAAATCTTACAACAATAAATTCAATTTAAATTATATACTAATTTATAAATAAATATATATTTTTTTGAATTCACTTTCAAGAGGCCACACTGTAAAATTATATGTATGTCGGTGCGATTCGTGGGATGCTGTAACATACGGCTGCCATGGTTTGTTGAATTTGAGTTTAATGACGTGTAAAAATGTTTTCACGGCTTTTGATTATATTTTACCTTAAGCGCCGCTAAAGTTTGTTTCCCTCCCTCCCCAACCCCCGGAATCAAAGGTAAACCCACACACACATACTGACACACACACATCCGTGGGTATCCCTTCCGTTTGCCATTTGCAATGAATAATGTGAGCTTCGCGTCGCTTCGTCTCTGTTTTGCATATGAATACCTTTTGGCATCATCGCTGATTAGCAGCGGCGACTGACAATGGGCGGGCAGGTACAGTGGTTATCGTTATTATCCCTAAGCGGAAACATTTTAATGACAATCTCCCCCTTGCATCCATTACCCTCCCCCGTTAAAGTGTCAGTTATCGTTTTCAAAATAATATTGCCAACATATTTTTCGGTGACGCCGCGGATACGCAAGGTTTAGCATACATTGTTACCGCGTTTGACTTAATTAAAGTTTGGAGATGTGCGCTTACATTAATTTTGATAGCTGCACATATGGCTGCTAAAGTTATGCCAATGACAAACTTATTAAAGTTTTTCCAAGCGAAACGAGAGAGGGTGGCAAGGATATAAACTAGAGAAGGGTGAAAGAAAGTTACTGGGAATTATATTTAATGTAAAAAGGTAATTTAATGGATGTAAAATTTATAGTAATGCTTTGGTGTCTACTTATTTGATTAAAAGGTATTTTAACTAGGCAAAGGTACTTGAATTATTGCCTAAAGTTCACTGATCAAACACTCTTTAAGGTTCCTTGATAACCCAAAAGGTAAACAACAATCTATTTCCCTCAACCCTTATCCTGACACACTTTCCAATTTGAAATTATATATATCTCGTAGAGCCCACACTCCAATGTTAAATAAACAATCTTCAGTGGCCAAAAGTAGCCCCCATTCACATTGCTCAGCTGGGTAGGAAAATTATTTTTAATGCTCCTTTGGCCAAAGCCAAAGTTAAGCACAAAAGTTTCATGTTGTAAACTAAACAATGCGCACTGTTGACAATTGTTCCCAGGCAGCTGGGCATGGCCAATGCAGCAAAGCCCCATACCCATTCCCATTCCCATTCCTATTCCCTTTCCCTTATCCCCCTGCTTTTTTTGTTTTCGACTTATTTAATGCTCGAGTAAACCTCTAAAAGAATAAAAACCCCCGGCCAACAGAGAGAGAGAAAAAAGAAACAATGGCAGAAAGTCATAGAAAATACTTGGTAAATGGTAAATACGTGCAGTTTGTACTTGTTGCATTACCGCGCCACTTGCCACTTGGCCTCCGCCAGGACTCCTTGCCCGCTAAGGACTATTATTTTTATATTTCTTTCTATTTTTTGTGCAGCAGGCACAGGTGATATTATTGACCAAAGTTAAACAATTGTAAACAGCTACAAGTCACAGAACAATTGCGACACTTTTTAGTTTTCCAACTCGCTGCTACTTTTCCTCCTCCTCCTCGACGGGGTTTTGTTTTCAACGCTGGCGTCTCTGACTGGCTTTTGATAATACCAACCAGGTTGTAAATAAAGACACCTTTGGCTTATAACTGATTTGGGGCTTTTCGGAGAGTCCATTTTGTGTTTTGCTAAAAGTTAATCAAGCTAAAGTTGGTGGCTGCCAAAGGTTTAGCGAGGTTACAAGCTATTTTGTGCTGAAAAAAAGATAAAATATTTCATATTTTACTTTAAAAGGTTTTTTCTCAAATTTCAGAAAGTACACACTACCGATGGCTTTGTGGTAAAAACCCATTTCCTCAAGCCTTTTCCTTGGGTGTTGGCAACAACAATGGGCAAGAGACAATACCTGGACAGGTATTGGTTCATTAATTTGCACAGATGAAGCAACTGCAAATCCATTTGCCAGCTTCGGTAATAATCAACAAGCCATTCAACAGATAAAGGCGGCTTAAAATTTCCAATTTCCAGTGGCCATTCACCGCACACAGACACACACACACACAGACTCTCTCTCGCTCAGCATCCTTTTTTGACCAGCAACAACTTATTGTGGTTACAAATTGTGGCAAAAGCTATCAATGATATTATCAGGGGCAGGCAGCAGGACTCACAGGACCTAAGCGAACCCAAGCCAACCCGAATGGAACGCACATATGCAAGCCCAATTACATCCGGTTGCAGTTTCAATTTCAATTTGCCGTGGCCGTCGAACAATGGCCAAAAGGGCTGTCTATATGGCCATATCTGCCATGTCCTGCCCCCTGTCCCCTGGCTTGTGGTGCCCAAAAAGGACCAGAGGACAAAGCCCAAATGCCTCTGGCAGCTAGGCATAATATTAATTTAAATTAGACAAAATGCCAGGGCGCCGACGGTGGCCTCCATGCTGTGGTGCGTTGCATCGAAATGCAATTTTCGGCCTCCGGTTTGAGTCGACTGCAGTTAATAGCCTTGTGGGTGGCCCGTGTGTCTACCTGGGGGAACACTAAATTAGCTTTGATTGAGGTATATGTGGTCAAGACAAATTTTGTTACCCAGTAATATCATTTTGTGGAATTCTTTATGGGAGTTATAGGGGGTTTTTTTGATGTTCTTGGGACTTGGGAAATTATTTTTGGTTTAAGGAGATATTTCGGGTATTTTATGATGCTTTTTAAATAGATTTTTCTGCTGGTTTTTATTGGATATTTTGGCTGATTTTTCGATCGGTTTTGGATCTGGTTTTTGAGCTTTTTTGGGGTCATTTTTAAGAGATTTTTTTAATGGTATGATAGGTTTTTGAAAGGGGTTTTGCAGTGGTTACTGGAACGATTTTGAGACGATTCTTGGGAGTACTTTGAGGGTTCTTGTGAAGCAGTTTTAAGCCACTTTTTGTAAGTTTTTAAAACAGTATATGCAGTTTTCTTTTCCCTAATTTAAAATAGTTTTTCTTTTAATATTTTTATAAGAATTATCATTTTAATATATTCTCACTCAAGGGGTATAAACCAACCCGATTCGCCGAACTCCTCCTAACTATTTCGCCATCGAAGTTCGGCAATTTGTCTGGCGTAGCGTGAAATTTGCAATTTGCCAATTCGATGCGATACTCTTTGAATAAGGGCAATGCAACCGGAAATCCGGACTGCAACTGCGACTGACCGGGCTAATAAGCCAGAAAATGCATTTAATAATTTGGGGGTAGGGGAAAACCAAACAAAAAGATCACTGGGGATAAGAAAAAAGTGCTGTCCACGCAGTTTGGTTTATTTGCGCATTATAGATGCATCACTTAATTGAATTAATATATGGACATTGTGTTGGCAATACTATATGCAAATGTTTTTGGGAATGGATGCAGCTGGTTTAACTTTTCTATATATATTTTTTTTATTTTTAGTTTTTGTGTTTGCATTGAAAATTAGCAAGGCAAATTTAGTGCCAATGACAATGGGTCAGCAGATTTTTCTTCTAATAATGCGGATGCTCTCTGCCAATTAACACCACACACACACAAGCAGAGAAAGAGAGACCCACCACACACACACACTCGAAGCCACACATGCAGAAGACCGAAACAGATTTCCGGTTCCGTTTTGCATTAGACTCAACTCGTCGTGGTGACGTCGTTGCCGCACATAAATTATGGCAAATTGTTTGCATTTAATTGCATAGCTTAGTCCATGTGGTTGTTGTTGCTTGTCATTGTTATGCATAATTCAGGGGTAGGGAGTGCTTTTGGAAGGAGAGTCATCTTCCTGGTAGTTTGATGCATTCCCTCTAATTAACTGCAACTCATCAGCTCGTTTATCCGATGGCCAAGCCGTCGTCCCGAGTGATATACCGTTCCGAGGAGCAAGAACCACTGATGATGTCTCAGTTTGTGAGATGACAAATGGCCTATGAAGGGCACAACTTGTTGCGCCAGGGTAACATATTAGCATATTTATGGAGTTAAAGTAATAATATAGTAGTTTTTTTTTTTAATAATTGCTGAAATTACAGAAACCACTTTAAATTAAGCGCCAATCACAAACTTATATTCAAACCTTTTTGAAAAAGTGAAGAGACTGTACCGATTAACACTCGATTGGCCACGAGTTATCGTTACTAAAACCGTCGCTTTTCAACACCAAAAAGAAACTTGACTGTACTTTTTTTGTTTGCATATTTTAAATAAAAAAAAGTGTAAAAACATAATTAAAAAGGCTTATTATAACCAGATCTAGATATTTATTATCATAAACCTAACATTATTTAGCTTAATAACTAACTAAATTGTCAATAAACAGTCTAGTCAGGCAACGCTCTCAGTTTCCAAATTAACCAAATTTGAAGCTATTGAAATTAATTTGGTAAAGTAACAATGAATGCCCCAAACTCTGTAATCGACCAACGCATGGAGGCAGAGCGTATCTACGGCTGGATCACTGATTTGTGTAGCTCGGAAGGTCGTCTGGTGGCCATGCTGGAGCTCAGTGAGAGACGCAGCCAAGTTGAAAGCCTGGGACATTTGCTTTGGCACTCCTTTGGAGCTGTAGCTGGACTGCTACAGGAGGTGAGTCTTTCAAAAGGACCCAACAATTAAGCTAAGAATGTGAAATTCCAATGGTTTCCCCCAGATCATGTCCATCTATCCTTCAGTATTGACCAACGTTCTAAGCTACCAGGAGTCACAGCGCATTTGCGCCGCCATCGGACTCTTTCAGGCCATGGCCTCCGACCGCTGCATTGCCCTCCAACTGATACGCTGCGAGTTCATGAGCTACCTGATGCCGATGCTAAGGTTGACGCCTCAAACCCGGTCCGTGGAGCATGTGCGTCTCTCTGTGCTGGGCGTGGTTTGTGGACTTTTGAAATCGGATCACAAGGAAGTTGTGACCTACTTTCTGGGCACAGATCTTATGCCCCATGTCCTGCATAATCTGGAATTAGGCTCCAGCATGAGCAAGGTGCTCTGCGCCTTTGCCCTATTCCGCATCTTGGAGAACGAAGTTGGCCTAAGCTTTGTTGGCAATACGATGGCCAGAAAGATGCATTTGATTCACACTCTGGCCAGAGTGGTTCATCAACTGACGCTGGAGATGGAGCCGCGTGTTTTGAAGCATGTGGTTAGGTCCTATTTCCGTTTAGCCGATCATCCGCAGTGCCTGGTGCTGATCCTTAAGCATTTGCCGCCGCAGCTTCGCAATGGGTACTTTTGCAAGGAGAAACTGCCAGGATATGAGAATGCTAATATGGAACTGGCCAAACTTAGCTGCAAGTTGGCCAACAAGGAGGCTCAAATCTATAAGGGTAAGGAGTGGGATTCGAGGGGAAAGTTGAAACAAATAATATAATTTCTACTGATTTTTATACTCTACAAAATCACACCTTTTTTGATATTTATTTCATTTATTTAATCAATAATAAATTAAACATTACAGCCACTTTGCAAATCATTTTCACACGCAATTAAATCAACATTTTCCACCTCTTTTTTTTCTTTACAGGCAAGGAATAAAGTGCTTCCTGAATATAATTGACGTACCAATTTACACATCGGCAATTTACCTCTCACACCGAATTTTTCTGTTACCAATATATATGTATATATGGCCGGCAACCCCATGATATGTTATCTGGTGGCCCCGGCATCAACATGTAAATTGCATTACCCTCCATGGTCCTCATTTTTTCTGGGGGGAGCAGGGAGCTTCTTTGGTTGCCTGGGAGGCAGCATCAAGTTTGCGTAATGCAATAAACAGCTCGTAAATATTTTGATACCAATTTTCCAGCGTAATTGACTCGATGGTACTTTAAATGTCAAACAATAAATTCAATTACCAATCCATAGGCCCAAAAGTAACAGCCTTAACCCTCGGCAGCACACACACTTGCCTTAACCCTACTACTGCACGTGCTTTGGCTCCTTTCCTGACATGGATACGCCACCCAGACCTTCCAAAGGAGCCACAGGAATGGGGATTCTGCTGGTGTTGTAAAACCAAAGCAAGCGGAAAATCAACGCACAAGTCGATAAACATTTGTATGAACAGCGAAAAAGCGAAAGGCGAAATAACAAACAGGAAAGTCGTGGAAAACCCCAAAGATTCACTTATGTAGTTGTAATCAAAAGGGAAAGGGATAAATGGAGGCCAAGGGTTGATCGCTGCAGCGGCGTAAAACAATTTCATATAAAAACAAATGATTCCTGGCCAGAACATAAACAAAGAGCACATGAAATGCGGGGGAAAATGAGATACGGATAAGCGATGGCAGTGGGGAGATAATTTTCTATTAAGGGAAAGTCCTCTGAAAAGATAAAAAATAATAAGAAAAGAAAAATCACACATATTTTTGTATTATTCAAAATCTCTAAAAGTATGCATTTTTAAGGCATTTATTTTTTTAAATATTTTTTGCAGATTTATTTTAAGCTATTATGCTTTTTGTGTATTAATTTTTCTCATTTTTAGGTACTTCTTGAAGTAGTTTTCTTATTTATTATAATTTTTTGCAATTTGTTATGTATTTCTCTTATAAACATCTCTAATTTCTTGGTAAATTTTCATAAAACCATATTTTAAACCGAATATTTTCAGTTCTTAACTCGGTAATTCACGTATTAAGGTTTATCCAAGGCAATTGGGTACTTTCAAAGCAAAGTTCCTACCTGATAATAAAACTATTTAATAAAATATTTTAAAATTTTAAATAAAAAAAGTCCCTTTATAAAAGCAAAATATCCCCTTTAACCAATTTAGTGTTTCGTTTACGAGTCACAAATTGAAATCTATAATATTTTAGCTCGCTGTTTATCAAAAACCACAGAAAAAAAAAAAGAACACCTTAAGGGGAAAATGGTAAAAATCCACGGGAAAAACAGGGAAACAACAGCCGCCCAGTGCTGAGGGCAACAACAATGACAGTCAAACAATGCAAAATCAATTTAAATTTTCATCTCGCACACACAGCACGGCCTGGAAAAAAGGAAAGGGGAGTGGCGATGGCACAGTAAAAAGCGCACACAAAATGGGTGAGAAAATCAGGAAAGCAACCGCAATCTCTTACCAAATTGTTTCGAGGGTTGCCATTGCCGTGTGCGCTGCCTTTTTTCTCCACTTTTTTCTCCGCCACGCAACTCAATCATAAGTAAATATCTGCCTGGCACACACGCACGTGAAAATAAAAAAAAAAAAAGAAAGAAATATATGTAGGAGAGGAAAAGCGAGGCTTATTATGCCCCCGGGTGAAATATAAACGGAAGATGGTGCTGGGGGGGCCTTGGGGTTGGGGTTGAAAAATAGGGGGTGCGGTGTCCGCAAAGGGTGCAGGGGGAGGGAGACCGGGAGAGACAAGCAGCGGGTTGGCAGGCGAGACACGTTCTAATAGATTTTTCCAGCCTCTCGCCTTTTGACGCTTGGCAGGCCGTACAAGTTACACATGTTGCTTTTGTTTGGCTTCCTGTCACACATACACACACGAGTCCTTCGAAGGACCCATGCTTAGACATATGTGCACTACGAAAAAAAATATATATTCTACAAGTAGCAAAGAGAAGGAGTTTAAAATTCAGTGTGTGTCTAAAAGAGATTATGAATTAATTTCCATGATTTTTTGAAGGAAAAACAAGCTGAAATAATGTCATTTATAAACCTATATTTAAGTTTGAAATTGCTGTAAAGCTCTACTTGATTTTCTTACTTCTTGGTAAGAGTTTTGAGGCTCGGTTTCTTGTTTTTTTGCAAGTGCACTCACCTTAGAGGCACCCACAAGACGTACATTTGCCATGAAACACTGGCATTTGACATGGCTCAAGTTGTGCCTCAATTTAGGACCGTAAATCCTTTATTCAATTCTTTTGCCGCGATAAGCGCGTCACCGCTTCAAAAATGCGTGAAAAAAAAGGATTACTGGGGTGCAAATCGGCATTGATTAGGCCAACCGGATAAGCCGGGGATAAGGCCGAGGCACGGGACCGTAAGTCCCATAAATCCGGCATATGTATGTGCGATGCGATGCATTGCGTTGCTTTCCACTTTCGGGGCTCATCAATCTATGCAAATTGCTGGCAATTGACTGGCAAGCAAATCCGAAAATTATGCCATCGGCGTTCTACCAAAAACACAATGAAGGATGAACCGGGGCCCAAAGCGCCACCAAACGAATCTGGGAGCTGCAATTGACAGGCGGGCGGACCAAGAATAGCCAGCGGGTGGCAGGAGCTGGAGCAGCAGAAGGTTCATCTCCGCAGGAAGAGAGAGAGCCAGAACCAGAGCCAGAGCCGGAAGCTGGCACACAACTAATTGGACATCCGTTTGCCCCGGCGATTATCGACTTTGAGAACGAGGACAAGGGCAAGGTAAAGGTAACTCAAGTATTCTTTCCTGCTGCTACTTTTCTACCAGTCCTCATCCTGCTCCTCCTCCTCCTCCTACAGTTCGTGAATTTTCCGCCACGTTATTAACACCAGATTGAGTGAAAGGACAAGGCATCCTCCTGGCCTCCCGGTGTCGCCATGGCTGCGATGCCGCTCTATTTAGCTGCCAGCTCCGTGTCCGCTGGGACACAAAAGAACGAGCCTGAAACGCTCCAATTGCCGGTGTCGTTTGGCTTGATTTAATTGAAGCCGATTACCCAGCTGGAGATGGCACACCGGGCCGCCAGCTGGGCAGCCTCATTAGATCGATCCACGTCCCACATCCCCATATCAACGTCTATGGCCGCCTGCACACTGTGCAATAATGGCGAAAGAAAATCAGCAACAATTTGAGATTTAAACGATTGTAAAATTCTTTTTTAAATCATAAGAAAAAATCGTACTTTAAAAGTATACTTTATTGTTAATTTTAAATATAATTTCATTACTGTTCAGTGCATTTTGCTGTGATGTTTTGCGCTTAAATCGCTTGTACTAAACTCTTAAGTGCCTTAAGGAGCCATCGCCTAAGCCGCTTAGTCCCCGGATTTATTAGAGTCCACAACAAAGCCGGTGCAAGATCAATGGGCTTGCCTGCGCACAGGTCGCCTCTTTCAAGTCAAAAGTTTCTGCGACAACAAAACCACTTCAAAAGCCGCCTTTCAAGTGGTGCTGCAGCGCTCCAGTTGTTTGTCACCTGGCCCGTGAGTCACTGCCCCCCCACCCACTGTTTGGTGATTCATTAGCCACCCGCATCCGACCGCTTGCCCCCCTTTTATGCTGAGCACTCTTAAGCTAAATTAAGTTTTGATAATTCCTAATAATCTATTCAGGCAAGTTTTCAAAAATGTTTGTTCACTTGCCTGTCGCTCTAAGAGGTTGGATTGCTCGTTGTTCGTGGGGCTTCCGAGCCAAGGGACTTCCCGAAATGAAGATGAGGTGAGTGCCTGCTACTGCTTTTGTTGTGATCCATTCCCCGCAAACAACCCGTGCGCCCCTGGTGTGCAAATTGAATTTTGAAATTTTCTTAGATTTGAATTGTTAGATAGCTGGCGACTTATTAGAACGGAATACACAAAAACCGCATACAAAAGTTTTGCGGTGCCTTTGCTAGATTGCACTGGAGAAAATTTGGGGTGAATTTATATGGAATTTATATTTTTAAATAATTTAAAGAGAATTTGTAATAGTAAAATAGTACTTTACAGTTTTAAATTCCATCTTTTAATATTCTTTTATTATATTCGATTTAGTAAATGTTGCACAGGTTTAGTTTTCAAAGAGACTTTCTATTTTTTCAAACTAATTACTCAAAAAAATAAAATAAATCTATAAACAATAAACAATAAATATACTAAAATCTATACCAATTAAAACCCAAATTGTTTCTCCCTGTGTAATGGCTTTGAAAAACTTTTGTGCGAACAACTATTGTTGAAAAGTTTTCAATTGAGAATATTAATTTAGCCAATACATGTGGGCCAGGGAGCACAGCAAGCGGACGGCTGAAAACCAAAACAAACGGTAAAAGTTTTGTGGTTTGCCAAAGCATCAAAACCACGCCCCCATCCTGCTGTCGTGGAATGGGATGTCATGGGATCAGCAGTAGCCCAGCTCAGGTGCCTTATAGACGCTGTTCATCCTTCTCCCGACTCGACTCGAGGGCGACAAGACGCCGGCATAATGTGGTTTTTGCGGCGCACTTTCTATTAGGCGAGCGGAAGTATAATCAAGAACACCCATCCAACTCCACCTTTGGTACGAACCACCCCGGGACAACCAACCAGTCCACAGAGCACACTCCACGCACTCTGGGCCAATTAGCCGTGTGTCCAACCAAATTGGCTGTGGGCCCTGCTTTGTTGTGGCCCAAAATGAAGTGGAGGAGTCCCATAATCAGAGCAGGGCCAGGCGCATATTCTGCATATACAGTAAGTAATGCGGTCAGTTGTCACTTTGATCTGTCCAGAACAGGAAAAGATTATGGGCTAAGATGACGGGGGGTAGATGCACTCGAAAAAATATATAAATTTAAATAGATTTAACACTGAATTTTGATTTTAATCATTTTAAAATTAACTCTTAAATCACTTTAAGGAAAGTAAAACTTAAACAGAGGCTTTTCCTTGTGTGCCAGGGACTTTTATTTTGTTTTAAAGCTCTGTAAATGAGTTACAACTTTATAGGTCTGAGGTATTTCTATAATATCTATATTTATTTATCTTTAAAATATTACAAAAACCAAAAAGCACCAGAAAATATATGTTGAATATCCTTAAATTTGTTAATAAATATTTTTTCTATCTCCAAATCCTCCCTTCATCATTTTTAAACTAAACTCAATTAACATAAAACAACGGATTTACTTGATTCTGCGAGTGTATATATACAAGAAATGGAATTCGGATCTTGTTAAGCCGCTGGGCACATGGCAAGGGCATGGGGGTCGTCTCCAGCCCATGTTCACCTGCAGGGAATTAGCATGCAAAGCCCAGCCACTCTCACCCTTCTCTCAAACGTATCCACATCCCCCGGAAAACATGCATACACACACACTCCACTCCACTCCTTCGAGGTGGGGCGGAGGTGGGTCAGGTTATGAACATTGCGCTCATCATCGATGGCCGGCGGCTAAACTGGCGAATGGCGGAAGGCGAATGGCAGACGGCAGCTGTTCGAGTGCCCAGCAGTGGGCCGACCTCTCCCCCCCTTCCCCCTGACTGCCACATACAAAAAACCCCTGCCAACGCCTCTGGAGCTGTGTCCGAAAAATGTTTTTCCCCGGCATTTGCATGGTAAAACGGCAACATGGTATAGTGGTCATCGTCAGCTCCGCTCCGAGTGTTGTACTACACTCAAAGTCCATTCAATCACAAATGCACTAAGAGGAAAATTATAAGAGAAAGTCAGGATTCATAGGAATAGGAGGGATTTTATATATTTAAATCTAAGAACTTTTAATGTAAACTTTTATATTTCTATTTAATGATTTTAAACATCTTATTCCTTGCTAGTACACCCTATTTTTTTCTTGAGTGTACAGTCAAACTCCATTCAATCACACACACCATTCATGGCCAGGGGAGAGCCAAAGGAAGCTGGAAGCCTGGAACCAGAGAGCTCTGGCTCTGGCCAGAAACAGAGACTGAAACTAAACCAAACGCAGGACCTGGGACCTGAGACTCTGCATCTTTGCCCAGCGGTAACAACTGTCCAGCGCAGGAGGAGCTCGGTTCACATTTGCTTTGTTTTATGCCCAGGTACACATGTTTGTTACCTGCGTGGGCCAGCGGAAGCTGGGCAGGAATGGTATAGTGAGCATGTGGACATGGTCATGGACATGGACATGGACATGGGAATGGGCGTGGCAGCTTGTTTCCGGTGCGTTTGGAGAGGGGGGAAAAGGAAAGGGGAAGGGGAAAAGAAAAGAAAGCACACTGGATGGCGCCTGCAGTAAATTGAACTTTTGCATTTCAAGTGAAATGTCCGAACAAAGCATCAATGGTGCTGACATCATCTCCACCTCTCTGCGACCAAAACCAATTCAAAATGTTGAAACAAAGGCAGCCATATAATACACACAAAAAATTGTTAAGGGAGAGGGCGAAACAAAACAAAAAAAACCTTGGACTGCCCAAAATACTCGCACTCTCGGAAAATGAAGAAGTTGAAAATGGGTTTTAAACTGATGAAGAATTTCTATGCACTCTCAAAAATGAGAAGCTTTTTGGGTTTTTG
This sequence comes from Drosophila kikkawai, assembly GCF_030179895.1. Lineage (NCBI taxonomy): Eukaryota > Metazoa > Arthropoda > Insecta > Diptera > Drosophilidae > Drosophila > Drosophila kikkawai. The sequence goes on along the minus strand of NC_091731.1, from coordinate 31,392,558 downwards.
AAAGAGTTAACCAGGAGCACAGACATCTAAATTAATAAGTTAAACAATATTTTACATCCAAGGTTGTCTACTAATTCTCAATATATTTTTAGTTCATATCCTAATACTAATTTTTAAACTTTAATATTTTTTAAGTAAATTCAACTTCTATGCCTTTTAAATAATAATAAAATGTCCTGAAATTGCTGGAAAAAAATAATAAAACAGAGCATCAGGGAGATCATTTTACCCAGAGTAGAAGCCTCGGAAAATCCAAAGCTGGCCAGTCCGGAGGTGTGTTTCTAACGAGGAGCAAGGGGTATTAGTAGCATTCGAAAGCCTTTGCCAATCAGTCAGCAACGATGGCTGCCACTAATGGATGCGTGATGTGAACTTCATGTTCACATGGCAAAGTAAAGCCAAATGCCCGAATAATTAGCGAACTAATGGAAAATTCAACAATGGGGGAAGAACCAAAATAATCACCTGATGTTTTCCCGACATATTTAAATTTTTACCAGGAATAATGTTAAAGAGTTACAAACATTTCCCCGAATTCTTTATAGGAGCGAAAACCTGCCTATTTACCACTTTTATCAGCTATTAAATAAACGATGGATCGCCTTGTGGAGAACCCCCCAATGAAGCCACGCGACCCACAGGTGAATCAGCCGGGGTCTTAAGCACGCAACAAGCGATTCAGTCGATACGCCATCGATCAAATACCCATCGAGCAGTGCGCCCGCATAGATAAGGATTCGATTCCCCTATAAAAGCGAGGTTCCCTCGATAGCTGACCATTCGCCAGTAACCAGTTTATTGACCGACATGGCTTCTAGCTCCCTCAAGCTTCTCCTCGTGGCTCTCCTGGGCCTTTCCGTTGTCTGCGCCACTTCAGTGGAGCAGCAGGCCGGGGCCGCTCAGTTTACCGCGTCGATGACCCGTTTCCTGCAGGCCTTCAAGAGCATCATGCCCTGCGGCTACGGCAACATCCCAGCACTGGCCCCCATCATCAATCCCTTCTACGAGTACGCGGTTAACACTGATGACTTCACCGTGGTAGGAAATGTGACCAATATCCGTGTCCAGGGCCTGGACAGCTTCCAGGTGCTGAGCGCCAGTGACTACGGCAAGACCGGAGTGGCTGCCTACGACCTGCTCTTCCCCAAGATCCAGGTGCTGGGCTTCGCCGCGGTCGATGGTTTCATCAACATTGGTGGCCTTAAGCTGCCCATCAGTCAGAATGATGTCATCAACGAGGCTCTCTTCGACCTGCGCTTTGTGGGCAGCTATAGCTTCGCCAACAGCCTGACCAACTCCTCCGGACTCCGCATGGTGGACTTCCAGCAGACCGTCTACCTGGCTGGCGTGGAGCTAGACAACTGGAACACCCTGTGGAGCATCTCGACCAACAACTTCTGGAACCGCTGGATGAAGATCCTGCTGCCTCTCGCTCTGGAGGAGATGCAGCCCAAGATAACCGATTTCCTGTACCAGAACTTCCTCGTTCCGTCGGTCAACGATCTGCTGGCCAACGTGAGCATGCAGGAGATGGTCAATTTCTTCGACACTCAGGCCCAGCTCTGGGAGAACGCCAACTGCCAGGCTTAGAGGCTACCATTGATTCGCTTCGAGTGAAATATAATATTTAGCAAGCAAGGAAACTGCGTTTGGTTCTCTAATTCGGGATGCATTACACATACGCCATGTGGAACGAGGGAAGGCGAAGTTTGATTCCCGATGATGCATCATCAGGCATTTTGCTAATGAGACAGTTGAAGGTATTGGGTTTTCATTACAAAGGATTTCAGTTTGAACTACATTTAGATCAACATTGAGGTAGGCTTTAGTAACACTTTACAACTTCAAAATTAATACCCATTGATGGGGGAATTAAAGAATAAAATTTAAATCAGAGCTTCCTGAATTAATCTGCAACTTATTATAATTATTACATTATTTTAAAACCTTACGTAAGTAAAATTATTGAAAAACGAAATGGGAATATTATTTTAATCTAAATAATTCATATCTCCGCAACATGAACATTTCAAAGCCGAGTACAAATAACATAAATCACAAGTCCAATATTGCCTATAAACCATATTTAAAATTGTAAATATTAACTCTACCTTTCGCCTTCAATTCTAGCTAAGATGCATCCCCTATTAGAGCTTCAAACGCATTGCCAAATAATATATTTCAATAATCGTAGCAGCCAAGACTTGAAGCCTCTCAGCAGTTGCATTTCATAAAATAAATGAAGCAACTTGGCCAGATTTCTTCACTTTTAAATTCATTCTGGAATTGTGTTAAGATATCCAACCAAAGTATAGGAAAACTGTTCTTCTTTGCTTGCTTTATACTTTATTTAAATAATCGAACTATCGAGTGCAGGGCTCTAAGCCTGGCACTTGGCATTCTCCCAGAGCTGGGCCTGGGTCTCATAGAAGTTCACCATCTCCTGCATGCTCACGTTGGCCAGCATATCGTTGACCTTGGGGACGAAGAAGTTCTGGTAGAGGAAGTCGCTGATCTTGGGCTGGATCTGCTCGAGGGCGAAGGGCACCACGATCTTGGTCCACTGGTTCCAGAAGTTGTTGGTCGAGATGTCCCACAGAGAGTTCCAGTTGTCCAGCTCCACGCCAGCCAGGTAGACGGTCTGCTGGAAGTCCACCATGCGGAGTCCGGAGGAGTTGGTCAAGCTGCTGGCGAAGCTGTAGCTGCCCACAAAGCGCAGGTCGAAGAGAGCCTCGTTGATCACGTCATTCCGGCGGATGGGCATCTTGAAGCCTCCGATGTTGATGAAGCCATCGACCTCGGCGAAGCCCAGCATCTGGATCTTGGGGAAGATCAGGTCGTAGGCGGCCACTCCGGTCTTGCCATAGTCGCTAGCACTCAGCACCTGGAAGCTGTCCAAACCCTCGATGCGCATGTTGGTGGCATTGCCCACGATCTGGAGATCGTCGTTGACGAACTGGAACTCGTAGAAGGGAGTGCTCAGTGGGGCCAGTGGGGGAATGTTGCCGTAGCCGCAGGGCATGATGCCCTTGAAGGCCTGCAGGAAGCGGGTCATCGACGAGGAGAACTGAGCGGCGCCGGCCTGCTGCACCACCGGAGTGGCGTTGACGGCGGCCAGACCCAGGAGGGCCACGATGAGGAGCTGGGAGCAGGAAGCCATGTCGATCGCTGAACTGGTTGCTGAACTGTTCGGTGAACTGCTGGTTAATGTTCAGCTACTGAGGGAAAGCAGCTTTTATAGGGGAATCCTTATCTACGCGGGTGGCACTAGTCGCTTGCCTTTGATCGATTGCCTATCGAGGTAATCTCTTTTATCGGAGACTTGGAGCATTGATCGCTTCTACGTGAGTCATCTGCTGAGGGGTGTCTCTTTGGGGTTTCCTTGGCCATAGTTTGACCAGACTATGCCTAGCCCGATTAAAGGCTTCCAAAGTGGTATGGAGAGTCTTGTTGCCAACTGAGTTGTGGAACGAATATGTACATTTTATTGATTGGGCTTCGCGGGTGGGTGCTCTAAAAAGGTGGCCTGTTCAAAATATATAATCTGAAAATTACGAGAAACGAAGTGGCTTTCTGTGGAATCCATCGATTTCTGTCAAGTGTCTTTGGGGCATAATGTATTGGATTAATTTATGGTTCCAGCAACCTATTTACCAAGAATAACCAAGTCGTTCTAAGAAATCTTAAAGGTTTTATAAACACAGAAAGGCATAGTCGAGTGAATGTATTTTATATTTGTTAATATTTAATATATATGTTATTGTTTAATAATTAATAATCATTAACATATTTTCTTACCAAATTTATTTTCATCTTCTTCTATTTGAATGGTAAAATTAACCAAAGAACACCACTCAATCTCCTTAATTTCACATCACATTAAAAAAACGCAATAATGTCATCTATACTTTTATAAATGTATTAACATATTAACATGATTTGGATGACCTGCAGATTTATGTTTATTAACTAAGTGAAACCGCAACGTTTAGGTTGCTCCTTGACCCTTCCACACTCTCACTGAAAATGAGAGTGATCTGAAAAGAGAAAAAAAAATTCACTTAGTAAAATATACAATAAATTTATTTCAGTGTTCTTAGACTAATAACTCTTTTAGAACTCAAGTCCTATCAGTAAACAAAATCAGAAAAAACCGAACACATTTGCAAACCCAAGGGAATTAAATTATTTAAACATTAATTTGATGCATGAGGCTGTGCACTGAGATTTCTCAGAAATGCAGTTTCCAAGAATTTACCAATTTCTAAATTCGATTGACAGAAATTGATGGATTCTAAATTTGGAAGATTTATTTATGTACACACATTTAGCCGCCTTAATTTGTGGCTCGTGCAGCCTTAATCAAGCGCCACCAACCAATTAGATATTACAATCACTCGATAAGACTCTTAAGGCGGTGTATAGTCTGGCCCACTCACCCAGCTAGGAAACCCCTGACGTTCTGCAAACAAGTGACTCACATAGAGCGATCCATGATCAATGCTCCAAGGCTCCGATAAAAGCGATTACCTCGATAGGCAATCGATCAAAGGCAAGCGACTAGTGCCACCCGCGTAGATAAGGATTCCCCTATAAAAGCTGCTTTCCCTCAGTAGCTGACCATTCACCAGCAGTTCACCGAACAGTTCAGCAACCAGTTCAGCGATCGACATGGCTTCCTGCTCCCAGCTCCTCATCGTGGCCCTCCTGGGTCTGGCCGCCGTCAACGCCACTCCGGTGGTGCAGCAGGCCGGCGCCGCTCAGTTCTCCTCGTCGATGACCCGCTTCCTGCAGGCCTTCAAGGGCATCATGCCCTGCGGTTACGGCAACATTCCCCCACTGGCCCCACTGAGCACACCCTTCTACGAGTTCCAGTTCGTCAACGACGATCTCCAGATCGTGGGCAATGCCACCAACATGCGCATCGAGGGTTTGGACAGCTTCCAGGTGCTGAGTGCTAGCGACTATGGCAAGACCGGAGTGGCCGCCTACGACCTGATCTTCCCCAAGATCCAGATGCTGGGCTTCGCCGAGGTCGATGGCTTCATCAACATCGGAGGCTTCAAGATGCCCATCCGCCGGAATGACGTGATCAACGAGGCCCTCTTCGACCTGCGCTTCGTGGGCAGCTACAGCTTTGCCAGCAGCCTGACCAACTCCTCCGGACTCCGCATGGTTGACTTCCAGCAGACCGTCTACCTGGCTGGCGTGGAGCTGGACAACTGGAACTCTCTGTGGGACATCTCGACCAACAATTTCTGGAACCAGTGGACCAAGATCGTGGTGCCCTTCGCCCTCGAGCAGATCCAGCCCAAGATCAGCGACTTCCTCTACCAGAACTTCTTCGTCCCCAAGGTCAACGATATGCTGGCCAACGTGAGCATGCAGGAGATGGTGAACTTCTACGAGACCCAGGCCCAGCTCTGGGAGAACGCCAAGTGCCAGGCTTAGAGTCCTGCACTGGTTCGATTATTTAAATAAAGTATAAAGCAAGCAAAGAATCTGTTTTTTGTTACACTTTAGTTGCGAAGGATTATCTTATCACGATTTAAGAGACATATAACTTAATCTGGAGTCTGGACCAGCTTGCTGTTCTCTTTCTTAACTCAATTGTTAAATTAAACACAGGCAAACACAGCAACCTGGCACCTTAACTATGAATACATTACACATACGCCGCGTGGGCTGGCGGAAAGTGAAATTCAATACGTGTATAATTAAGCTAATGAGGCAACGCTAGATGGGGCCACGGGGCGTCAGGTGTAGAGCCCATAAATCTCAATTAAAATTCAACACATTTTGTTAGTCAAAACAGGAATAGGCGGGGACCAGTGCGGGGATCGGTCTTCGACGGCCAACTCCTTCTCCTGGCCGGGGCTTCCTTTGCCGGCGCTCTTGTAATCCGCTTAAGTAACTCAACAGGAACGGAAACCGGAAATGAAAACCATACAGTGTACAAAGCAGCAGCGAGAGAGAAAAGGTGAGGCCGCCGCAGAGCACAGAAGACAGAAGGCGACTCCGAAACGTAGATGGACTGAGTTGGCTTGGGTTTGGGTTTGGGTTATGGGTGGTTTTGGGTCAGGCAAGCTACTTCCGCTGCTTGTGCGATTGCTGCTCCTTGCTTTTTCCACAGAGCACAAACAGAAAGTTTTCAATTACACTTGAACAAATCTATATTACTTTTTAGACCCTTAAAGTAATTATTTCTAATAATGAGTAACAAATAAAGTTCTTTAATGATTATTTCTTAAAGATCATAAATTTAAGGGAGGTTTATTATTTAAACCTAATTATAATTTGATAATAATATTTTATAATATTTTATTTACTATTTTCTTGTAAATTATAAAGCCAAGTAAACATTTTCTCTTCCTGCAGCCACTTGTATACATCGAGAATGAAAGGAGTCGGGAAGGAATCACGGCTCTTAAGCTGCACCGGAAATGAAGAACTGCTGCTCGAGTTCCAGCGACAGATTCGCTGGACTCCATACCAGGTTGGCTCCCTGACTGACTGACATATAGCCAAGACAGTACAACCGCAGCGAATCCTCTCAAAAATGGCTAGGACAGCGTTCCTGGCGACCGTTTTAAGTGCTCATAATATCTGCTGGCTCTATGAGCGATTTTCCGCAAAACGGAACAGGTGAAGAAGGGTGGAAGCCAGCAAACAGCAAATGGCTTTTCCACATTGCGGTTTTCCGTTCCGTTCCGTTCGGCGAACAACTCATCTGGACGACCATCTGTCCCGACTTCCGCTCCCGGCATCTAAACCGCAGCGGTGATCCAAAGTCCGCTGTGCATTAATCAATTATTCAGGTTGTGTAAAATGCATAAATTATGATCCCCCCGGGGGGCCAGGGACCAATCCTTGGGTCAGATGGGCTACCAGAGTTTTGGCAGCTCTTCAAAATGCAGCCCCAAAAATTAAACCCGAAATTAAAACCCTTAATAAGCGAATTCTTTACGGAAAATAGGAAAGAGGAAACCACACACTCACACACCGCCAGAAGTATGAAAACAATTTTCCTTTGTTTATTCAAATTACTCTTCGCACGCAGTTGCCATTCGCTAGCGCTGATTATTTATGTATAATATTATTCCATAGAATTTCTATTGTTTTTTCTTTTTTATTATTGCATAATTATTCAGTAGCTCACATTAACATCAAACTGTTCATGCAAATACACTCGAGTGAATTGTTGTGTGTGGCATTCTTTTCAATCAACATTGTTGCAATTACTTCTTCCCCTGCTCTACCCGCTCTGCATGCCTGGACATCAAAAATATTTAATAATTCATTAATTAATTATTTTCTAAATGGTGCAACAATATTGACAATCAAATAAAAAATAAATGTATTGGTTTTTATAAATACGTAAGTATGAATTGCGAGTTCATTATTGAATAGATTGTTTTGCCGTGTGTTCGGTATTCATTTTTTGTTTTGTTTTGTTTGCATAATGCGCATATATTGTACATATATGTATATGTTGGTTTGTTTTGTATAGAATATTAATTATTTGATGGACACGTTGGAGGCAAAAGTGGGTGGTGCTATAGTGGCGTGGGATTGGGTAACGAACCCAAAAATGTATTACAATTACACAAGTATTATATTAAAGCTTTTCAGAACCTAGTATTTCACACTCCTGTTCTTTATGTTTGTTTTTTTTAGATACGCACCTCCAACGTGCCGCGGTCCAACAATGTCATCTTTATCCATTTAAATGATGCTTGCCTTTATCGGTGTGTATTTTTTATAACATTAAACAAACAACATTCAATCTTTCACGTTTGGTTTTTGGGTTTGATTAGTCATAGGTAGGTAGTTATAGATTCCATATTCCGTTCGGATCCGTGGGCTAGGGTGGCTAGATCAATCAATGTTCGTCTTCGTTTCACATACACTAGATGGTATTCACATATATATGTTATATATTTAGCGTTCCTGGTACTTAGGTACATGTAATACTCGTACGTACGTTTTAGCATTTTTAACTATTTTTTCTTCTTCTGTGTGTTATCCTAACTTGCTTCTTTTAATGCCTAATTTTGTATATTTCATACATTAAAATTAAACATTTATCAAATTGAATGCATCTTGGTACTAGACAAAAAACGTACAATAAAAAATAAAATGAATTCCTCTCATTATCCGGGTATCTCTCTTGTGTGCAGGGAATACTCCACTTTGCTATATAATTTATGCATATAAATATGTATGCTAGTTATAAAAAGGTATTTTATATAAAAACATTAAAAATTATGTTTAAATTTAGCTTGGTATTTTCTTTTTTTCAGTGACTTTCCACTAGGTTACAAAATTCAAAAATATTTTTTCCACAGTATTTCCTTTATATAAAGACTAGGTGCAGTTGGATCTCGTCATTACAAATTTGAATTTGAATTGAATTTTCTTGAAAAATAATTTTAAAATTAAAAAAAAATATACTCATATATATTCTATTTAATTTAAGAAATATTGAATAAGGTACAGTTTTCCATTAAAATCGGAAAGTAAAGTTTGTTATTTTATGTTTAAAATGAATCTTTAATTGTTACAACTTTGAATTGGAATCCCAAAATATTTTACTGCATACTTTTAGGTACAGTTTGAATTGATTTGAAATCCTTATAGATTAAAAATGAGTTATAGAATGGACAAACTCACAGAAATGTTTTCAAAAGTTAAACTTGTCTCAATTTCATAATTCCTTATCAACTGCACCGAAAAAAAATCAGTGGCAACTGTGGTTATAACCATTGTAAACTAGTGATATTGCTGATTTTTAAGGGACATGCACACACACAGATTTTTTTACGAATTAAATGCTTCAACTTACACCCAACTAGAGTATAAATCCTTTTATACAATCATATATGCATCGTATTCACATATTTTTATATAAATAATGCAACTTGCCATTCACATTTATATAAATTGTAATTGCTCTAATATATTTATATATTTCTTTTAGCATATTGTATCCATTTAACCAGTTTTGTAATGCACATTTATATAAATTAACTCGCCTCTTTCACTTGATAAAAACATTCTAACAAACCTATAATACGATCGATCGGTGTTAACGTACAAATATACATATATATTTATATACGCGTTATAAAAATGCATTTTAAAATATGTGTGTTGTGTGTAAATTTCTGTCCAATGGTCAACATTGTTTCAATGTCGCTTCGGGCGGGTTCGGAAGGGGGCACTAAAAACAAATTCGAGCTAAAGTTCGCATTTAAAAGCCTTAGATTACAATATTTATATTTGCATATTTTGTTTTTCTTGTTATCCAAATATTCTTCCTAAATATATTTAGAATTTATATATATATTTCTTCGTCGTTACTAGAGGCGCCAGCCGTCAAATGAAAGGAACCTAAAGTTGTTCAACTCTTGCTCCTTGTGTTTTCTTTTTTGTTTTGTTGTGAACATGTTTTTAATTTATTTATTCCATTGATTAAATCCCAAAAATGTATCTCTAAAGTAATTTCAAGTTCGATTTTTCGTTGAGGAATTTCGATTCGGACTTTGCCAATTATAGTAAGATCAATGAATGATCGAAACAACCTAATGTTAATCAGGGTCTAGAATAAAGCTGGGAAAATATCGATAGCTTCCCAGCTCTAGACTCTAGAATGGATTGAAAGGGTTTTAGTTATAATTTATCTTAATAAATTTTTAGTTGCTAAAGGAATTGGCTTTGCTTTTGCTGAATTTCTAATTAAAAACTCTTTAAAATTGCTCTCTGCAAGACCGATATTTTGTACCTTCTATTGTAATTCCGTTTTTGCATTTACCAAAATAAAGAGAAATCATAAATAACTTAATCTTGGCTTTTTTTGTAATTACATATATTTTTTATGGTTTTATTTTTCAACTAAGGGTGTGTAATCTGCCATACAAAATAATTTAAAGCTTCTCTTCTTCCCATAATTGGTCTGGAATAACATTTGCGCGTTGTTGAGCGTTTGAAAATTGAGAAATACAAAATGGTTTGTTTACATTTCGGTTATATAAATAAATTTAATGTTTGTGCATCGTTTCAACTGTTTGCAGGAGGTCTATGTCCTTGTGTAAGTGTGTTCCGTGTCGATTTTGTGTATTTGTTAAACAATTTCACATTTTAAAATTCGTACACTTTGTTCAGCTTAAACCCTATATAGATACTAGAACGTATGGCCTACTACACATATCAAATAGCTTACATCAAACTATTCTTTACCGCGGCTACTTGGCTATTGGTATCAAAACTTTACATTTTCCTCTATCCATTTCGTATGTTACAAAAATGCCGAAAAAATTATGTGTGAACATTTTGCTGTTTGTAGTTTGGACAATATAAATGAATGCTTTCGGATTCCTGATCCCGTTTAGGCCTCCGTTTCGGCGCCTTTGAGACGCAGGCGGGCAAAGTCCTCGAATATGATATCATCATCCTGCGCCTCATCATCGTCCAGCTGGATGAGATTGGTGGTGGTGGGCACATCCTGTGCCGCCTGTCCGCCAGCCGCCGATCCGGCCTCACCGCCATCACCCAGGCTAACCAGCGGCTGTCCACCGGCCAGACTGGCTCTCGGCGATCGCTCGCCCAGCAACGGATGCTCCTCCTCCTCGGGCTTCGGATGCATCAGCGTGAACGGCAGTTCGGCCACCAGGTCACCGTTCAGCAGCGGTGAGCTAATTAACAGCTTCACCTTCACCTTGTAGTGGACCATTATGCCGAGACTCTCGCGCTGGGCGGGATTCGTGATCAGTGTGCTGGACGCCAAATTGGTATCCTCATGCTTCAGCTGCCCGTCCAGGGCCAGGCCCCATTTATCCTTGTTGTTCGCCAGCAGGGGGCACAGCTCAAACACCTTTGACAGGGTGAAGCCCGGCGCCACCTGGCAACCGTCCTCCGAATCGATCTCCGCCACCACCGACTTGTACTGCGCCGTGGAGAAGAGACAGATGTCGGCAAACTGGCGCACGCACACCTTGATCTTCTTCACCGTTCGATTCGAATTGTTGGCCACATGGACATTGACCGATATCTTCTCGCCATGATGGTACAGCTCCTTGTCCAAGCTCGCCTCCAGATGAATCTTGTTTGGCTTCATCATGAACTCCTTGCTGACCTCAATCGATGGCTGCTCGCCGGCCTTGGAGGGGGCGTACATGACCTTGCGTATGGTGAGGCGCACCGAGTTCCTCTTGTGCGGCTTATCCTCCACGTGCTCGCCTAGCATGAGGGAAAGGGGATTAGTAATCGGATTCCAAGAAGTCTTAGCATACAGATTTTTTTAAGGGGGTGTGTCACTTCATCCCAGCTAAACATTATTAATCCAGTGCGTCACTGTTTAGAGACGAGACGAGACAAAATATGGTCCAGTGACTGAGTCACCGCAAACGATCGATTCGCATTCCACATTCCGCAAATGTCTTCAAACCCGGCAAAACAAAAAGATGTTTGGCAGGGCCAAAAATAGACGGCGGCTCAATGCCAAACGATTGGGTTGCCAATTAAACGAAATGCTTTCCATTCGGAAGATCATAAATCGTGCTACGTCAAGAGGGGGAGGCCCACAAACTAATTGTTTATGCCAAAAACATGGAAGCGAGGCACATTAAATAAACAAATCAGCAGACGCCAGAGTCAAGTAAATAAAAGCAACGGCTGAGAAATCTTTTCTGCGAATTTCTTACTGAATAGAAAATCCCACATATTGTTTGGATCTTTGAATTTCGACAGTCTACAGTGGATATTGGTTAGAGGAAACTAGGAAAGACTGAGTTTACAGGGGGAAAATATGTTTTGAAAACTGGTTTGGCTTACTGATCAATTCGTTTTTAGATTTTAGTTATCAATATTAAAAGAAAATCTTTGTAAAACCAAGTAAAAATCGATTTAGAGATCGACAAACTTCGAGGTTTTTCGGCAATATCGATAATCTAAAACAGAAATCGACTTTTTCGATCACTACTAAAAGAAAAATTTGTGTAAAACCAGGTAAACATCGATTAGGAGATCGATAAATATCAAGCTTTTTCGGCAATATCGATATTCTAAAAAAAATGTACGTTTTTCGGTCACTATTACAAAGAAAATTGATGTAAAACCAAGTAAATATCGATAAATGACGACGTTTTTTCGGCAATATCGATATTCTAAACAAAATTTGATATTTTACCATTTTCTATTTTATTTATTTTGATATATTGAGACCTATAGTTTTGTTGATGTGTCATATTTCTTACTAACATAAATAAATTCCCGAAAAATGCTTTTAGAATTCCCATTCTTACCAAATAATTTCAAACTTTCACTATTTTTATTTGCCATAAATATAATAATTATTCATGCCAACCTTTGCCTAAATGTTATCAAACAAAATCAGGTCAAATGTTATGTAAATCTCTTCTATATAAACACTGTGATTAGAGACAGCTAACAATATTAGCTGATAAAACAAACTAATTTATAGCCCACTAAAAAGAACCCCTGATAAGGATTTTATCCCTACAATTAGGAAATTACATGAATATTTAAGTCATGAAAATCATTTGCCTAATTTATAGGATTTTTATGATTGATTTACATCAACAATAACAATTAATTTTAATGGTGTCTTTGCCTTGGGATAATTTACTTTTTATTGTAGGTTCATTCATAGTAATTTATCGCCTTCGAGATATGCAACAAGTGTCGGCGGTTGAAGAGCCTTCACAAGATAAAAAACATTCCATTCATTCCCGTTCATTATTTACTGTATTATTATAAACAAGTGCAGCCGCAGTATCCCTTGGATATATACTATATATATATGTACGTGTAGCCCACCCAAAATGCCAATTGGCATCGCTGCTCTTTCATTATTAATCTCTTTATGGCCGCTCGCAAATTGGCCGACAGATAAGAACGGAATGCCATAAAACCACCAAAAAAAATTAACGAACAAAGCAAGGCAAACCAAATAGATAGTAATGTTTACAGAATGTACATATATATTATTGCGAGGGAATCGTAAAAATACGGAGGAGGAACCTCAACGATTGTTGAGGTGCGCGTGCGAAACGCAAATATGCGCGTGTAACTTAAATTTTCGCTGAACAGGCAGCATTCCCTCGGTTAATTTCTTACAAATTAATAATTATTATTATTAATTATTGCAAAATAAGGTGCGCAAAGCAAGACAAGCCGAAAATAGAAACCCCCAAAAGCTTTCCAGAATTGATTTCAGCATTCAGCGAGTTTGGATATGGATATGGAATTAAAAAAAAAAAACAAAACAAAACGTCAGCAAAGTCAACTGCGGCGCCTAATTAAAGCGAACAAAAACAACAAAAACAATGGGGTGGTACGGCCGAGTCGGATTCCAATTAGAAGCGTCGAATTCCAATTAGGTGGAACGCTGCGTCACCAAAGCCCAATGACATTTTTGCGCTGCGCAGCCCCCCTCCGACGTAGCTGGATTAATTAACCCCGCCAAGCCCGACCGCGTGACACATGCGCTAAATTACACAAAAACCACTCACACTCTGACAAATAACCCATTTACAGTCAAGCCTCCCACAGGTCAAACGTCAACAAGTTCAAACTGAGTTCAAGAAATTGTTAACCAACAAAGGCAATAACCTAAAAAAGGTAGTTAAACCTCATAATCTGATTTTGTGAGCAAAGTTTTTATGATAAAAATAGGTTTAGAACCTAATTTAAGTCTCTAAAAAACGAAAAACTGCAAATCTTTCCTCAAATTAACTTAAAAAGTTGATAATTAAGTATCTTAACTTAACAAATTCGATATCTAAGTAGACTAAACCCTCACTTGCTAAACTTTAAAGGCAGAGTTCACAATTAAAAGTCACATTTAAATGTTAAAAACAAAGGAAAACCTTCCACGAGGCTGCACTGTAAGTAGATATATACATATATGTATGTGCGGAATGTACAGATACTACGTCTTTATGTACATACATTGCACACGCCTGTATCGACGGCTGGCTGCACTGGCGGCACACGCTCATCAATGATTTTGACTTTGCCTGACCGCCCCGACATGGAAATGGACACCAAAAGCGATGGGACACACCCACCACCAGCACCAACAAGACGAACAATCCGTGGACGACTCACCCACAAAGGCCTTTAGCTCGTAGTCCACGCCGCAGGACTTGCCCACATCACCGGGGGCCGGCTGCAAGGAAACGGAGGCGGGGCAGTAGGGCGGCACCTCGAAGTAGAAGGGATGGGCATTGGGTCCCAGCTTTTTGATCAGCCGCTCCTGTAGCCGGGTCATTGGGCGCTCCAGCTGCATGGGCGGATAGATCTGCTCGTGAGCCAAATACAGATCCTTGCGGAATGTCAGGCCCAAGACATCGAGGTCCTCGCGTCCATAGCGAAAGGCGGCCAGAACCTGGCCAAACACCTTGCGGTCCTTGACATACTCCGGATCGATGAACACCACACCGTCGATGGGATCCACATGCGTGACATGATCGACAAAGTCACGCTTCCCCAGGTACACGGTGATCTTGCCGTTGGAGGAGCTCTTCTTGAAGACGCGCGTCGCCTGTCTTCGTGAGCTGGCATCGCCGCCAGCCTCGTCGCCGGCGGCATTCCCGGCAGCTGTCACATTTGTGCTGGAGCCATTGCTGCCAGGTGCTGCTGCTCCTCCGCCGTTTCCCCCACTTCCAGCACTGCCGACTCCGCCTCCTCCTCCTCCACCACCTCCGTTCGTGCTGGCGCTGAGTGTGTTCATTGGTGGTTGTGTGTGTGTGCTCCTGGAGCGTCCGTCTTCGCCGCCGCTATCCTTTCGCCGCTGCTCTGGTGCTTATCCGCTCGTCGCGACGTTTTATAAATATATGTGTGCGCTGCAATTTAATTTTTTATGTGTATACTTATTTCGGTAATTACCAACACTGAGCGAGAGGTTTTGCCACACTTGACACCATTAAAGGGAAAATACCAACAACAAATGTAAGACTGCCATGGATTTATGGTATTTTTAGCAACGGTCTTACTAAAATTGCAAGCCCAAGTCGCTTAGCCAAGTTTTTGACCTTTCTCGCAGTCCGGCAACAATATATAAACAATAATTCAATAAAACAATTATACAAGTTGAAAGCACACACCCAACACTTTATACAATCATTTAAAATACAAATGCATATTGTTTTTGTAATCAATACTTCAGGCCCTAACTTTCATTCGCTGATTTTCAGTGTTGGCAGTGATGAACTATCGAATAAGCTAGATTCTCTGAAAAAAAGCTAAACGATCAAAATAATAAAAAATAGGTCAATTTAAACAAAAAGTAAGTTATTAAATTTGTTAATTTGGTTATTAATAAACCTTATACTTAGTTTTGTAGTTAAAGAATTTGCATTTCCGAGAAATAGTTAGGTTGTTTCTAGTATTCTTACACTAAATCTGCCCAAGAAATTTACCTGAGTCCCTAATCCATAAATTCCCATATAACACGATGAATTTAATCTACTTGGAATTTTAAATAATCAATATTTAATATCAATACGCCAATTTCCCAATAAGAAACATTATATTAAATAAAATTTAGTAAATCATAACAAATTTGGTTACTTTTCTTATTACCTGAAATGCACGTTACCATCGATATAAAAAAGAAAAAGCTCCGATATATTTTGTCACTTTTCTTATAAAATATATCGTTGATCTCACAAATAAAATTATTGCTAAAATATGCTAGATGAATATCCGGGAATATATTGACTGATTGTCTAAATTACTAAAAATATCGGCTTTTTATTGCTAAATTAAAGGTGGATTAGCTTAAAATAATTAATGGTTTTTAGGATAAAACCAAATGCATATAAATAATTATCTTGAGACTGAAATTTTGTTTTTAAGATCCGGCTAAAAATATCGGTTAAGTATCGCGATACATCGCTTATGTTCTTCCACCTCTAATCTCTATCGCACGTGGTTTTTGAGTTTTCAATAAACGAAACACGCGGCGGCGACATTTTTGCGTTAAATCCACTTGATTCTGATCTGTTCAATTAGTAAAAGCACAGAAACGCAATAAATAAAATGGCCCAAAAGAAAGCAGTAGCCGCCAAGGGAAAGAACGGAGTGGAGAAGCCGGCCAAGCGCGGCGCCAAGGCCGTAAAGCCGCAAGAAGAGGAGGAGGAGCTGGTGGCCCAATCGCCGCCAAAGAAGGGCAAGAAGTTGCCGGCAAAGGAGGTTCCACAGTCCAGCGAAGAGGAGTCCGATGATGAGGAGCAGAATGGTGGCGAAGAGGAGGATGAGGAGGAGGAGGACAGCGACTCCCAGGTATGTTCAACAAAAACGTGCTAACCCGCTGTAGGGGCGCTCCGGTGGCCCTATGAAGCTGTTGCCATGTGCCATGTGTTTTTGCGGAGCTGCCAAGTTACATATGTAGCCTGTACTCTTGCTTTACTTTACATTAATTAAATATAATTAATTGGCATTTGTTATAGAAAGTTTGTGTTTTAAATCAAGAATAATATGCATCTAAGTTTTAAAAAGTGTATCTCTAAAGATAATATTAAACAATTTGTTTCAGGCTGAAGATGTAGGAGACTTGATTGATGACGAGGCTGAGGAGGACGATGATGACGATAGTAGTGAAGGTGATGAGGATGAGCTGGAGCCTGGCCAGGCTTCCTTTGGCAGCCTTCAAGCCGCTGAAGATGATGACGAAGATTCCGAAGACGAGGCCCCCGTGGAAGAGCCCGTTGGCAAGAAGGCCAAGAAAACCGAACAGGCCAATGGCCAGGAGTCGGAAGCCAAGAAGGGTGGTATTCCCAAAGTACGCGTGGGCAGGATTCCTCCCGAAACTCCCAAGGATAGGCTCATCTTTGGCAGTAACTTGCCCAAAGGTAAAGAGACTAATATTATATTATTTATATATATTTTTATATTATATTATTATGTAATTTCTTGATCCGCAGAATACAAGCACAAGGATCTGGTTGCCTTGTTCACCAAATTCGGACCGATCTCAATTGTGAACCGCGTCACAAACAAGAGCGGTGAGAACACAGTGATTGTTGCCTTCGAAACTGCTGCCGGTGCCGAGGCTGCTCTGGCGGCCAAAGAAAAGTCTCTGAACTTGGGCGGCAAAGTGGTGGCTTTAAGCCGTCTGCGCGATAGGGATGAAAGCAACAAGCTGACCGTGGTGGTGAGCCTCTTGGGACCCCATGTCACCGAGGATGAGATCAAGGCCCACTTTGAGAAGATCGGTCCCGTGGAGGCCGTTTCCAGATCGGCCAACAGGGCCAACCCGACGGCCTTTGTCCGCTACTCGAACGTTAGCGATGCCGAAAAAGCCCTCAAGCTGCACAGCACCGAGTTCTTTTCGCGTTTCATCACCGTGCGTCCTATGCTGCACAAATCGCAGTCGGTCAAGACCCCGGAGACCACCTTGATTCTCGAGAATGTGGGCAAACACGAGTCCTACAATTCCAATGCCGTTGAAAAAATCTTCAAGAAGTTCGATGTGCACTTTACCGATGTGGTGTGCAGCAAGATGGTGCTGGCCTTCATCACCTTTAAACAGCCGGAGGGAGCCACAAATGCCTTGGCCCAGCTCAATGGCAAGACAGTAAACGACTTGGAGCTGAAACTGACGCGCTACCAGCGCAATAGCTCGGGACGTGCCATTCTGGTGTCGAATCTGACCAACAGTGAGTTGAATAAAACAGAGATCAAAGTCAAGAATCTAATTATTTCACTTTAATCATTTCTTTAGATACCACCGAAGAGCAGCTGCGGGAAGTGTTTGGCCAAAACGGTGACATCGAAAGTGTCCAGATGTTGACCAACAAGGCCGTGATCAAGTTCACCAGCGACGATGCCTTCTGCAAGTCTTTCCTGTTGAACGAGCACTTGCTTAACAACAACCCTCTGTTCCTAGAGCCCAACTCGCTGCTGAAGCACAAAATATACCGCCAGAAACATCTGCGTGCTCAGGGTGGACCCGGTGCCCCTGGCAAGTTCCCTGGCAAATTCCAAAGGTTCGGAAACAACAAGAACTTTGGCAACAAGCGTCCTTATCAGGAGAACGGCGCCAAGCCTTTTGTGAAGCGACCCAAGTTCTAGAACCTGACAGCATCTGAAGTTGGTTTAGTCATAAGTGTATCCATAATCACGGCCACAAGATCCCCCCCTTAATCAAATGCTACGTGATACAGTGGATTTAGACTGTAAGAGCTTCCCCGCCCCGCCACAACAACAAAAAGTTGTATGGAAATATTAATAGTAGCCGTACCTTTTAAACCGTTTTTATAAACAGGAAACAAATTAAAATGAGAACACAAAAAAACCATTTGATTTTGGAAACTTACTTACCTGTGGCATTCCAATAGGAAAGGAATATAAAATTTGTTCTGAAATATCATGTTTTAATCCCTGGCCGATATCAACAGCTTGAGCTGATTAAGAACCATCGATAGATGTAAACAAAAGTGTGTTGGCCATACTTTTGGGGAGGCAACAAATTGTAAATTACCGGCACGTACCGGCTGGTAAGTAAGTGAATAGGGTTATAAGTGTTTTTCTGTGTGTGTATGAGTGTGTTGTTTTGTGGGGGCCCGGGCAGCTCCCTCTTACCCGCCGACAAGTGATTCATTACACTTTGCACACGATGTCGCCGGTCGAGTGATTCATGCAAGGCAGAAAGAGAGAGAGCCAGCAACGACGACGTCGCACTCCACACGCAAACATTTCATTTCTCCAGCATGGCGCTCCCATTGCACCCCATCCTCGCTAGCCACAACGCGCCTTTGTTCCATACCATCTTGGCCATAATGCAAATGAGCAGAGGCGGCCCAATGATGATGATGTTGAGGAGGGGCACACTGCACTGTTGAAGTGAGGGCTTGGTTAGGTCACTGGCCATAATGAGCCCAATTCATAACGCCCTTAGAGGGTTGTCTTTGGCCATGGCTTTAATGGCGCTGCTCAAAGGAGCTGCTCAAGACCGGACGATGACTAATTAAAGTTTGCAGTGTGGGAGGAAAGGGTGTCTAAAGTAATAGATACTTTGAGGTGATCAATATCGTAACAGCAGCCTGGAATTATATCAGTTTCTTGAAGGGTTTTCCAGCCGTAAAATTTGGAAATCTAAGATTATAATAAAATATAAAATAAATCCATATTTGACAGGTAACAAAAAAAAGTACATTAATTTTAAACAAGAAAGAAAGCTAACTTTGGCCAGCCAAAGTTTGTATACCCTTGCAGGTAACAATTAAAATATATCATAACTAAGCCAAAAATGCATTAATTTCGATTCGGAAAGCAGTTTTGTGTCAGTTTTTTTAATTTAAAAAAATTGCATACCAAATTTAAAATTTTAGGAAATCAAAATTTTTGGCCATTTTTGCTAATTTTAATGATGTAACCCCTTATGAAATTTCGCAAAAATGGCCAAAAAATCTATTTCTTCCGGACATGTCTAGAAAGATTCCCCTCTTGATGCTGATCAAGAATATATCTGGTTTATGGGGTCGGAAATGATTCCTTGACTTAGAAAATTATTATTTTGTATTATAAAATCTGATTTTTTATATTAAAAACATCTTGATTTTTAAAATTAAAAATATCATAACTTGGCCAAAAGAGCATTAATTTTAAATCGGAAAACTGTTCTGTGCAAGATTTTCTACAGTTAATAAATCTGCATACTTCATTTAAAAATTTTGAAAATTCAATTTTTTATCAAAATCAAAAATTTTAATGATGTAACCCCTTATAAAATTTTGCAAAAATGCCAAAAAAATTGATTTCTTCCTGACATATATAGAAAGATTCCCCTGTTGATGCTGATCAAGAATATATGTATATACTTTATAGGCTCGGAAACGTCTCCTTCACTGCGTTGCAAACTTCTGACTGAAATTATAATACCCTGCAAGGGTATAAAAATTTAACATATATTGTTTGATTTGAATCTATAGGAGTTTTTTTTTTTTAAGAATTTTACAATTTATTATTTCTATTTCTATTAGTTCAAAAAATCTGTATACTGCACTTAATATTAAAAAAAAAATTAAGTTTTACCGATTTTTGACAATTTTAATCCCTTATAAAATAAAAAAAATATATATATTGAATTTTGATGCTGATCCAGAATAGATTTATGGGTTTGGAAATGACTGCTTGACAGACAAAAATTATAATAAACTTCAAAAAGAATGGAAATATTTGAATTTTTTAACTTAATATTTATCCCTGTTTCTAAATAATTTTGTCTAAAAATCAAAGTTTAAAAATATCATAACTAAGCCAAAAAAGCATTAAATTTAAATATTTCTTGCCAAGCATGTCTAGAACAACTCGTCTTTTGATGTCGATCAGGAATATAAATGACTTCTAGGGTTGGAAATCCCTCCCTTTACTATCAAAACAAACTTCTAACCGATATTAGAATAGCCTCCAAGGCTACAAAATTTGTTTCCCCCAATTCCTTAAAAGTTGTTAAAAAGTCAAGTGTATGTTTAGTTTTGTATATTTAACATTTATTAGTAATAAATTTTCTTGTAATATCTGTTAATTTCAGTTTTTGTTGTTATTTTGTTTGTTGTCACTACACGCTCACAAATATGTTTTTGTTGTCTGATATATGTATTTATGGTATAGATAGTTGTATATAGGTTTATTTTATATGTAATTGTTTTTTTATTTCTTTTTTTTTTGTATATTTCTTGTATATGTAATACGATAAATTATAGTATTAGTTATTCGTTTGTTTGCATCATTTAGGTAAGTACGAGTACTTTCTGCATTCACTGTCAGTAATTGTTAATTTTCAAAAGAGCTTTTCCATGCAATTAAAGTGTAAAGTGTAAATATATATAAAAAAGAAACGTTCCTTTGACTAAATGCAACGGAAAGTAAGTTCAGCCAGCCAACCGGAGAGGAGTCCCGGACTCCGGATTGGGTTCAAATCGGTCCACAGACCCCACGGGCAGTATCGGTCGGTTATGAATCACTAAATCAGTCTGTCTGTGAACTTGACGATAATGGTCGGGACCGGGGTCGGGTTGGAGCTATGTATATATTTTGTTTTTTTGCCCATTCAAGCCAAACTAATTGCGGCCGTGAAGGTTTCATATTTTATGGATTTCGTTGGCTGCGTCTAAGTCTCTCTATTCTCATGTGGCTTTCGACTTAACTTTTCAATAGATGTAAATGTAATTATCGTAATTTAGCTTAAGCTTTAGTTAGTTGTTAGCAAATCACTACTAATAATAAGGCAAATGAAAGTGAAGGGCACTGGGGCGGGATTTTGGGAGAAACCATAATCAACTACGAGTAACTAACTCTCTCCCTAAACTAGACAACTAGAGCTCGCTGGAGTACTATTTTATCTCTTGTATATTTGATTTATATAATATATAATATATATTGTATGTAGGCAAACTTTCAACTCTAGCAACTTAATCACTAACAAAATTCTCCTTTCCGGGTTTTACTTTCACAAAAGCAGGCAAAATTGGTTTCTCTCAGTATCAATAAATTCGAGCCGTTGACGCTTTGGTATCTCTCATCTCATCTCATGTATATCGTCTCTGAATAAGGATATAAAAACATAAAAATAGAACTAAAATAAATGTAAAACTGAAAAATTTAAATAAATAAAAAAGATTGTTCGTTTTGTTTTTAAGTATTTTTTTTGTTGTTCGTTTTTGTTTAATTTTTAATTGGTAATATCGTTTTAAACATACAATATGTATATAGAGAAAGAGGGTGTGGTGTGTATAGAGTGGGTGCTGGAGTTACATTAAATGTTCTGCTTATTGATGATGTTGATGTTCTCTTCTTCGTGTGGCATAATTAACAAATTAAAAAATAATAATACATTGGACCAATGGGTCACAAAACATAGGAGCAAAAAACGGATATAAAAGAAGCCTTTAAAACAGAAAACATTCAGAGATTTTTGTTTTTCTTTGTTTTTTTTATGAAATTATAATAATACACTGGGGTAAGAGTTTTCATTTTTGTTTATAACCAATAAGTAAGAATGTCTCGAGTGCTACAACATGTTTTTGTTTTCAATTCTTGGGTGTTGTTTTTAAGTAAAACTTGGAGGAACGTATACAACATGTAGAATCCAAGGGTGCGCTGGGAAGTACAGAGTGAAAACACATCAATTCTTCTTTGATCAGTATTTAAGGTTCTTATTAATTCTTTTTTTTTTATATATATTTTTTTTTACTGGTTAGCAGTCTACATTTTTTTCAGCTGCGCAAATTACATACGTTGCCTTTTTGTTGGATTAGTTTTGATTCTTTTTTTGTTTTTTGTTTTGTTTAGTTGTCGTTTATTTACGTTTTAGGACGCCGACTATAATAGCTACAGTTAAACTTGGATTATCATTCTCAATTTTTTTTTTTTTCTTCTGGTTCTTCTTCCACCTTTTCTCGGTTCTTTTTCTTTTTGGAATTTATTCCATTAATGGGTTTTCTTTAAAAGTATGCATAATGACAATTGTTTTTCTCGACGCGGTTCGTTGACACAGTACAAAGATACGAAAATTTTAGCACAACATGAGCAAAAAAATAACAGAGCGTGGTGGAGGAACAATTACTAAAAATATAAAAAATTCTTAAATAAATGAGCGAGAAAAAACAGAGCACACGCTGTCGCAATTATTTCTTCAATCGTAGCACAAAAGTTACCTTCGCTCTACTTTATCAACATACATTAATATATAATATATAAATATATTTAGCAAGAAATGTCGAAGATGTCATCGATCTCACAAGTTAACTTGAATGAAGAGCAATTCACAATTTAGTTTCCGAGTCGCCTCTGCCGGTTGCATCCTCTTCAGTTCTACTTTTCTGTTCGTTTGTTTCGTTTTTTTTTTTGTTTTGTTTCAATTTCCCTTTCGGCTGTCGCGCTAAATACTTTTGCTTAATATGTTTTATAATATTAGTAAAGTAGTTTCAGCTCTGGTTTACTTCTGGAATCTCGCTGGGCTCCTCTAGAAATCCAGCAGGGACACTTCGGCAGCGCCAGCGGCCTGCGGCTGCTCTTGGATTTCCTGGGCCTCCTCCACTTCGTGCAGACCGTTGCCGTTCTGCTTGATAACTTCCTCCTCCTTGGTTGCTCCATTGGTGGCTGCAACGGGCTCGGCCGGCGGTGCAGCAGCAGCAGCAGCAGCAACTGGTGCCTTGATGGGAGTGGGTGTGGATCCCTTTAGCGGTGTCGACTTGCGCGCCTTCAGTCCAGCCGGCGATGGTTTGGCAGCGGTGGCGCTTTCTTTGGCTTTCGGTGTCAGCGGCTTGGTGGTGGCAGTTTTCAGGGGCGATGCCTTCAGAGGCGATGCCTTCCTCGCCGTGGTTGCTGTCAAGCTGGAGCTGGTGGTGGTTCCCAGTGGTCGTCGAGCGGTCGAGCTTCCATTGGTGGCCGTCGAATGGTTGAACTTGGGAGCCGGGCGTGCCGTAAAAGTCTTTGTGATCGTTGTAGTTGTGGTGGTGGTCGTTGTGGAGCTGCTGGTCTTAGTGCCCAATCCGTTGGTGGTCGGCTTGGTGGGGCTGCGAGCCGAAAGCGAAGTTCCGTTTGTGCTGGCCACCTTGCGCACGGTTGTGGAGGTGCTGGCGGCGCGTGGTGAGGGAACCTTTGGCTTGGCCGTGGCTGTCGCTGTTGTCGAGGCAGCCGCCAAGCGTGGCTTGGGTGCGGCAGCCGACGAGCTGAGAGTCGATCTGGTGCTGGTTGGTGCACTTGTGGCCGGCTTCCGGGCAGCTGCTGTTCCGGTGGCTGTTCCCGTTCCGGTTCCATTTGTGGCCGGCTTGCGAGCCGTGGTGCTGGAGGCTGGGCGTGGAGCAGCAGCCGTTGTCCTGGCAGCACTTGCCGTCGGCCTGGTGGCTGTGGTCTTGGCTGCCGCACCTGCCGGCTTGCTCACCGGAGCCGTGGCCGGTCGTGTCGATGTGCTGCTCAAGGCTGTCCTGGGTGCCGATGGTTTAGCTGCGGTTCCGGCACTGCTACTCAATGGCTTCCGGTTGGCTGCAGTTGGTGGAGCCGACGTCGCTGGTTTGGCGGTGGCAACGGGAGCGGTACGAGGACGAGCGGTAGCCGTCTTGGAGGTCGTAGTCGAACTGGTTGTGGTCTTCTTGATCGTGGAGGAGGCTGCTGTACCTGCTGGCTTGGGCTTGCTGGCCGCGGCTCCTGCCTTGGTCGCTGGCTTCTTGGCCTCTGGGGGACTGGGCTTGGTGTCCTTAGATTTGGTGGCAGCAGCCACAGCGGCAACGGTCACAGCAGCAGCTGCAGCGGCAGTGGCAACAGCAGCAACTTCGGCCACAGGCTCGGCCTGCACTTCATACTTTTCGCTTTCAGGAAGATCGTCGGTAGTTGGAAGCACAGCTTCTTCGGTCTGGGAAAGCACAGGCTCCTCTGCAGCAGTAGCAGCCGCAACAGCAGCGGCAGCAGCAGTGGTCTGTTCCACAAACTCTTTAGCAACGGGCAGCAAATCCTCCTGTGGATCCTGAGCCACAAAGTCTCCAATGGGTGGTAAAACTTGCTCTTCGGGAGCGGAAAACTGCTGCTCCTGAGGGATAACAAAGTTTTGCTCCTGTGGCTGATCCTCTGTGGCCTGAGCCTGCACCTTGTCGCCCAAATTAAAGTACTCGGATTCAAAATCTGGCTTGGCCCTGTACTGCTCCTCCTCC
Organism: Drosophila kikkawai; assembly: GCF_030179895.1. Lineage (NCBI taxonomy): Eukaryota > Metazoa > Arthropoda > Insecta > Diptera > Drosophilidae > Drosophila > Drosophila kikkawai. The sequence goes on along the minus strand of NC_091731.1, from coordinate 31,367,881 downwards.
ACGAGCTCCTCCTGCAACTGAAGTTCATTGAAGCCATTGGCAGCTGCCTGTGTTTCCGGTTCGAAATGAGCGGCTATTGGCTCCTCCAACTCCACAGCCGCCGCCGCTGCCAAGTTTAGGGCGGGCGTGAAGGGTTGGGCAAATGGATTAATGCCCTGTTCCACGACTGGCACAGTATCTTCATCGTGTTGAGCTTCATAGCCGGGAGCTGCATTAAAGGCAGCGTACTCCTCCAACTGTAAGAGAAAGAAAAGGAAATGTGTGAGTAGGTGGAAAAGATAATTTGGCTTTACTATAAGTTATAAGCTATAAATACTTTTTTTTTCATAAGAGCCAACACCCAAAAGCGTGATTCAAGTGTACAACATCATCATCATCACCAAACCAACAATGACAAACAAAACAACACTTGGCCTGTGTCTGAGTCTGACCCCTCCCGGTTTTTAGCATTCACTTTGCACCCCTCAAAAAAACAACTTCTCGCTTCTGTTAAATCGATAAATGCAATGAGCCATCCCATTGAAGACATCTTTCTCCTCTTCCTTGTGTGTCTTCGAAAGCAAAAATAAAAACACACAAAATGTGGCACTGCCGTTAGCACTCTGTGCGTCAGGGCAAATGTTACTTATGGCATTATTGCGTCCATGTCTCGTAAAAATATCTGGCAGATGCAGCTACAAAGTATTTTCAGGCCTTTGGGTGAGAGGCCAACGAAAATAAATCAGACTCCGCAAATACACACCACACCACGGACAAATTTCCAGCTAAATAAATATGGGGAGCTACAGTGAATGAATATCAAAAGATTGCCTCATTATGAGTAAGAGGGATTATGAAGGAATTATCCAAGAAATTATTATATTACACAAAATCGGGGCATTAATAAGGCCATATAAATATGGTTCTTGGAAACTAAAAAGAACTTTAAAGATGAAGTCTTATTGAAATATCAAGTAAAAGCTTCTTAGACTAGCATAAAAGCAAAGAAAGTTAAGTTTACAGAGTTTAGAAAGAGTTTTTCAGTACTTAAAATACTTTTATAACTTTAAAAACTACATATAACTTTTTAAAGACAAGAAATATCTCTTGTACGTCTTTCCTCTCAGTAAATAAATCTAAAAATTCTAAGAAACTGTAACTTATATGTATCTGCAAATCCCAATACCAAAACGATTTCTTCTACAACTTGCCAAAGCAGTTCACATGTATTTTTTCCAATCAATTGTCAAGAAAAAGAGCATCCCTCAACCCTTGGATTGTGGATCTGGAAAATTCGGGGAAAAACTAAGGGGAGTGTCTGCCTGCCATCCTCCGCCTGCTCTCAACTCTGGCGATTACTCGTCTCAGATGTCGTCTGCGCATCGCATTCCCGGGGGTTGACACGCCACGGACACACTCATTACCAATGCATACAAATTATTATAATGACATCAGCAGCGACAGCAGAACTTGTGAAAGTGAGAAAGCGGCTGGCTGGCAGGCAGGCAGGCAGGCAGAAGTGCGGCAACATGACATTCTTGCCAACAAACAAAAACAGCACACTAAAGCAGGGAGCCGCCAACCAACAACCAACAACGATGACATGGCCAGGCCAACAAATGGAACAGAAAAAAAAAAAACGGAAGGGAAATCATAGTTCAGTCTGGGTTTATGGCCACAGGCATGCTCTATAAGTAAAGTTTAAAGTATTTTATAATAATCTAGTTGCCTTGAATACTTTCTATTTATATCCCTATTTAAATATAATAAATGTTTAGTAATATTATAAATTAATCACTTGCTTTGTACTGTTTTTATTATTTATTCAAGTCCCAACTACTTTTATAAATACCAATAACATTTACTATTTAAAAGAGTGTATCTATCACCTCTACATTTTCCATGCACCTGCCTTTTTATCGTGCTAAATCTTGAAAATTGTGAGAACTATCTGTAGCAGGGTCCGGATCGAGATCAAAATAACTACAATCTACCTTCGAACGTTGATACAAGTGCTTATAAAGTAAAAAAAAAAAAATACGAAAGACGCGCCACAAAGGTGGAAATGGGCAAATGGAGAAAGAAGCGGGTCGGCAGGAAACGTGTCAGTGACTTAGTGGTGTGACTCGGCGTTACTTTTGGACTCTGCCACCGCAGGTGTCGGGGATTGAACTGCGGATTGGGGATTGGGGACTGGGAGGAGGACAAACGGCTGGGCGGAAAATGTAGCGTTAACATTTTTTCCGGCACTTTTCCTCTATCACGCAAAGACCGCACAGCACAAAAGCATTGCGCTCTGAAACTCTAAAATGTCATTGACCAGTAAATGCCACCAGCCGGGGCCATTTGCCATCAGTCGGTGGCCGTTCCCCCGAGTTCCCTGAGTTTCCAAGTTTCCCAGTGCCCAGCCGTTCGCAGCTCCACTACACTTCACTCTGTGCTCTACAGTTGGCCCTCGGATTTCCCAATTCCTTGTTGCCCGCCAGTTGCTAGGTTGCCCACTTTTAGCCCACTCGCGCAATGGCTATCCGGCTGACTTTCTTTTGCTGCACTTGGCGAAAATAATATAGTTCTTATATTGATCTATTTACGGTATCAAGTTACCAAAGCTTAAATAGGATAAAAAGAAATTCTTCAAGTTTTATGGTTAAGAACTAAAGGTTTTTTTAAATAAGAGTTTGATAATTCTTTAAAATGTAAGTAAAAAGCAGTTGAGAATTATAACAAAATGCAAGTCCTGTGTCCTTATAATTCCCAACTTCTCTTTTAAACCAAATGCCAGAAAATGTATCTCAAAAAAATGTATCTTTCATTGTTATAAGAAATTCTTAACCTCCTTAAAAAATGTCTTTATTAATAACCAAGTAAACATTTTAATAGGCTTTAGCTTTCTTTATTTCCTGAGTGTATTACTCTGTTTTGGCCTCCACTGCGGACTCTCGGCTTGGACTGTTGCTCAAGCGTAATGGGGTTAAAAGTGAGCTGAAGCGAATAAGAAAAAAAAAGACAAAAAAAAAAAAACTCGGCTTAGTCAGAGGAGAGCTTTGCTGGCTTAGTTAGAGTTTGTTTTAGTTACTGACCATGAGTCATCGTCGCCATCATCATCATCATTATGATCATCAGTCGATGCGGTAGTGCAAAATTTGCCAATCAATCATGGCCAAAAATGAGGTAATACGTGTTTTAAAATAGCGCACCAGCTTCCCTTTGACTTCTCCCCTCCTTTCTGTGCAATTTAGTAGCAGCGATAATTGCGTGGAATTTTATCAGTTCCAGGCGCAAGTTGGTGGCAAAAAGCTTTGGCCTAAAGTGCCGGCCGGTGAGTTAATTGATTGTTTAGCTTTTTGCCGGTTTTTTTACCCCCTTTAAAGTGAACATACTTGTCAAATATAAATAGTAGAGCTATTACTCATGCATACAGCTTGGGTTAAACTTTTAGAAACATATATTTGAAAGGGAATATAGTTCTTAGAGTATTTTTAATATGGTTTATGGTTCATTTAATGAAAAAAGTCACTTTTTTAAATATCAATATTCCTTACAAACCTTTTAAGGAATAGAAACAAGATTTTTAGAGCTTAAATGTAGCTTATTTCTATCAAAAACATCCCTAAACAATATTCACAAAAGAAACCAAGTCTCTAGAAAATTTTAACAAAAATAAACCCCAAGTAAAAGCAATCGGATTATGAATGAGATTTCACTGTAGGTTTCTCGAAATTTAAGTGTTCGCTTCTCGCGCTTTATTTACAAATCATTTTGGCACTCGCAGAAACCGGCAGGAAAAAATAACAACAACAACATTTGATTTGTTCAACAAATTGTGGGTGTTTGTATTGGTCAGAGAGACTCTGACTGACTGTGTTTGTGCCGAAAACCAAAAAGGAGAAAAAAAAAAAATGGCAACGATGACATCAACAATTTCTAGTTGGCGACCACCACAAGTCATGCCAAAATTTTTGTTTGCTTTTTTTTTCTTTCTCTCGTTTGATAATTGCGAAAAGTGCGCAGCAAATGAAGAAATTGCACGAAAGTTGAGAGAGAATCGGCGGTGAGAGTGAGAATTATTATTAGGGGAATAAGTCAGGTAAACCGAGCCAAATGAGAGCAGGTTTTTATTGTTGAAACAAACGAAGGAACACAGCCGTGAATTTAACGCAAATATCAAGTTCAACAGATGGCGCACATTTGCATGGGAAACATCGGATGACGAGGCGGTGTATGCGGTGCCTATAAATTCAAATAAAATTTAAATCACACAGAACGAAGCAACCAAGGCAATTTATAAGAGTCGCAGATTTTAGGGGCAACTACAGTGTATACCTTAGTATGGAAACTTATTGAAGCTTAAGATCGGGAATAGTCTAAATTTTGAAAATGTAAAATAAGAGTTTGCTTTGAATAGAAAAGAAAACAATCATTAAATCAATAAATCATATTTCTATATTAACAGATGTGTGTATTTATATTTGCCGGCTGACTCCTATCTCTTCCACGCTTCCTCTTTCTAACTTGCCCTGCAATGTACCAGCAATCCTATTATAAGAGATTTCGCAAGGGAAAAAAAAAACCGTTCTGCTTGGTTTTAGTTTCTAATTTTTGGTAGAAGCAAAATCGAAACAATTTATGACTTCAGCCTAAATTACGACCTCAGGTTGTTTCATCAAAGTCCCAATTATGATTCACTTTAGGCAGTTTGGACTGTCTGACAAATCACTTGGTATTTGACTCACTGTCTCCGCTCTTTTTCTTTTCGACATTCGATGTTTGACATGTCTCTTGATGGCTCGTTAGAAACCCAAAAGGGGAACGAGTGAGTCGGTACAGTGGCCATTGGTTCGAAGGTACATACATACATATGTACAAGTACATAGAGAGATCCAGAGTTTCGGGGAGAAGGTAAACTGACTTGGTGGTGGCCATTAGGCCTCTGGACAAAAATGGAATGCAATTGACAATCGTCGACTGTTTTTGGCCAAAGGCACGCACACAACTATGCAAAAAGTGATTATAATAATGGCACATAACAATCAAATAGCTAAATGTTCCATTATGCGTAAAGCTAACGATGGGTGGGGAACAGTCTCGGCTTTTTAAATAAGTCTGATGATCCAAGCGGACGATGATGATGATGATACGGACAGCACTGCAAAGAATAGATTATAGAAGAACTGGACAACTAAAGAAATTCAAGACATTTTTTTCAGAAATTTTCTATAAACAAAATTCTTCAGTTTCTTATTCCTAGAATATTTCGGTTATACTACTAAAAGTTCCTTTTTCAGCTTCTAGTTAGATTTTAATTCAAGTTTGTACTATAGATATTCTTTTTTATTTTTCCAAGTGTATCTTTTCATAGAAAACGAATGATAGGAAGGAGTGGGACTGCGGCGGCGGAACAAAACTTTCAAATACAATGCCAAATAAAGCGAGAAAGACCTCTCTGCATTTTTATTAAACCTCCAAGCGAGTGTGCGTAAATTTAGATATATTTGCCAGTGCGTGTTGTGATGACTTGTATCCATGTGTTGCGTTGCTTGTTGCTCTTTTGGGGCTGCGGCGGCGTCTATGTAATTTCTATTTTTAAACTGGCGAAAATGTTGACAAATCGCAAGGAAAATGAACGAGGCACAAAAGCAGCAGTGGGCAAATAGCGGATGCTCATGCAAATGAGTCAGAGTTTTCCCTTACTTTTTCCATGTAAAGTAAAATTTTCATGCTATGAAAGTTATCCAACTGAAACTATGACAAAATTTATACTTTTTAAGGTTTAAATGGGAAGTAAAGCCTTGCTTTTAAGGGAATTAATTAAGACTCTCGTCTTGATTATCCATAATGATCTTGTAAATAATTTATTTTATATTATTCTATAAATTTCCAACTGGTTATCTTTTACTTTTTCAAAGTCCTAGTTATACAGATAATAATTTGGTCTTCAAAAACCCAATATGCTTGTATAACAACCGTATGCTAAATATGATATCTTGCTTTATGCTTTCATAGATATACTAGCTCCTCTGCCTAGCCAGTGATCCATCGTGTGGGTCTGCCTGGTTAACTGTGCCGCGGCAATTATGATGAGCAATAAATGTTGAAATCGTTTGGCAAGCAGACAGGCAGACAGACACAGAAAGGTGCAGCACATGCATGCAACGGCAGCAACACGCAACATGTTGCCGGCTTACGAGCATAGATATATAATAGAATTATAGATAGAGGCACGATGCACGGCTTTTGTATGTGATTATCCTATTGTGTCTTGGCTTTGTAGTTCTGCAGAGGTTGCCCCTGCCGCACATCATTAATCTCCGATGATGATTAATTGAAATGGTTGGATATTTTCATCATTCCTGTTCTAAAACACACCAATCGCAGAGCATTGCAATTGCGCTGAGGCGTGAAGAAAATTCAGTGACCACGGGGGCAATATGATGTATACTTTATGCATTTTCCCCAAGTTTTATATTAAAAGTATCTTTTTGTTTTACAAAATTAGAAGATACTTTAAAGAACTCAAGAACGTAGAAATATTACAATTCCCTTTTTACAAATTTGGAAGAACCTAGACTTAAGACCTCTTAAATTCAATATAAAAGTAAACCCAACCTTGCTGTTCTTTGCACTCTCATTAAGAAATAATTCACCTTAGGTTATGAATTCTTTTCTTTTGTTTTCAGATCTCATTTTCCTCTGAGTAATCAACTTTTTTTTCTCTTTTTGCAACGGATATGTATTGCTGTGGTTTTTTTTTCTGGCTCGCAGCAATCAAATGAAATTCCGCTTAGTCAGCATCCGAAAAATGTCAATGAGCGTTGGTGAACTGGTGGAAAGTGGGCGTGGCTGGCGTCCATCGGCCTCATAAATATAATTTCGACAATTAGCGATACTTGGTCGGACGCCAACTCAACCCAGACCGGCTCACACTGAGACTCAATGAATTATAGCGCTGGCATAAATATAAAAAGCAAGAAAAATAAAATTAATAAACCACCAAACAAAGGAAAAAAAGAGAACAAACAGCAAGAGAAAAAAAAAAAGAACTAGACACAGCGCAAATTGTGTAGGAAAACCGGCAAACGGCCGTGGCAACATTTTCGCAAGCCAGACGAAAAAACAATTCAAGAAAAAGTAAAGCCAAGAAGAAGGGGGATGCCACAGACGACGAGACAGTTAAGACAGCAGCAGCAACCGAAAAATTTTGCGAAACCACGTTGCAAATGATAATGAGCTTACAGCCAAGATGATGAAGTTGTAAGAAATCCACAGAGAAAAACAACAAACTCTCGAGAGAAAGAAGACACAACAGTGTTACTAATTCGCTTTAAAATTGACAAAGCCCACTCTTGGAATGCATTTATTTTATTTACCTATGCAACCCTAGAACCAGTTGGGAATTATAACAAAATATCTGTTAATTTTGTACTATGAAAGTAAATTATTGAATTAAATGTATGTTCTTTTTAGAATTAAATCTTTACAAAATCGTTTAAAACCTTTTTCAAGGATGCATATGGTAATTTAAATATACCCTTTCCCTTTTTTTACGAGGTATCGTTAGACGACCAAAACATGGCAAAATGTAAGAAAACAAAAACGAAAAACGTATGGAAATGTTAAAGAATAGAAAGTTAATTATGTTTTATAATTCTTGTTTTATGTTTTTCCGCTTATTGCTTTTGTACTTTGGAGAGTTCCCAAGTATCAGGAGAAGAGCCCAACGCGACGTTGCCCCGAGGTTGATGGCGAATATAAAGGCGCGATGGCGATGATGATGATGAAGTTGGGGAAGAATCGTACTGAGGCCATGTTCTGGTCTGTGGTTTCGGGGCTGATGCCATTCTCCACACTCGCTAGCGACTGACTTCCCTCGGGGTGGGGGGCCATAGAGGGAAAATTTTGTGAAAGGCTTGTCCAAAATAAATATGAGAAAATCGCAATTTTCGCTCTTCTCTTTTTTTTTCGTTTGTTGTAATTTGCTTAGGAAACCGCAGAAACAAAATGTTCAGGCATAAATTTATTAGAAAAAACTCATTTTGGATTTATGTATAAGGAGGAAAAAAAGATTCGAAAAAAGTTGTGAGACAAACATCGGATTACAGACATGGAGGAGATGGGAATATGGAAAAAATATGTTAACACGACTTTGAGAAAACTTTCTGCGAAAGGCAGAAAAGTTTATATTTCATTCCCTTGAACAGAAAGTATAACTGAAAACCCCAATGCTAAGCAATAAATTAAAGTAATATTTGCTAAAATCTCAGCTGTCAAAAGGCTAATTGAAATTTGTATTGGAAAAGGGCGTGACGCAGATAAATTATTGTATTTTCCACTCAATTTTATCTCCTTCCCATCGAAAGCCAAGTGCATTTCATTATTCCATTTAATTTCCCCGATGCACGATGATCAATCTGTTCAGAGTTCCATTCGCTGGGCCAATAAAAATGGTTCTTGGCCAAGTGAAAGGCTTTGGGATTGGCCTCTCTCTGTGTTTATTAGTTTGCCCCAGAGTAGCTCATAAATCCATTTGGTTAAATGTGATAAAGATGCATAGCAAAAGATACAGCGCTCCGTTTGGCGGAATTAAAGCGGAGAGAAATAAAGGAAAAATGCCAGCCGCATTGCATTTTTTCCTTATTATTGCGCCGACATGAAACAGATTTAGCAGCGCATTTTCTCTGTATTTCCATGGCATTTCTTATGTTTTTGTTTTTTTTTTTCGCCTGGTGTTTCTTCTGCTCTTGTGAAAGTATTCAACGAGACCAAGAACGAACCGAAAAGATACAATTACAAAGCGAGATACAGATAGCTGGCAACCGCACTGCAGTCGGATAGATACATTAGAACGGAGCCGCAGCCATGAAATTGACTGGCTTTGTTGGCCAACTCCGACTCGGACTTCAAGTCCAAGTCTTGGCCATAAAACGAACGAAAACCCCTATTAACAATCAAAACGGTAAGCTGCACGATGGACGCTATAGTACATAGAAAACAGCAACACCAAAGGGGGGGGGCCTCGGTACGCCAAAGAAAGAAGGAAAATCGGAGTCAAACTAGCAAATTCATAATAGTGCAAAATATGAGATAGAAATAAGAATCAACGGCGGACAGGCGAGCGAGCACTGGCCAAAAGAAATTGTTAATAGCGCAAATGGTAATAAAACACCTGGCCAACTTTGCCAGTTGGCCAGCACACGAACATTGCCTTGGTTTGGCAATTGGAAAAAGAAGCAGCCAAGCAGCCCGCAGCAAAACGGCCAAGAGCAACGCTCCCTTGCCACCTTTTTTTTTTTATGAGTTCTTTAGCATTGGCCCCCAACTCTAGACAAAAGGCAAGGCGAGGCAAAAAGCCTTGTGGCTAATGGCCAGTGCCGCTGGCCAATAGCCTCACACTGCCAGGGAAATAGGAAGGGAAAATGCTATCATCTCTCAGCAATTCCAAAAGTAACTCTCTTTGCCTCACTCGAGGGAAAAAAGTAGACCACAAAAAGGTTATGGTTTCGATTTCATAAAATATAATATAAATTTAGTTTTTAACAAGTTATAGTGAAAAGTAATAATCCCTTTATTCTGTTAATGTACAATAAACCTCTTGACATATTAATTTCAACTTGCTTCCCTGTCCTCTTTGATTTTCTGATGTTCAAATTAAATTTAAACCAAACAAATGAGTGTCTGTCATTAAATTTGACTTATTCTCTGCACACTTTTTTTGTATGATTAATTAAAGTAAATTGACCTGCTGGTTGAGCCTAAAGCAGTCATACTCATAGTCAACCGGTTCAACATTGCCAACGTTGTTCTCGGAATTTATTTTGCACAATTTTCTTTTATGACAAAAACGATCATGACTCCCCTCCGGGCTTCAAGACGTTCATTTTCCTTCACTTATGACTAAAGTTTGGTGAGGCCTTTCTTTCTATCAACTATCTTTGGATTGCCTCGACTTGTGTGGCATTAGAAGAGGAATTCGAGTTGATTATTTAAACTATAAATAGAAGTTGGCCTATCGTTCTGGCCATTTTATTATGTCATTCTTTTGCCCTATTATCGGGAGAATATTTATGGGATTTCGAGTGTGATTAATGGGGGGTTTGTTCGACTGATAAGACAATATAATGCAAGTCTTTATAAATATAATAAAAATCTGTAGAAAATATATGCTGTGACTGGTTTGATTCGTTTTTAAAGAATTTATACGTTTCCCCAAACTCAAGATATATCTTACAGTGCACAAACAATTTCTAGCTTCCGTTCTACGTTTTCATGTTTTTAGCGCGACAAAATTATTATGATTTCCAGCTAAATTTAACCAGTTTTATGGCCATTTAGCCCCACGAGTTTTGTTGCTAGGCTCGTTTTTCCACCTCCGTCAGGTAGTAATTGTCACCAAAACTGTTATGTCTTGTTAGACATTCATTAAATCTCCATCGAGAGCGGATAGATGGCACTTAAATGACAAATAGGTTCGGTAACTTGTGGCATAGAGAACATCAATCTTGCTGCTGGTTTTCGAGGGGCAGATATATGGATGGCTGAGTGGAGTTGATAGTTTGGCCTCTTTCTGGAATGTCTTTCAATTAACAGCACTTTTTCTCGATTTTTTCAGAAGGCTCTGATGGTGGTGGTGTTGTAGTGACACACCCCAAAGGCATGGGTTCGTGCCAACAGCCCACCACTTCCACTTCCACATCCAGCAGCGATTAAACTCTATTTTTATGCCAGGAGGGGAGACCATGCCTCCTGCCATCTCCAACTACTCCAAGCACAGTCTCCAGCTTCTCTGGCCTCCCAATCCATCCCAGAATCCATCCATCGCAGCGCTGCAGGGGCCAAAACATGCTAAGCGACATCTTGTCTCCCGTTGTTTCTTTTTTTCTTGCCCTCTTCTTTTTTGTTGAATAATTATTTTGTGTACGCGAATTTCTGTGTGTGGTGTACGAAAAGCTATTGAACTTGGCACTTGGCAGAGGATTTTTGCATTTTTACATTTTTATAAATACACACTGACCAGGCAGGCAGGAGGATGTGGATGAGGAAGTCAGCCGAGCGTTGTATCTCAGCAAAAGTGCACAGCGCTCATAAGTGTCGTTAGTTTTTGTACAGTGGAGGTAGAAAAAATATTTAAAATATTTTAAAAGTGAAAAATATATCTTGCTTGCATCGTAGCTTATATATACACAATATATTATCGTTTTAGTGTTAATAGAAAGGTAAATATTGGCAACAAATTAGTATCTCTTTTGTTTAAAGAATATTAGCTTGAAGCATCACCTTAAAAGTTGTTAATAATATAAATATGTAAATATTTTTTGCACTTAATATTCTATCATCTTCTCCTCAACTGTATTGTGCTCAAATATATATGTATTTGGCAAGAAATGTAAATTTAGATAACGCACATATGTATAGCGGCCAAAGACCGCATGAGATATTATATCTGCAAGATACAAGCGGAGGAGCTGCTGCTCACGACGATGATGCTGAAAGCATTTTCTTTTGAACTCGAAATGTAAAATGCTGCAATTAATCGTCAAGTCGTCTCAGTCTGCCAGAGTTGCCCCTGGACTCCGGAACTCCTTCTTCTCCTCCCTGTCTGTGCCCAGGTTTGGATGGCGGAATTGTGGATTGGATTGGCAAGCGTTGTCAAGTGCTCCTCCGTGTGCCTTTTTGGCAATCAACTCCACTCCAAGTCAACCCACACAGCAGCAGCAGCAGCAGCACTCATATTGCAGCAAGATTTCTTGTCTTGGCCTGCAATTGTTCTGCTTTTTGGCTTTTTGGGGCCTCATCGTCGCTGCTGAGAAACCGCAAAATGAAACGAGTTTCGCTCAGATACACAGGCCAATGTGCACAGATACAAAATACAAAAAAAATCACACAATTACGGTCAGAATAATAGCATTGCCAATCCAACGTTAAAACAAATTGCAAGAAAGTCTTACAAAGCATAAAAAAACAAGACAGTAAAATATCTAAGAATATTTTTAGTTTCTTCGAAATGGTGTACTTTTTAAGACATTAAATTTCTGGTAACATACTGAATACCTTATAATAATATAGGCATTTGATTTATAAATTTATAAGTAACTTTAAAAATTCAATTTTCCCCCAATTATAAAGTTCTTAAATCTGCAAAAAGATCAAATATTTTTTTAATTCACATGAAATCTATGCATCTATTATTTCCTTTTCTGGGACTGCTCTGATTACTTTACACATATATGTACATACATATCTCTTTTTTTTTGGGCGTCTATCCTATATGTGTGATACGGCCAAAGGTGGGTAGTCTGTATCTAACTATCTGCATCTCTAAGCACTTGTCCCGTGTGGGCAGACGCGTCGCGTAGGCTGGGCAGCCGGCACAGTAACAGGGAAAATCAGACCGTCGCCCGTCAATGGCAATTGCATTCCCATAGCCAAGCAAGCCATCGAGTGGCGCCTACTAAAAAAAAGCTAAAAAAAAATCAAATAAAAAAATCCCCTCCTTTGTGCCTCTGTATGGGTGAACTAAATTACCCGCAAACACACAAAAAATATATAAAAACGGTAGAGTGAAGAAGCGAGCAACAATTTTAATTGAGTTAATAATCTTAATGGATTTTCAGACTTAATTATAGCCTAAGCTGTACTCTGCTCTTTCTTTCTCTCTCTTAAGTTGCAAAAAACTGGAGCCAAGGCTTCCAGCTCGTTTTCTCTAGGCTTTTAGACATTTTGTAAGACAGGCCATAAATCGTTGTTTGGCTTTTACAGCCACTTACTCTTGGCTTACGTTGATTTTTATTGGAAAACTATAATATAATATTTTTACCCAAATATAGATTAAAGTGACTAGTTTTAAATGTTTTTTAATAAGTAAGAATATTTAATACAATTTTCAATATATTGATTCTCATTTTCTTATTCATTATTAATATATTTTATACGAATTATTTACTTTTAGAATTTTTATAGATTTTATAAATTTATATTAAAGAAATATTTTGATTCCGTTAAAAATGTTTCAAGGTGTAATTATTAGTATTCCTATTTATTCAGTTATCTCTGTAAAGTGAAAAATGTTTTAATACATCTGTGTTTTATACCCTCACGTAATAGGTACATATATGTATTTCCCTATTTCTACGAATTAAACCCTTTTTACAGCAGCCACGTGCTGAGGGGTCAGGGCTTGGAATTAAACGAATAAAACCGCTGAAATTTTCATCAAGCTTTCAGTTTTATATACACTTATTTTCGGGAGGTCGCTTAGTCACACCCGCACACACACAGATAGACATTTGATACACTTTTTGCGCTGTTTTAAATTACAAATTCCCTCAATTACGGACAGCGGCCGCAAAAACAATAACAACAAATATTATAAGAGCAAAAATGTATAATAATGCGGTCTGGGCTGGCGACCAGTTATCATGGTATTCCATCTAACACAATGATACGTAGTATGTAAATTGTATAAATTTTAATTAAGCTGAAAAGGTTTCAGCAAATGTCATGCGAATTGTGTGAACTGTGGCTGCTGCACTGGCGAAAGTTGCCTCCACAATACAATTTGTAGTTGAATTTGGAAACTGAAATCGTAATTCTATTCGGGGCCTTGTTTGTTTTAGTTCCGAACTGAGAGCTTTCGGTTTCTCTGTTAGTTTTCCTATGGGAAGCTGAGTCATAAACTAGACCCGTGAACAAATTTGCGCATTTATCAGTTCAGTTGTTTGTCAGTCTACAAATTTGAGTGCAACCCCTCTGTTTATGGATTTTAATCATCTGATTAGAGCCTGGCGCCTTTGATAATGTGCAAATTTAAAAATAGAGCTGTGGCATGATCGATGTGATACGGTTCAAAGTGCAGTGAGTGTTGGATTGTTGTAGAATGCATGTCATGCATTTGATACTTTTAAATCTAGGAAACATTTTAAATTGTAAATTTCTGACTACTTATTATGTCTTAATATGTGTTTTAAATATGATTTTAGGAGGCAACAGTACTTTAGGATATAATTTATATCGAAAATGTAAAGAGATTCTATCGGCTATTTCTACAGGCGCACGTTATACTTGAATCGATAAAGTTCAATAAGAAAAATTCATTTTTTCCGATAAATCAGTAATGAAATGTTTAAAAACCTAAATACTCAATTGAAAAGTTTTTTTCTAACATGTTTCTGGTTTTTAATTTAAATTGAGTTAAATTGATTTGACATTGAGAGCCGAAAAATCTATTTCTGAGCTATATTAATAATATATGTTTTTTGTTTCTCAATATAACATTCTCCTGAAGGGGGAAGGGGGCCCATCGAATGTAAAATTAGCATAATTTGTGACTGTCACTGCCCCTGGCTTCTATCATCTGCTAATTAACAGACAATCATCGTTTGTATCTGTCAATAAATCAATCTAAACTTACAACTTAATGACCACTTGACCACACACACACACGCACACCACTTGAAAACCAAACACTGTGTTTAATTGTGTGTTTTTGATAAAACTATTGTTGTTTCCGTGTTTCTTTGGCGTTTGTTTTACTTTTTGATTTGTTTACAACAGTGTGTTGTTGTTGTTGTCGGTGGTGACAAGCTGTCTGCTACGCTCATTTTGTTGTTTCTTATTGTTGACATATATAAACAGTAATAATAATTGGTATGCGGCACGAAACGGAATCGAATCAAAGCAAAGAAAGGAACGAATGCCGGGTCAACAGAAAGAGAGCGAGAGAGCAAAAAGAAAGGGGACGAGGCAGAGAGGAATCGCCAAAACGGATTGATAATAAAAGCGATTGCAAAAGGAGACAAGCGGCACAAATCACTTTGATACATAAATAAGTATAATATGCAACGAAGAGCGAAGAGTGGGAAAGAAGCAGCGGAACACAAAGAAGAAGTAAAGTTGCAGGGCGTAAATTATACACAAAACAAAACTCCCACAGGAAGTGCCGATAACAACAACAATGGGTCAGCCAAAGCAAATGCAAAGCAGACATTGGGAATGAGAAAGAGAGGAGGGTGAGGGTGAGGGAGAGAAAGAGGAAAATTAACAACAAAAAAATCATAAAAATCGTATACACATGCAAGCGAAAAACCGTATATGACCCAATTAAATGAACCCAAAGTTATCGCTGTTTTGCTCCTTCTCTTTCTGGTGCAGCTGTTGGATGTTATTGTTGTTGTAATTATGAAAGCGTGTCTGTGTTCGTGTGTATGTGTGTGTGCATTGGAGCCGGAGAATTTGCAACCAAGCGAAAAGGTTGGCAACTATTGCCGCAGTTGGCAACGCCATTTACTGTTACACATGTTGTTGGTGTTGCTGGTCATGCAGATTGCAGACAGAAACAGAGAGAGAGCGATAGAGAGAGCGAAAGGCTGAAGAGACCCCAAGTTGAGTACATACAAGAAAATGTGCATTTGACCGCAGCTAACAAAAGTCCCAATTGGAACGGATATCGAACTCTAACAAGATGCTTAAAAAACCAATTGGTAACATGAAGTGTCCCAATTCAATTTGTTGTAATAATAAATAATAAAAATAATAATAAAAAATATTATTAAATTATTTGTATGTTTTTAAGGGTTTTATAATATCTACAGTTTAAATGGTTTGAAAACTGAAAGCCTTTCGAAATTATTTACTTTTTAACACCAAATTGTATTGTTTTGAAATGTCCTGTGCCTCCAGAGATTTCTTAAATAAAAAAACACCCCGAAATTTCCATTTCCTTGTACAGACATGAGGTCAACAATTTAAAGTGGCCAAAAGCAAGTTAGACAATAAAATGTAAACTACCCCCTTGTGGACCTCCCTTAATTATTTGAAAATGGAATTTAAAGCACAGAAAACCCAGAGGAAACCCGCACCCGGGAGAACGCCAGGACCTTAACACCACCGACTCCGGGCAATGGGAAAGCACTTGCGTGTCCCGTTGAGTGTAAAAATTGAGTGGCAGTCGACCCGCAACCAAGCACACGACGACCCCACCCGAATGCAGCGAACAAAGCGAGCGAGCGAGGAGGCGGAGAAGGAGGTGGACAGGAACGAGGGCGAGGACATGACCGAGACAGATGGAGAGCAGGAGCAGGAGCAAGGCAAAAAGGAGCGCAGAAGCAGCGACGCCGACAGCGACGCGTGAGCGGGTCGAGGGAACACACCCCAGAATAAAAATGCAATATAGTGGAGCCTCAATATGAGCTATAGGTTTAAGTGTACATTAAGGTGAGGGAAGAAAATTACCAGCATTTTTAGTAATTAAATTTAATGAAGTCATTAAACTAATCTTATCCAGCTCTTTATATACACACACATGTGTATGTATGTAGATATTTTAGATTCAAAACCCCCGGGATAAACGAAAACATTTCACTTTCTACTTGTGGTTTAACAGCAGGACAGCACACTGTGAGGATATGGAAGAGAGACGGAAAGAGAGGACAGGCAGCAAAAAGGGCGAGAGGAGAAAATGCACATGTCAGGAGTAGAGACAAAGGAGTAGTATACCAACAAATTTAATGATTTCTCCTTTTACCGCCCGGCCTGTCCAGGTGAGAGGCAAGGACAACAGGGCAACAAAACGGGGCAGGAAGCGTGGCAGGAAAAATTAACACACACATAGACACACAGGACACGCACTGCCACTCGGGGTTGTAGATGACGAGTGCATAATGATGACTTTTGGCACTTTGAATGAGTCATCTTCTATCCCGCGACCCCCGAGAATTGCTACCTTTTAAATTGACAGCTTACCTGGGGAGGAGCTCCGGCCGAGAAGGGCTCAAATATATGGGTATCCTGTTCCAAATGACGCTCCAGAGTAGGTTCCTGCCTGGATTCCAGCTCCAAATCCTGCTCCTTAAGGAGTTCTGTCTCGATTTCCACGCTTTTTGGCTCCTCAACTAGCTCCTTGGTGTCCTCGACCAGATGCTTTTCTTCGGTGGACGAGAGCGGCGATGGTGTGATGTCCACTATGTCGGCCTGCTGCGATTCCAGCTCCAACTTGGCCACAGGCTCATGGGCCTCAGGACTGAACACCGGAGCACTGGTGTCCAGTAACAGGCTTTGTTCGGCAAAGGGATCGGAGGTGTCAGCCGGCTGTTGGTGCTGCTCCTCCAGCTCATGCTCTTGCTCCTTCTGCGCCTCCAGCGATGTGTGCTCCAAATAAAAAGATGCCTGCATAGGATCCTCGCCTGCGCCGCCAAAGAAGGGCGGCTGGTGACGCACCTGCTGGAACTCCTGCTGGAACTGCAGCTCCTCAGTGGAGGGAGACTGCGATACATGTTCCTTCTCCTCCACGTGCAGCAGCTCCTTCTCGTCACCGATCTCCTCGGGCAGCGGCTGAACGGAGTTTAGGATTTCCTCAATCGAGGCGTTGTGCTCGGCGTAGATCGATTGCTTCATGACGTCGTCGTCAGCGGGCAGCTGATCCAGCGAAACGTCCAGGTCCACACAGGTCTCCGGTCCATGGTCGAGTGTATCAACTGGCTCCTCATTCCCGGCTCCGTTGAGCAGCTGCTGCTCGAGATTGCTGGCCAAAAAGACGTCAGATTCCTGCTCCAGTTCGTGGGGACGCTTATCCGCCTCGATGTCAAACTCCATTTCATCAGGCACGGCAATAGCATCCATGTTTTCGCGGGCGGACCCCTTGCGCGGACTCTCGGCGACCAAATCGTCCAGCGGAGCCAGTAGCTGGCGAGGATTCAGACCCAGTACGGGCTCCTCGCCGGCGTTGTTGGGAAGTGGCGACGACGGCTGGGAGCCAAAGCTGGGCACAAAGGCTACTGCATTGGGATTCAGCTGCGAGTGACTCTCCTCGTGACTCTCTGCGGGTTCGTCGTTTTCCTTGTTGTCGAAAGCTTCGAGGAGCAGCTCCTGCTGGGCTCCAGCAGTGGGCTGTGGCGCCAGCTCCTGCTCCGGCTCCTCCTGGTTGTTCTCACTGAGGCTGCTGGTGCCGTATGTAGTGGCCACCGAGCTGGGCTCATCCTCGTCCTCCTGCTGCAATTGCTGCTGCTCCTCTGGCTCCAGCTCAATCTGCTGTTGCTGCTCCTGCTGCTCTTCCTCCTCCTGGTGCTGTAGCACCTCGCCCGTGGATGTGGTGGTGTTGGAGTTGGTCGAGAGATCGCCGTCGTGCTTGATCACCTCGACGTCCTCCTCTTCATAGACCAGACTGAGACCTGCGGCGGCGGCGGCGGCAGCCAGGCCGTTGCCCAAACCATTGCCGTGGATGAGGTCATCCTGGCCAAAGCCATTGCCCGTGTCCAAAGGATGCTGCTCCTGCTGCTGCAGCTTCTCGGACTGCTGCACCTCGTGTATGTACTTCCACTCCTCGTCCTCGTCGCCATCGCCGTCCCGCTCAGACTTCGGAGCGGCGGAGAGGTCGCCGCCGGCGGAATCCGCCAGAGTATGCAGCAAATGGTTCTCGCCGGCGCCGCCGGATATCTGCAGGCTCTCGGCGAGGCGGTTTTGCAAGTAGTTGTCCTCGTGCTGCTCCATGCTCCTGCTGCTCGGATTAGCTGTTCTTTTCTTGAGATGATTCACACGCGCTGTATCGCTTCCTCGCTTCTCTACTTATTTTTTGGCGTTGCTTTTCTTGCAGATTCGCTCGCACACACGCACACGACAGGCACGCCGCCACACACACGGGTGGACTCGACTCGTTCACACACACACTGGCACAGGCACGGGGGCAGAGAGCGGCGAAAGGGAGACGCAGAGCATTCGCCGAGAATCACGAATTCCTTTTCGCTTGCTTGTTCTTCCTTGCGCACTTTTTTTTGTTTAATTCGATCTCGCAATGCACACACTCACAGCTTGCCGCGTTTGTTAGTTTGCCTTTATTTTCCCAGTTTTTCTCGCTCTCCACTAGCAGCTACCAGTAGACTTTGCCGGTTTGGATTTGAATTCGTTTTGCGACCGATTTTCAGCTTCTATACTCTATACTAGAGCTGTGAAAACCTCGATAGTAATATCGATTGTATCGATGCTGGCTGCTGCGCGATTTATTTTTTCCACTATCGACCATCCCTATGCCGACTGGGCACACTTAAACTAAAAAGAGTGTTACGGTTAATACACTGTTCAGACCGGGTTGCTTCAACACAAAAAATAAAAAAAAAAAACAATAAAACTGATATATTTTTCATGAAAATATTTAAAACAACAGGACAAACATAGTTTTTCTATAAATTTTATTTTTATTCCGGACAGCATTTCGTGTATTTTTGTTTTGTTTTCGTCAGCTTTATGTGCTTTATATGCTGCACTTGAAATACCAGAGTGAATACAGAGTTTATATAGAGCATCGTTTTATATTATCATACTAAAAGTAACACAGATTACATTTTAAACTATAAAACAATTAAAGAATATGGGCTTTTGTTTGAAAATTTAACTACCTACTATTTTGGGTCGTTGTATATACGGATAAATATAGTGGGAAGCTCCCACTGGGAACTAAATTAAAACTTCAGTTATTCGGTTGTACAGGGAATAACTATATTTTTCACAAGAAGGAACGTAATCCATGTTGTTTTGGTAAACCAATAACACAAAATTTTAAATTTTTGAAAAACTTTATATATTTATCTAAACCGAGATATAGATATACTGGTTTTAAACGCTACAACAAATGTATATTGATATTACAATATTATTTCACTACCTATTATTGATTAGCAGCTAGTATCACCTGTACCAGTTTGCTTTGGAACCATGAAAAATATGTGTAGAACAGCGAAAGATTTAGATAAGTTCAAAGCTTTATAATAAACTTTTTTTATAATAGATGTTGTACTATATTCCATAACCAATTACATATTAAAAACTGGATAGGAATTCGTTTAACTTTATAGTATATTCGACGCCAAAGAAAGGTATAGAAGGCGATCTATCTTATCTGGGCTTAGAAACCCAATAATAAAAGCCAGATGCAATGAAAATAATATATGATTCGATTTTCTATTATTATCAACGACCAAGCCATTTTCATTCACTAACTGAAACAAATAAACGAACTGATTTTTTATATATGTACATACTTCAGATTGCTTGCTTTGCTGTTGGGACAATATTTTCAATATCATATTTAATTCCACTCGCGTATTTGTGGATTCGCGTGCGATGCATAAACAGGGGGCGATCTAGACTTATTGAGAGGGCATATATATAAATACACGGATGGATACACCCAATAATAATAAAATTGGTATGTATACACTGAGAAAATAGTATAATAGCCAACATATTATAAAATCTTTCCAAATTGTGTGATATTTTTGGGGTAAAAATAAAACAATTATATTTATAATCTTTAATATCTGATAAATTTGTTAAGTACATGATTACATCATGTCCCAGGTTTTTAATATTGCTACTTTGTACCCTTAGGATTACTTAATTCAGCTGCCTATCATTACAAATTGAATTAAAATCAATTTCACGTTACCCAAGGTCGAATTTTCGATGTTTAAAAAATATAGTTGTTGCTTTTAATGAAATTAATTACTCTTCTAAGTCTTTCCCTTTGACTTTCATTAAAACTACCCCTTATTAGCGTTGAGGTAGTCCACTTCATTATGTTCCAATCAACAAATGAATATGTAAATATGCGCATAGTTTTGGGCCAACAAATTACAATAGATCGTGAACCTAAACTCTAAGTGTACTTAACCTGCTCGGTTCCGCCTATTGGAATTTGGTATAAGTAAAACGCCGGGGCAATTCCAGACTCAAACGTAGGCCAGAATGCCGCCGAACAGCAAAGATACCACCGGAGTGCTCTACGAGTCGGATGCGGAGACGATAGACGGTGGCCTAATCAAGGATGTCGGAAAGCTAAAGACCACCGATGGTCGGAAGCTGCAGCTGGTTTGGGTCAATATTGTGCTCTTTGTGATCCTTCATCTATCCGCATTGTACGGCGTCTGGCTGCTATTGACGAAGGCCACCTGGACTACGGTGCTGCTCTTTCCGTTCGCCCTGATTGTCACGGCCCTGGGCATTTCCGGCGGCGCCCATCGATTGTGGGCACATCGCACCTTCAAGGCTAACGTGCCACTCCGCTTGATCTTCCTGTTCCTCAACACCCTGGCCTTCCAGGATGCAGTGTATATCTGGGCGCGAGATCATCGAGTGCATCACAAGTACGCGGAAACGGACGCTGACCCGTACAACTCGGAGCGAGGCTGGTTCTTCTCGCACATCGGCTGGCTATGCGTCCGCAAGCATCCTCAAGTTGTGGAAAAGGGCAAGCAGATTGACCTCTCCGACCTGGAGCAGGATCGCCTGGTGATGTTCCAGAAGAAGTACTACCTACTCCTGATGCCGCTCATCTGCTTTGTCCTGCCCACCGTGCTGCCGATGTATCTGTGGGGCGAGTCGCTCAACGTCTCCTGGCACGTGATGGCCCTGCTCCGCTGGGTGACCACCCTGAACCTTATCTGGCTGGTAAACAGCTCGGCCCATATGTACGGCAAGCGGCCATACGACAAGAAGATCAGTCCCACCGACGAGAGCTTCCTCATTTGGTTGCGCTTTGGCGAGGGCTACCACAACTATCACCACGTCTTTCCGTGGGATTATAAGAGTGCCGAGCTGGGTCCATACTCTCGAGACCTCACGACGGCCTTCATCAACTTCTTTGCCTGGCTGGGCTGGGCCTACGACCTGAAGAGTGTGTCCCCGGATTTGGTTCGACGGCGGGTTCAGCGGACGGGAGATGGCTCCCATCCCGTGTGGGGGTGGGGCGACAAGGACCAGTGCAGCGAAGATGTCGCCGACACCACCATAACCCACCAGCGGGTGGTCAGATGAGGAATTAGTGAGCGAATGAAAAGCCAAAGAAAAGTTAAGGAAATAATATATTGTTAAATAAATACATTTAAATAGCCCAAAATCCGCTGAATCTGTAAGTTTTTTTTTATCGGTGCAGAGAGAAGTCTTATGATGTATGAATGTTATATATTATATATAAAATGTATATATTTTGTCATATATAATTAATTAAACATTAGCTTTGACGTCGAAAATAGTATACAAACAAGAAAGAAAGGTCAGTTTGTATTCCCTCGATCCATTTTGATTAAATCAATAGAAAAATTAAAAGGAAATATATAAAAGTTGTATATTTATATATAGCATATAATAATTTGGGTTGGATAAACTTAAAAAGAAAAATATTTAACCGTATAAAAAATAATATATTTTAGATTTAAAATATATAATATAATCATTTTCATTTTAATTTAATTTTAAATATAAATGCTAAAATACCAAAGTAATATAAAATTTAATTACAATTACCTATACTTATTATATTTACAGTTTGGTAGTTACAGTTTAACACTCGAAGCCTTACATTTTTCTGTACAATTATCGATCGTTTCTATGGCAGCTACATATGTATATGATAAGTTATCCGATTTTCATATCTCAAAGAAAATCAATTATTCATAAATATATGGATTTTTTACAGTTTACAATATAAGATATGATTTAAAAGTCTAGAAAGTGCACCACATTTTGTTATACTTAATCTCCAAAAGGCATAGTTCATAGTTAAATATATACAGTGAAGTTTTTTTGTTCTGTAGTCCTTGAAATGGAATAGTATATAAGGTTAATCCACCAATTTAGCAAAAAGCCTCTTAAATACATTACAAAAACAATAACAAAGGAAGTGAGTGCCGATTACACTGGTAATCGAATAATCGTTTGTATGAGTTTCGATTGCGCTTAAGTTTCCAGTCATCACCAAAGCACGTTTTTCGGAAAAACCGCGTAAAATCCATCTTCAGCTGAGCAATAAGTTTGATGAACAAAAGCCACCTACAACAATGGATTTAATGGATAAGTTACTCTGCGAGCTGGCGGAGATTCTTCGGGACCATGAACCAGGCTTGAAGCGCGTGGTCCAGGGCATGTTCGATCTAGTTCAGGACAACGTGAACTGCAGCACCCAACTTATGCACAAGGTAATCTCTGCTGTGATCTCTGGAAGCCAGGAACATACATCAACTCGCCGCCACCTGCTGGCCAGAGCCCTCGTTTGCGTCCAGCTGCAAATCAGCAGAATTCCTGCCGACGATGGCGCGCTGCTATTGCAAGAACTCCTGACAGGGACTTTGGATGATGTTTATCCATATACTGGTCAGATTTTGGAACATCTGTTTGAAAATTTTGTCAGCGTGCTGGGAGCGAACTGTTTCCTGCGTCTGCTTGACGCCACGCGAGAGCTTTTGCTATCTCAGGAGCCACAGAATTGCAAATCATCAAACTTTCTGATCAGCAAGATCCAAAAGATGTGTAAAATCGGTGGAGAGCAAAGCGAAGCCTTACTAAATTGTTTGCAGTGCAGTGCCCAGCAGTGGACAGCTTTTGCAGTCATCATAGCAGACTTAAAAAATCAGGACTCAAACGTGGTTGTGAGTACCCTCGAGATGCAGCTTCCCCAGCTGAAGCTCATGTCCCCCGATCTCGGCGATCGTTGGTTGGCATGGTTGCGCACCCTGTGCCTTAGACTCTTGCAGGAGGACAGAATCCAGGTGCTGTGCAAAATTCTGCAATACTTTCTGGCCCATCTGAGCGTAGAGCAGCTCGTCCGCTTTAACCTGTTGTCAGAGTTCCTTGTGGCCACCAACAGGAGCCAGTTGTTTAATCTGGAGGCTTACAATTGGCTCAAGAAGGAGCAACTGGAGCTATTTGTAACCGATGGCCATGTGGAAACCTTTCTGGAAGCACTGATGACAGTTTCATGGGTGAACGTTCCTCTGTTCCTCTGGTTACGCAGTTTCAAGTCTAAACGTGTGCAGAGGGTTCCTAAGGAGCTGCTTATTAAGTTGTGTTTTGTTGTTCGGGCCATCGGTAACTTTGATTTTCGAGTGACAGCCCAAGATTATGTCTTATTAATGTTCAAGGTAAAAAATATGAATTAGTTTGGATTAAAGATAGTGATACTACTTTTTACTTTTAGGACACAATCGACGCTCTTTCTTTGAGGGATTACATTGTCTGCATGGAGTCGTTATTTAATAAGGCAGATCCATATCTTGACTACGACAGATTAGAAAAAAAAATCTACAAATGCAAAGACCTTGACAATCATATTGACTTGTTTAACCGGAGATCCTTTGACATATTTAGCCACGATGTTTGGAGATTGAATAACATTGTAGGGAATCTTTTAAATACTTCTTTAATATTGGAATGTGAAACTCTTTGCGAACATATACATGGTTTTTGGCGCCTCGCTCTATTTAGTAATAACCAGGAATTAATAATGCAGTTTTTACGCCAGTATTACAAAGTAAACACTTCGTTGCTTCAGAAGGGAGCGAGTCTCGGAAAGATGCAAGCGCACTTGCTGGAACGACTGGACTGCCAGACTAGCGAGGAGACATCCTTTTTGAAGGCCCGATGCGTGGACCTTTTTACTTCGAACCTAGATTCATGGCGTCAAATGGATGAACTAGAAATTGATCCCCTGGAACTATTGAAACAGGGTACCGAAAAAACCATGTCTACTTTAACGCGCTTATTAGGAGTTCATGGGAATCGCATAAAAAACGAGACGGTACTGTCCGCTCTGATTGCCCGTGTGAGATATTTTTGTCATATGTAAGCTATTACCTTAAAGACTGTTTCATTAATATAATTGAATTTTTCTTTAGTAACAACGTTCTAGACTACGCATATAGAAATTTAACAGAAGAGGAGTTTGAAAGCTGCATAACTAATCAAATGATTCACAAGAGATTGGATCGTTTACCAGACGGAAAACTAAGTATATCCCTTTACTTAAAGCTGCTTCTTTATGGAGAACCCACAAAAGGACTGGCACGGTGAGTGAGCATTCATTACTCCTTCGTTTTTATAAGCCAACTTTGAGACGATTTCAAACTTTCTCGTAGCATTGAGACTTGCTCTGTATTCTACTTTTTTGGAGAACCGGACCGAAATGCAAGAATTAGACGACTGACTATTGAAAACTTAATTAAGTACGGAAATGCTGAAATTAAAACTAAAGTTTTCAAAGAACTTCTGAAAATTAACGAAAAGCTGTCGATGGAGCATCCTCATTACAGTGAAAACTCTGAGGTGCACAGACAGAAACTACGAATTGCTTCTGCTTTGATTTCGATTCGCGAGTTTTGTGATGATCCTCAATCCTTGAAGACTTTGTTGCTGCCCAGCGATCATCTCGGGATAAACCTAATGCACGAGTTTCTGCTAGGCACTTGTGTGAAAAACATCGATTGGGTGCTGGAAGCATTACCAAGTTTGCAGCCAAGGCAACAGGAGTCATATCTCTCCATTGCCTACATTTTCATTATTAAAAATTTTGTAAAACTAAACGAAAAGAAAAAATTATCGGAAATGTTTTCCCTACTTATACCGTTCATAATGGGATCCAGTAATTCCACACGCATTCTCGCTCAACTAATCCTCCATAAACTGGCTGTCAAGTGTACAGAAAACAGGTAAAGGTTGACAAAATTCCCAGGACAAACTAATACTTAAGTTAATTTTTTTTAGCACTCTTATTCCCCTCGCAGAAGTCATAAAAAACTCGGTAGAAGTTTCGTTGGGGAATAAGCTTCAAGAGCTTCAAAGCGATTCTCGAATCATGTTAGCAGACATCTTGATGGAGGAGAATGAGATCCATGCAGCTTATTTATATTTGTTGTATATAACACATGTGCCCTTTGATGAAGCCCACTGTTTTCTTTCTTATAATAAATACAAAAAGGCCCGTAAGGTGTTCAAACTAAGAAAAGTACTATCATCCGGGTAAGTCGTACCATGTACAAATCGTTCAAAGGACTCATTCTTGACAATTTCGACAGGAACTATATAAGTGGCCAGCCTTCTTAATAAGGAAATTGATTTTGCAGCACTGAAGCGCAGCTGCGAAGGGTTTAGATTTAATTCTCTGGTTGTGGCCGACTAATCACGGAGACTAGTTCTGGCAATTTAAGGTAAGAAATCAAGCAAGTTGAGTAATAAATTCCAACAATGACATTTTTATATACATTTGAATATTTTTTCAGGCACTAGAGACATGAAATACCTATTAACGTGATGGAAGTGCTAGACTGCGTTGCCGAGATGCCACAATTCAACTTTCTTGTGAGAATTTTGGTAGAATTACTGCTTATTTGGGAGATTTTCAAACTATTTTGTAGGATTGAACTTAAATACTTTTGTTTTAGCCTGCTGTAGAACAACAGCTATTATTTTACGTTATTAATTATGCTTCAAAAAGCCACTATCTTAAGTTACT
The DNA here is from genome assembly GCF_030179895.1 of Drosophila kikkawai. Lineage (NCBI taxonomy): Eukaryota > Metazoa > Arthropoda > Insecta > Diptera > Drosophilidae > Drosophila > Drosophila kikkawai. The sequence continues at coordinate 31,341,639 of NC_091731.1, read as the reverse complement.
TTTTTTCCTTATAAAACGCGGGGATAAATACAAAATCGAATTAAAATGTATGCTATCATGATTCAAGCTGCCTGTTTTTTTTTATTATTATTTAAAATATAACATTTTTAGCTGTAGTAATGTTAATAAAAGAATACATACCATTTGAAAGACAAGAAAATTAATTTAAATTTTGGTAGAATCGATGTTGGAGCACCATATCGGACTATCGCTCGATATCGATACTATCGATGTTTCTTCAATGGTTAGCCAGCTCTAACCCGAGGAACGTAAACAAAGCAAGCATTTTTTAAACTCTCTTAAATATAGTTTAAATAAATAATGGACCATAACGTAGGCCGCTTAACAGAGGAATCTCTGAAACGCAAGGAGAGGCTGCAAAAACTCCGCGAACAGGCGCAAAATAAAGGAAGTGATGCCGCCGAATCCACTGAGAACTTGCCAAAGTAATATTGTTAAATGAGCCAATTTAAACAATAATTAATGCCATGTCTCGCCTTACAGACCCATATTCCGCAGCTACAAGCCACAAAACGAGAACACTACCGGCGAGATTCTGGCCCAGGAGCCCACGGGGAGCATCGAAACCGCCGTGGAGGACCAGTTGAGTCTGCTGCAGCAGCCAATGGTGATCGACGAAATTGATATAACCAATCTGGCGCCGCGGAAACCGGACTGGGACCTCAAGCGAGATGCCAGCAAAAAGTTAGAGCGTCTAGAGCGACGCACCCAAAAGGCGATTGCGGAACTGATACGTGAGCGCCTGAAACTAAACCAAATCGAGGACATTAGCCAGGCGGTGAATGTGGCCACTGCCCATGCGGGAGAGAGTGTCCAGGAGGATTATGACTAGAGCCAAACATCTACTTTTACTGATAAATAAAATAAAAAAAACACAAGATACTTATAAACAAAAAGCTTAACTAGCGTCGATTTTCCTTGCCAGTGGGAATGGAAAGTCGCTCCTTTAGGCTGAGTATCTCTGTAAGTAAAAAAGAATTGTTAGAAATTGAGAAACCGAAACCGGCATAAGGGAAAATCTCTTACGTTTAGAGTACTTTTGTTCCAATCCTTGGGCAAAGTGACGCATGGACTGCAGTTGCTCGGGAATCTCCTCCCTAAGCTTTTCAATAGTTATACGTGCCTGACGCAGCTCATCCTCGCGCATGGCCAACAGCTGCTCCTTCTCGTGGACGGCCTTCTCCTGCTGGAGGGCCACCTCAGTGCGCCAAGCAATGGTTTTCTTGTGGTTGAGCAGCTCTTGGCTCTGCTTGAGGATTATTTGATTGGCCTTTGATATTTCCTCGGAGGCCATTTCCAAAGCCTGACGCTTGGTGTGCAGGATTTTCTTTTCCGCCTCCAGTTCTGCGGCAATGTTGGCCTTTTAGAAACACAGTAATATTAGACCTTGGATACGGTTAATGATATTCTTTCATACCTTCTCCTTGTTGCCCTTCTGAATGTGCTCCTGTAATTCAGCTGTGTGCTGCTTGAGATCCTCGATCTTGTACTCCAGCTTGCGTTCCTGCTTCCTGGCATTGGCTATGTCAGCATGGAGTTTGTCGTTCTGCTCTTTTAGGGTTACCACGCGTGATTTACAGCAGGATAGCTCCTCGACCAGTGTTTGACATCGCTTCTCGCTTTGCTCTTGGCCTGTTTTCAGGTCGGCTTTGTCCTGGGAAGCCTTGTCCAACTGCGCCTGGAGTCCTGCGATCGCTCTGCGATGCCGTTCCAGTTCACTACTGCGCTGGTCGTTGACTTTGGACAGGCTTTCCTGGACTCGCTGTATCTCCAGAGCGTGCTTGTCCTCTAGAATCCTGCTATTTTCCGCCAAGGCTTCTCTGAGATTGCTGTTTTCCGTGCCCAGCCGCTCCGTGTGCAAGCGCTGGGAGTTTAGCTCTGTTTGAAGCTGCTGAATACTCTGCTCCAGCATATACTGCTTGGTGTGGGAGGCATCCAGCATGAGATTGATGTAGAAGAGCACGGTGTTTAAGGGGGCTGAGCGGCAGGGCAGGCACAGGTGAACTAGGTTCTTAAAGGACCGAATTTCTACGAATTGCAGGTGGTAGTCGTGGCTTTGGCTGGATGTGAGGCTCTGATCCCTGGCGGACAGATGCAGTTCCAGTTTGCCAGCCTGGCAGTCCTTAAGCATGCGGACTACGTTCTCCATAAAGCCAGAGAAGGTCACGTTCAAAGACTGATCCTTCTTCAGTTCGTGGAAGGAGGCGCTGTCCACGGTGGTGATGTACATGCGCCGCTGGTCCGCTTTCTCAGCCAAACGCAGTTGCTGTGGATCAAGGAAAGATGAGGCTTGTTATATCTTAAAGGATCTTCGCTGCCTTGACTTACAATCAGCTCCTTAAAGTCCATCCGCTCGGCGTACAGTAGGCACGCTCGCCTATTGGTTCGCGTCATGTCGCCATTGAAGCTCACCAGCATTTCCACGGTCGGCAGGATGTTGACCACGTTCTTGCTGAACTCCATATTGTCAAAATAGCTCTCCTCATTCCCAGGTTGCCACATTTGTGCACAGGCTGCTGGCAATAATATATTTTAAATATTTAAATTTGTAAACAAATGCGAGGTTGTTTAGCTGAAAGCTATCGATACATCGATAGCATTTGTCACGGAACACGATGTCTTTGCAGTAATGTTTTTAAGCAGTTTTTAAATGTTTTTATCTTAAATATATTATTTTCATTCATTTTGTGAATTCTGTAAACTTTGTACATTCAAGTTTTGCTAATTTTGAACAACATGGAAAACGGTCGATATATCGCATCTTGCGCAAACATCGTATTTTGCATGTCTCATCGATATCGATTGCAGCTAGCGATGGGAGAGGTGATAAAGGAAAAAACCGAAAATATATAGAGAATTTTTAAAAATACATGTCTACTGTACGTAAGAGTTGAAGAGGTTGCCGCTGGCGGATGGGGCAGAACCCGTGTAATGCAAGCTTTATCCATGTAGCCCGCCAAGGTGTTCGTTGGCAGCCTGCCGCGCTGCAAGCCGGAGGAGTTGCGTCGCCTGTTCTCCAACTACGGCTCAGTTGTAGAGTGTGACGTGATGAATCGGTGCGCCTTCGTTCACCTGGAGACCACGGACATGGCGGAGGCGGCCATTGCCGCCCTCAACGGTATCGTTTTCAAGGGCCAGGCCATCGTCGTGGAGGCGGGCAGGCCAAAGTACGGCCCTGGAAACGGCGGTCGCGGTCCGCCGGCCAGTGGTGACAACCAGGGACGCAGGCCCCCCGAGGGTAATATACCTCTCATCTCAGATATAACAACATATAATGATTAATGTGCGTCCATTTAGGACAAAGTGGTGGCCCCAATAAGAGATCCACAGAGGCGTCGGGTAACAGTTTCAAGCGGAACTTCCGCGATGAAACCGGCCGCGGCGGTCGATTTTCCAAGGATGAGGCCGATGCCCGGGGACCCAACACCAACAACAAATTTGGACCTATGCGAAACGAACCCAACTATAGGCAACAGCGGAGTGCTCCCTACAGCAAGGGACCGCCGCAAAACATAGAGGCTGGCTCTCAGGCGCCCGGATTCAGGAACAAATTCGCGGGCGGAGGCAATACTGGAAAGTTTGGGGGAGGTGGAGCCAACGAAGGCAATCGCTTCGGTAACAGTCGGTGGGACAATAACGGTGGCCCTCAAGCTGGAAAGAGGAACTTCAGGAACAGCCCGACGAGCGGATTTGGAGCAGGCGGGAGCAGCAGCAGCAGCAATGACTTCCGGGCAGGCAGCTCCGGCAGCGGCGGTGGCGGATCGCTGAATCACAGAGGCGGCGCTGGCAGCAATGTGCGTCAGGATCGCCGTGGGTTTGCCCTGCCGGTGGAGCACCAGCATCAGCAAATGAGCTTTGGACGCTTTGGAAACGGACCCATGAACTCGAATAGTCGTGGGGACGCTGGTGCCAATGGGTATGTTCAGAATTTGTTCCTATGTGAACTTCTCTATTAATTCAAGTGCCTTCTTTCCTACTCAGAGGCAACCCACAGGGTGGACGAGGTTTCTTCAATGGAGGCGGGGGTTTCAATGCCAGACGTGGCAGCAGTGGAGCAGCCAGCAACGAACACAATAGCCAACAGGGAGGCGGGGGTCCCAACAAGCGGGGTGGAGGAGGAGGAGGCGGCGGCTTAGGAAAGGGTCACAATCAGAATGGCTTCAATGCATATCACACGGATTTTCCGCCTTTGGGAAGCCAAAGAAACCGGTAGGTGAAGCAATCTGTGCCCCAAGAATGCGATTTGTAATACATAATCAATGTTTTCCTTCTTGCAGCTATAGCGGACCCCGGCCTGGACCAAATATGGGCGGCAATAGAAGGTTTTAAGCAAGTGAAACTCCACTCCGATGTTTGGCCAGTCCACGCGAACTCCAAACTCCCAACTCCAACTAATAATGTAATAGCCGAATTTCGTTTTCCATTCTTCCGCGCTCAGAATCGTTTAGTTAAGCCGACGGGATTTATTATTATTATTTTTTTTTAAATCTGTCCTATAGCCGTACTTTTAAGACCAACATCAACAGTATATTTGTTATTCGTAGTTAAGATTGTTTCAATATTTAATGCAATACTTAAATAATCATATTACTTGTGTGCAACTAGATACGACGAGTCAATCAATACAATCGTAAATACCAGTTGCTACTATTTTTGTTTCAATTTCAAATTTCAGCCGTAGCCCGCTTGTTATCGTTTATCGTTAATCGAGCAAGTAATAGTGCTGTCTATTTTAAAGCGTTCTTTAGTTAACAATTCTAAGGGGCTTGAATTTTTTTAAAAACAATTTTAATAACAATAATATTTTCCAAATATTTTTAATGTTTTGAGATAAGGGATTTTAAAAAGAAATTTTATATTTTTAAATGTGTTAAATACTTATAGCTAGTTTAGCTTTTTTCTAGCTTGTTTTGGTAGCTGCACTTGGCAGCACTGCTTCTTTGTGGTTATCAAATTTGTCAACGATTTTATAAACAAGGAAGTACGTCGTTGGTTTAAACTTCAGTTTGGCCAGGTGCTCACCTACATAATTATATATATGAAAAGCACGCACGACCAGGTCGCCAGTTGAGGTAAGACCCTTTGCCCATAGCGTCGGAAGCTGGATTGATTTCCAATTTTGCTAACATATGCTCTACAGTCGCTGTGGTTCGTGGTCAAGTGTGGCTGTGAAAATGTGGAAACGGCACTGCTGCCTCGTCTCCATAGCCGTGCTATGCATCTTTGTGGGCCTGGGGAATGCCCTGCACCAAGCGTATGCTAATGTCGAAGTCGAAGGTCGCCCAGACCAGTTGGCCAAACTGCCAGGGGAGCTGAAGTTCGTGCATGTGGTAAGAGCAGCTGTGTGGGTGTGCGTGTGTGTGCGTGTTGGAGCTTGCTATCTAAAAAGTTGTCTCCAAAATAGATATTCCGCCACGGCGACAGAACGCCAGTCGATCCGTATCCCACGGATCCCTGGAATAACCTGAAGTTCTGGACCACAGGATGGGGTCAACTAACAAACGTAAGTATTAATCTTAATTTTTTGTTATTTATTTATTTAAAAAACAACCCGTTAAGCTCTTAAAAAGCTTTTGCGGTATATTAAGTAAATACATTGACTAAATTTCAACCTCCCCACACAGCTGGGCAAACAAGAGCACTACGACCTAGGTAAATGGCTGCGGAAACGTTACTCCTCGCTGCTCAGCTCAAGGTACTCCAACGAGGACATCTTTGTGCAATCCACCGATGTTGATCGTACCCTAATGAGTGCTCAATCGAATTTGGCTGGACTCTACGAGCCGCAAGGCGAAGACATTTGGAATCCCGCCATTAAATGGCAACCCATACCCGTTCACACCACGCCCGAGAAGGATGATCCCATACTGGCGGCCAAGGCTCCATGTCCTGCCTACGATTACGAGCTGGCCTCCTTGGAATCCTCGCCAGAGTTTGTGGCTCTCGCCGATAAATACAGGGATCTCTTTGAATACCTTAGCGAGAAAAGCGGACGCAGTGTTAAGACGTTCCTCGATGCTTCGTATTTGAATAACACACTGTTTATCGAGAGCCTGTACAACATGTCACTGCCGGAATGGACTAACAAGGTGTACGGTCACGAGGAGCTCACATATGCGGCAAACTTTGCATTTGCCATCAATACGTATACCCGCAAGCTGGCCAGACTGAAGACGGGTCCGTTGCTGAAGGATATTTTCCAGCGAATCGATGATAAGGCCACTGGACGCCTGCAGCCCGATCGTTCCATGTGGATCTACAGTGCGCATGATACGACAATAGCCAATGTTCTCAACACCCTGAAAGTGTTTGAAGTAAGCGAAACTCTTAATCATTTCACGAGTCTTTTATTTACTTGGTTTCTTTGTTTTATTTTTAGCTCCACAGTCCCCCCTACGTGGCGTGCATTACGGTGGAGCTGCGGATAGATGACCACAACACGCCATTGGTTTCTGTCTTTTATAAGAACACAACAGCAGAACCTCTTCCGTTGGACATTCCCGGCTGCGGACCGTCATGTCCGCTTAAGAAATTGACTGCACTGTATCAGGACGTCCTGCCCTTGGACTGGGAGCGTGAGTGCAAACGCTCCACGATGATGATGACCTACGAGGAGGCGAATCTGGGAGCGGCGACGGGTGAGTGAATACTTGTGGCTTCCCTATCACTCGTAATTATTAAAATACCCCTTTTCAATACCCCCCAGGCATTCTCATATTGATTATTATCGCTCTGCTGCTGGCCAGCTATGGCCTTATGATCTACTATCGGCGTCGCAACTACAAGCTGTATACCTCATACTCGCAAATGGCCTAACCTTAGGTGGGCCCTCATGAACTCGGAGATTAGAGCGTCGTTATTTACCTGCTCCTCTCTACTTGCCAAAGTGATTTGTTTTCTTTTCTCTCTGTGCATCCTATGAGTATCCTATGGCCAAGTTATTTTTTATATATTAATTAGTTACATAGGCGTAACATTGTGCATTTGATACACACATGTTTTTTGTTGGCATTTAAATGGAAGGATAACTGTTTTGTTGTTATCCAGTGAAATATATGGAATAGAAAGACTGTGAATTGGCGATCTTGAAGTTGCATACATACATATACATATATATATATACATACATAAAAATATTTATACACATCCATATATACATTTTTTTATGAAACCTTGTATGAGAAATTTACTGTATTAAAAATGCTCAAATCATCTATATTGGTTTTTTTAAAATAATATTTTAATTTATAAAAAGGTGTCAAGGTTTGAAACTTTCAATTTGACCCATTTAGAAAGGAGCTGTTCAGCTTTGTTAAAGTATGTTGAAGTAAGTCTTATTTATAATTAGGTATTTGAGAATGTTTCCTTTCTGGGGAATCAAAGTTCTCTAATCACTCTTTATTCGGTTCTACTCGTTGTTTCGTTTGCTCGTCGTTATGCTATTCCGTTAGACTCCCTTGTCTTAATGGTTGTTGTCATTGGATAGTTGGAACATAGAGGCAAAGTATAATACATTTGTAACTTTAACTTCACTGGCCAAAGTCTTCTGCCACCCACCAAGTAGAATTCTTTATATATTATTCTAGATTTGTTTATTCCGCATACGCGATTTGCTTGCACTTAATTATGATTAAGACAATAGATACAGTTAGGGTTACAGTTAGATGGTTTTAAGACTATATACAACGTTGGCTGAGAGTGGCGATAATGTAGAACCTGTTTTAGCGGCGATGCGCCTGACTGACTGACTGAGTTTCGAAGTGGACAAATGGTTTGGAGTGGGAATGAAAGGAAGCTTTTGCCTATCTGTAGGCCTTGTCATCCGAGTATATGATGTAGGGCTGATGCTGATGCGGATGCTGGTGCGTCAGGCTTTCGGCTCCATCGCCGTTTCCGCCGGCACCACTGAAGTACGACATGCGGGACATGGTCGAGTAGGCAGCCGCCGCCGCAGCCACCTGTTGCTGCTGTTGTTGCTGTTGCTGGCGCTGGGAGAGATTCTGGCTAGACTGGTGGATGGAGGCGGCCTTGTGCGGCAGGGTGGCGTAGCTGGCCTGATACGGAGGCACCGCATATAGCGCTGCTCCCGCTCCACTGCCGTTCTTGTAATTGTAGGCGGCATTGTGGGCGCCCATCTGCATGCCCGCCGGAATGCCGATCATTGCCGCATTCTGTTGGTACTCCGCATTACTCATGCGCAGCCTGATGATGCAAATTATAATGATCAGTATGGCTATGAAGGCCACCACTCCGCCCACAATGCCAATAATCAAAGTATCGTCGTTGCTCATAATCGGAGCCTGGGCCTTCATGAGTGGCGCCTTGGTCTTGATCTTCTTTAGGCTGGGCGGTTGCGTCGGTTCCAGACTCCAAATGATGAGCGGCTCCTCAGTGGTGGAGCTGCGGGTAACCAGTTGACTGGAGGTCTTCAGCAGATGGGGCACTGTGGCAGTGGGTCTCGAGGTGGAAGAGGTCATTCGTCGGGCATCACAGGTGAGTTCGTCATCGCCGACCTCGATGAGCTTCCTATTGGCCAGGTAACTTGGTGCCTGGCAGGTGACATCCGGCATTCCAGAGCTGGGCAGCCAGCGGCGGAGAGCCCGAGCATTGCAGTCGCACACAATCGGATTGCTTGCCAGTCCCTTCAACTGTAGACTGGCCCTTCGATCCTCTAAGGCGTTGAGGAACTGTGGCACCAGCACCGTTATCTGGGATCCCTCAACGTCCAGGTTTAGGTGGGATGATCGGGGAACCGGGAACAGCAGGGCCGGAGGCAGTGCACTGAGCGAAGTGTTCCTTAGTTGGACACTCAGGTCGCTGCTCTTTAGACCCGCCAAAGTACCCGAGGATATAGACTTCAATCGCTCGCCCCGGATACCCAGGCTTCTGAGACGGGGATGCTTCAGGGGCTGTATCTGCTCGCTGCCAATGCTGGAGTCCTTCACCTCGATGTCGAGGGCTTCCAGACCCGGCAGCAGTTCCAGGATACCCTGAAGGTCCAGGTATCCAAGCAGCGGAAGATCATAGGCCTCCAGGCTTAGCAGATTTGGGAGCTGCTTGAAGGCGTTCTTCTCGATCCTGCTGCAATGCGGCAAGTGGCTGAGGCGCAGGGATCGCAGCATCTCCAGCTGTCCAAAGTTGGACTGGGAAACGATCTCGAAGCTGTTGTTGGAGACGTCCAGAGATTGCAACACCTGTAATTGGGGCCATGCCCCGGAAAGATCGTCCAAGGACTCGAGTTGGTTGCTGGAAAGGTCCAAAGTCTCCAGAAGAGTGACTCGCTGGAAGACCTCTGGTTTTACATTGCGCAGCTTATTATGAGACAAATTGAGGAACTGCAGGAATGGTGTCTCCAGGAGCTCCAACTGCTCAATGCCAGTGCCAGCCAAACTGAGTTCCCTCACTGTCTTGGGTTCGTTGAGAACGTTGTGCACAGCTCTGGGCGAAAGCGGATTGAAGCTCAGATCGATTCGCTTGATGTTCACCATGATGCTATCATCGCCAGGCAGCTCCTTGATTCGATTATGGCTCAGGTCCACGGATGACACGAAGAAGAATTGCCTTTGCAGGGCGTTCAGGGGAGCGTACTCGAACCGATTGTGAGCCAGGTTGATATTCTCCAGCATCTGGAGCTTGGTGCGCTCAAAGACGCCGTCGGAGAGCTCCGACAGCCGGTTGCCCTCCAGGTTGAGCTGCTCCAGCCTCACCAGGCCCTCGAAGGTGCGCTCGCCCACTCTGTCCAAGTTGTTGTAGGCCAAGTCCAGGACCTGCAGCTGGGTGGAATTGTGGAAGGCCATCTCGCTGACCATGTCCAGTTGGTTGTGAGAGGCCAGCAGTACGCGCAGTCGCGGGAGGCGGGCAAAGTCCAGCTCCTCAATGGTCTTTAGCTGATTGTGGGACAGATCAATGTGCTCCAGATACTGCAGCGAGGCAATGAGCTCCGCTGGGAAGAAAGAGAACTTATTGTTGGACGCCTTGATCTCTTTCAGCCTGGGATGGATGCGGAAGGAGGAAGGAAACAGGTAGCTCAATTGGTTATCCGAAATGTCCAGCTCCTCTATCCCAGTGCCAGTGTTGAAGTACTCCCCCTTGAAGGCGGACAGTTGGTTTCCCCGGAGATTCAGCCTTTGCAGCTTCATTACATTCACAAAGGCTCCGGAACGGATGGAACCGATGCGGTTATTGGAAAGGTCAATGGAGCTAATGTTCCAGAGGTTCACAAAGCTGCCGTCCTGCAGCTCCTGCAGCTGGTTGTCGTTGAGGTGGATGTGCTTGAGGTCCTGCAATCCGGCCAAGAGGTCACCGCTCAGCTGGCGGATATTGCAGCGACTCAAATCGATGACTTGCAAGCGGACCAAAGGCTTGAAGAGGACTCCGGTCAATGGAATCAAGTGATTCCCACTTAGATTCAGAGACTGAAGGTTCTCCAGCTCCTCAAAGATGTTACTGGGCAGTTCGGTCAAGCTGTTGCCACTCAGGTCCAGACTCCTCAGCTCTGGCAATACCCAGGGTGCTCCTCCCAAGCCCGTCAGCCTGTTCTGGGACAGCTTCAGGGCCATCAGAGTGCTCTCCAATCCCGCAAAGGTGTCCGCATTGATCAGGGCCAGGGAGTTTCCGGCGAGATCCAAGGTGTGCAGGCTGCTGAACATCTGGAAGCTACCGGGCGGCAGTTCTCGAATGACATTCCTGGACAACGAAAGGGTGGTTATGTCTCCTGCTTGTAGGGAGCCCAGGATCTCCGCCGAGAGAGCTGCCACTCGATTGAAGTCCAGGTGGAGAGATGTCAGTTGAGGCAGCCGACCCAAGGCACTGCCCGGCACCAGCAGGATATTGTTGTCCTTGATAATGAGCGTTTGCAGGCTCTCCAGACCCTCCAAGGCATCATCCTCGATCTGCAGGGTAACAATATTGATGTTAGGTCTTAAAGATAGAGCTCTTACTGTTTAGAAGCACTTACTGTTCTTAGCGAGTTCAAGCTGAGATCTAGATACTTCAAAGCACTCATCTCCCGGAAGGTTCCTGGCGTTATGGTAGTTATGGAATTGCGACTGATGTCTAGGGTTTCCAAAAATCTAATCACCTGCATATGGGTGTAGTCCAATTGCTAAGGAACATAATAATGTGTTTGTAAAAGACAATCTAGGAGCTTTACATTATTCTAAGCGCTTACCTGTAACATATTTGAGGACAGGTTTAAATGCTTTAAGCCAGGAACCGCTGCCAGAGCCACCATTGGAAACTGGTTGAAGAAATTCTCGGACAAATCCAGCTTCTGCAAGGAGCTCAGTTTCTCAAAGACATCGCTGTTCAGGTTGCTGATGCGATTGCCGGCCAGCTTGATTTCTCGAATACGTTGGAGTCCTTTAAAGGCCTGGCTGTCGATGCTTCGCAGGACATTGTGCCTCAGATCGATGATCTCCAGCTGGCGCTGGGCATTAAACGAGGCGGGAAGAAGAGTTCCTATGGAAAATAGTAATATTTAAATGATATAAGTTATTTATATGAAAAATAGGGATAACAAAAGGTTCTCTGTCTGAGAGTTCTCTCTTACCAATCTGATTCTGTCGCAGCGACAGGTGCCGCAAGGCACTGGGTCCATTCAGTGAATTGGTTGGCACTGCCGTCAAACTGTTGCGATCTATGTAGAACTCCTTGAGGTCCATGCAACCCTTGAGTAGACCCTCCTCAATCAATTTGATCTTATTCCCGGACAAATCCAGGATGCGTAGATTCTTCAGTACGTGCAATTCGGCGGTGGAGAAGATGGGATTGAGATTGTCGCCCAGCAAGTTATTTGCCAGCCGCAGTTCGTTCAACGAATCCTTCAAGCCATCAAAGGCCTTCTCCGGAATCCTTCGGATCAGATTGTTGGACAAATCCAGCTCTTCGATGGTCAACTTCAGCTGGCCAAAGGTCTGTGATTGAGCATATTTATATTTATCTTAATTTAATTCCATTTCCTCCCAAAATCTTAGCACTCTCACCTGTGCTGGCAGCACCTGTTGACCGCTGTGACGTTGCGTATACGCCACAATGGGCGCTCCATACGGCAGCTGTGGGGCATCGCCGTGGAAGACGACGCGATCACAATCCATGGCCACGGCGCCCAACTGGCCAGTCGCCGCAAACGGAACCACATTGCACCTGTAATTGTCGCCAGTCGGTGATTAGTAGCAAGCAAAGGCAAATGAATTGGCATCGGCATCGGTGGTTTTGAGTTGTCAGCAATTTAGCGATATTAAAATAATGGCCACCTGCAGCGGAAACCGCTGTCTTGTAGGCAGCATTACACAAAAAAATAAGGCGCAAAGATCATGACAAGCCAAGTTTATAAATCTGATATATCTAAAAATAATCGCTTATTAAATTACTAACTATATTTATATTCGAAATTTTAATTTTCAACTTATTTGCTGTTATAAATTGTTACCCAAAAATGTCACTTTAATATTATGAATTTACGATCTTTAAGTCATCTAACTCATATTTTTATCTATCAATTTTATATTTATTAAATCGGATATAAGGTTACGATTTCTTTGACTTACCTGCAAGGTAGACGCAGGGCGGGACTCAGCTCCGGACATGGACGCCAGGCCTGGGTCCAGTGTGTTAAGTGGGCGAGGCAGCCGATCAGGAGCAGCAATAGACGCCCCCCGTTTGGCAGCTGTTTCCACGCTACCATTTCGCTGCAATCGAAGAATGGCATTATTACTATGGTTGGCTTTCGATCAGATCCGATCCGATGCGAGGCTGATCGGTGAAACTCGTTCCGAGAAGAGATATCCGCCATGTGGCGTATCGTATTTGGACATTTCCTCTTTGGAGCCCCATTCGCTTAGAACATTTAATTTGCATACCGATGTCGATGTCTCCCTCTATTTTGCTCTAAGCCACATATTTCTGGCCAACAACAATGGCCGAAATGGCCGCCAAGGTCCATATCGACACAACGTCCGAAGGCTATAATCAAGCGGGTTGACTAACAAAGAACAGCGAGTCGGAGTAATTTTGGTAATGCTGACATACTTAAGACACTTAATATGGGTTTCTATGGGGATTTAATAAACACAACCGAAAGTTTAATTGCTAATTACAATTTAAATTGCATTTTTTGTGTTTATTTTGGTTGTAAAAAACAATTGGGTTTTGCATTTTGGCAACCTAAATAAATGTTGAAGATCATTGTTATTTTTAAACCAAGCTCAGGGATTTTTAAGAGCGATTTGGAAACAGTGAAGTCTGTGTAACTGGAACCTTGGCAAGGCTATGAGTTTACTAAGTTATTTTATTATTTTTAAATACTCCTAAATTGCATATAGGAAGTGTTAAGAGCACTAACTAACAGATTGATTAACGATCTTGAAACTGATATATTAAGCAAGTTCAGCCAGAATGCACAAATGTTTTACAGAAAAAACAAAATATGTTTGTAGGCTAAAAAAAAGTTAAGCTATTTTAATTAATATTCCTTTTAATTGAGAAATAATCAAACTATTGATTATTTTGATTGGATTTTTATAGAATAATTTCAAGTATTTAAAGTGCCATCATCTCTTTATGACTTAGTCAAGTCCGACTGTATATATATCCAATATAGAAAACGGCTTTGGCGGCGCATGAACGGTTCGCTGGAGCCGTGATCTCTTCTGGTTCTCCTACTAAAAATCTGGATTCTCGGTTCTCGGTCTTGGTTCTCACTCTCGCAGCATTAGCAGTACCGTTGCTCGGGCTCTTGGCCGTGTTCATTGGTTACTGTGTTTGCCTTTTAATGCGCACTGACACCAAAAGAAAGAAATAAATACAAATACTTTTACGTCTGGCCGTATTTCTATTTGCACTATTTTTGTTTTCGCGTTATTTGTGCTATTTACTCTGCGGTCCATGGGTAATCAAGAAAGGTATTTGGCCAGTTTTTATTTGAAACTGCGCCCCCTGTTTGCTCATAGATGGCAGAGATACCAGCAAACAGACAAAACAAGCAAGTTAACGTATGTAAATTTATAATGTCCATAAAACGAATGCGCTGGGTTTCAAAATCTCCCCGAAAAAGCGCCCTATTACTTTGGTCTTTTAGTCATTGAAATGCATATGCGATATGCGATTCGATATCGGAGACAGCTTCAAGGTTGCATTGCCCCATGAAATGGGTTGCTACACAGGGGAAAAATTAAATGCACTTTAATAGGATAATTACTGAAGAAATTTCGCAAGATGTGATATGAATTTTCACATTTTAAAGCTTTACAATTCGAGTTTAAAAGGCTTTAGCTTTTTTTATATTTTAAAATTTAAGTATTCTATTTTAATTAATTATAAAAATATTTAATAAATCCAAATAATTAGATTTCTTATAAGCTCATTGGGTTATTAATCTGTAATCATTATTTTCCTAACAAGTCTTAATTTTGGTTCGTATTTTCGTTCAGTGCATGATGATGGGATTCGATCGGACGGGATCGGATCCACTTCTTGTTTCACAGATACAGCTACAGGTACAACACGGCTATAGATACAGATACAGACACTCGCGTTGCGTTGCGTGTAAACGTTTTGATGGGAAATATGTTAATCACACATCTTGGTTTTTCTCTTCTCGTAACCTGTTTCATGACACCCGTATTTTGATTTATACTTTTGGCTTACATTTCGGTGTGTTTTTTTTTCTCCTTTTTGGTTGTAAATTGCACTTGTATCTTGTGGCAGCTTGGGAACCTCCACTCGCGGTCTTTTGTTTTGTATCTTTGAGATTGCACAAGCCGAGTTTTGTTTACATTTGTGGCTTTTTGCCCACTTCTCTTTTGTTATACACAAAAAGAAAGCTCCCAGGCTGGGGCCAAGAATGTTTTCCCAGAGCGTTGGAAAATGCTCTTTCCACGCGCACACACACACTCACACACGCGATCGCGCACCTCGGAAAAATGCAGACAAACAAGAAACCTCAGTAATTAAGCCGCAGCAAGTACAACCACAACACAGTGTCTGCGCATGCGCAGCAGCGGTAACAATTTCGCAGCGAACCGCCGGTTCGAGTTGAGTCCGAGTCAGGGCAGCGCGTTCCACTTCCACTTCCAGTTCCACTTCTACTTCCGCTAAGTCTGCTCCATCTGAGCGTCGCAACACAACTGAAGCTGGCTCCAAGACGGGCCAAGACGGAGTCGAGCTGCCTAGGCTTTAGGCCACCACCTCTCTCTCTCTGTGGAGTCCAGATCAGACGGGAGTTGCTCTGCAGGTGAAACTGGTTTGCCCAGATGCACAGTGAACAATTTGGAGCAGTTTTGTGGCTTTTATTTGCTGATCTTTGGGGGTAACTTATAGACAACATTTTACAATATGGTTTTTTAATTTTCATTAAATTTTTTTATCAAGAAAATATACAATTAAATTTCTTTAGTTTCAAAGTTTTAAAGTCTCTTCAAAGATTTGAAATATAAAAAATGTTTATATACTATAATACCCCAACTTTCTCTCTATGCATTGATCTAAAACCCGAGGAGGTACTAAAAATTGTAAGACCTGCCTCCCGAGATGCAGATGCTCTCTTCTCCAGAGCCCAGCTTCGTGAATGGGTTTACATTGTCCGACTTTGTTTTCTTTTGTTGTTTGTCTTTTTATTTTTTATTTCTTTATTTTTCTCCGGCGCTGGGTAAAAGTTTCGCTGGCTGTTCTTCGCAGAAAGTTGGGCTGTCTTCTTCTGGCCCTTGTCTACCTGTTTTTACTTCTTCGATCTGCGGTGCCGATTGGCAAGTGCGCCAATTCAAGCTAATGGGGTTAAGCCTTCAATAATGCCGCAACAAAGTGACAAGCAGCCAGAGTTACTTTCCTTGTCGCAAATTGTTTGGCGTGGCAACTAATTACCCGCACAATTGCCGGGGAAAGAGAGATGAATGACGGTTATGATCACGCACGTACATATAGTAGTTGCCCGGGGGGTTATTCACACCAGACCTAGCAGGTACAAGTACGAGTACGAGTATAAGTATGAGTATGACTACCAAGTCCAAGTCCGATGCCAAGTCCAAGTCCCAATCAAAGCGAGCAAGTATGTGGTTATAATTTTTATGTTTAGGCATGCATGTTAACATTAACATCGCAGTGGGCCGCAATTTCTTTTCTTTCTCGCCAGCCATATACTTTCCATTTTCATGAGCAAGTGCTCCACAAATGGCAGCCAAGATAAAGCACAACACATAACATAATCATGAAAATTGAGCCTGAAACAAAGAGTGATACCTACACTTGGAATTAAATTGGAAAAAGAATGGGAAGTTAAACAAGAAATTTTAAAGTATTTAGGAAGTTTAAATATCTTAACTTAAAGGTTTGTATGGTTTTTTGAATACTAGGAAAAGAGAAATCAATCAGATTCTTTAGATATTTTTAAAGCTTAATTTAATAGGAATATATTTGCTTTTAATATCAGAAAGAAATACCAAGAAACACAACGGTTTGAAATCTATACCTATAATATATTTTCAAAGTTTTTAAGTTACACAAGTTAGTTTAAATCTTTTAGTTTGTGGTGTTTATAAAAAATATATTTAAATATATTTTGAAGTCAAATCTCATAAAATTATTCTTAAAATGGAAACATATATGTTACTGTGGTAAACTCTTTAATTTATCATTTCAAAACTCAATTTCTTTTTATTAATTTCTATTTCGATAAAATTTACTTGTATTATTATTTTATTATATTTTTAAAAGTGCAACCGCAACAGCCTTGACGTGACGCATGCCATGTCTAACCATATAAATCAAATCGTTCAGCTGATAAATTGTGTCTAAGCTCAACACTTGACTGGCTCCAGGTCCGTCTGCAAGCTGGGGTATATATAAATACTTTTTTTTTTGTGAAAACGCCGGTCCACACACATCTCATACACCCATCCGCTGAAGACCTCCAAAAGCCGGTGAAAAAATGAAACTGAAAAACAGCCTCTGGCCCAGTTAGAGCCGCGCTCCCGATTGTTACTTCAATCTGCATAAATGCAAATTATGAAAAATGAATCATGTCCAATGGCCTTAACTTCAGACACACTCAGGGAATTTCTATAGAATTTGAAAACATACTTAAATTTAAAAGGGAATGGTTTAATATTAGAAACTTTATTTTAAATTATGTAAAAATATTAAAATGTGAAAGCTTAAGAATACATTCTAAGAAAGTTAAACTTTGTTGGATAAATATTAAAAAAAAACCCGTAGTACTATTAGTTTGTTTAATTATTAATTTAAAATAAATATTTAGAGTAAAATTGCATTTAGATTATTTTATTTTAGAGAAATAGTTGAACTAATGAGAGTAGGAAATATATTAGAAATTCAAAACCATTGTTAAGAGTTTGTTATTTTTTTTTTCAATAAATACTGGTAAAGTATATATCTCCTTAACCTTTGTTGACTTTGATATTATAATAAATTTATATATTTTTTTATTCACCCACCGATTCTCAAAGTGCATAATGACTTTCGTCTAAGATAAAATATCCCCAGCAAGTGGGTCGCCGGATCCAATTTTCAGTTTAGCCCATAAAGTCGTTAATGATATGCATCAAGTTTAATTAACCTGACATAACTGCCGGTAGTCATATCCTTTGGGGAGCCTTTCATTCAAATGCAAATCGAAATAGAAGCACTCATACACCCTTCCGATCAGCATTATGATTTCAACAAGTCGTCGTAGGTGAAATGGCCTGTCAGCCCAATGCATACAATGTGTACCTATGTACTTTTTAATTCCAATAAAGATTAATGTCTCTGTGTACAGGTCATAAATTATTATATGGCACACACTCACGTGTATTGAATGAGTCGCTGGGGAGGACTGGGGTCCCCTACCGCTAAGTAAGTGAGCTTTATTGGCGAAGCCGAACCTAATCAATTATAGAGGGAGAGACCAGACCCTCCGACGCCACACAAAACGGAATAGAATGTCAACATAATAGGGCCAGCTCCCTTTCGTTTTCATTTTATTTTCCTTTTCCTGTTGCGGTTGCCTTTGCCGTTTAGTGGCATGTCAGAGTTGCACCAAAAAGGGGGTTTAGTTAACCCAAGTTTTCTTACACTAAATCCAAAAACTATACCCCAGTTGAGCTATGTATATCTTAATCCCTTTTCCTAGAGAATCTGTTAAAGCCTACGCCTTTGGTTTATGCCCTCGGCCCTTTTGCATAGCTCGTTCATCACAATGAAGACGCCACGAAGGATGAGGACAGCCAAGTGGGATTATATGCCCCTTTTTCCGGATTTTTATTTTGATAAATTATTTAAACGCACAACTTGTGGCATTCGGCCGGACTTCCATTGGACTCATATTTAATGCCGGCTCCAAGCAGAAGCGTGTTGGCTTTGGGCCTATCCTGGCCAGGATATTCAATCAAATTAGACGGGAAGTGACAGTAAACACAATCATGAGCGCCCGGCTTATTGATCGAAACAATCAGAGAAACTCACACATTCGCATTTGTCAAGAAATTAATACCGCTCACGCTTTAATTCTCCGTGTTTACCCAAGGCGCCGGAATTTATTTTCGGAATTGAGGCGACGAGTATCGAGCGTATCCCGAATAATGCTATGCAAATAGAGAGCTCGAATAAAATGTTTATTCCCGGGAACACCTTTTATTATGCCCGCCGGATGGATGGATGGATGGATGGATGCCTTCCCCCAGGTGACTATGGCCCATTTATAAAATTACATTTATTTCAATTGCATTTCGGTGCCGAATTTTATCAGGTATTTAAATTCCAGCACAATAATAAAGTTAACCGGTTGCTGCCACTGACATTTTCGCATAAAAATCCACAAAGCGGATGGGTTTAAGCCGGAGCTGGGCTATTTTTGGGAGGCTCAAACACACACACACACACACACTTTTTGGCCGCCGGCAATTCGACTTTACGGCCGAGTTGTTTTAGCCAAAAAGTTTTCAGTAACAAGCTTTGGCCGGCTTCGGCCTGCCACATCAAGTATCCGCAGCGTTGCCTTTGAGATGTTTGAACTGAGAGTCAAAGCCCACGTTCGCAGGTGCCAGCAAGGCCAGTCAGCAGGAGGCAGCATGGCGGCGGGAAGGAGCTGAGGCAGTTAACGGTAAACGAGTCAGAGATTCCAAGCAATCAAGTGTGTTAATTGCACCATAATTGGTCAGACAGGCAGTCAATAGCAGCAACTGCAACAACAACTGCAACTGCAGCAACAAATATGCACTCCAAGAAATTTGTTTAGTTTAAGTTTAAGTTTACTCTTTATAAATATATAATTTATTTATGTATAAGCAGGAAGGGTGCTATTACTAGACCTATGGATCAATCTTTGAACCCATAACGTATACGTATTTTCACATTTTCATCATCAGGGGAATCGATTTAGCCAAATCCTTATATCTTTTTCTCAATTCTCCCTTAGAAACAAAAAATGTCAGGAATTACAAGAGCCAAAGCTACAACATTTCGTGATAACCTTCATAAAACTTGTACAAATATCACAAATATAAAAAAAAATTCGAAGTAATATTTTTTTTCAGTGCACAAACAGCAGCCATGGAAGTTCACAGTTGCGTGATTAATTCAGTTGCCTTATTGACGGATGCATGCACAAACACAAACAAACACTGGGCCAGTCTTACACACACTCTCCCAGTCGCACACTCACCTGCGCCCACCTGACAGGTTTATTTCTCAGGTGCCATTGAGCCCATCGCACACACACAGGCCAACGCTTTGATGCAATTTCAACTCATTTACAATTTAAATGGCTTTAATCAGGACCCTAAAAATAAGCAAGGCTTAAGTGTGGAAATGCGGTTGGCAAATATTTAAACCAATTTCGTGTCAAGT
The DNA here is from genome assembly GCF_030179895.1 of Drosophila kikkawai. NCBI lineage: Eukaryota > Metazoa > Arthropoda > Insecta > Diptera > Drosophilidae > Drosophila > Drosophila kikkawai. The sequence continues at coordinate 31,321,779 of NC_091731.1, read as the reverse complement.
TCGCCCCGGCCACATTTATCTTTTTTCCCGCGGGCTGCGCTTTTCGCGATTTACCTGTGCCCACCTGCGAAGGGATCGTCGCCGAATAAATAAATTAAAAAGCGAAAATCCCCAAAAAAAAAAAAACGAAAATATAAAAGCAAACAACTTTAGGGGTAAAGGCAGGTATGTGTAGGTGAAAAAGGGTTTCTTCTTTGGGCTGGCAGCGAGCGACGGGGAAGTCAAGTTGGAAATTTTCGAGGCGGTTCCGCGGCGAATTCGCAACAGTCAATTAAAACTTTTTGTGCGCTGTTCAACAAACGAAAACACAAACCACAAACAAAGGCGAAATTAGCGGCGTACCAAGGGGGAAGGCAGTGGAGGTGTTTGCCAACCAGCTAGAAACCACCCAACAGCCACCTTGAGGGTGCCATCCCTTTTCAAGGGCTTTGAGTTGCACTCTGAAAAAAATACTTCTATTACTTTTCTAACTATAATTTTAAGAGAAAGCTAGCTATTTTTTTACCCAATTTACAGCCTGAATTCCTATCCAAAAATAAGCAGAAGTTTACTGAAAAAAGGACTCCTTGACATCTGTTTTAAAGGGTTTGAAAATGCAAGCACTCAATGACAGCCTTATATTATTTTAAATTTATTTATGAGAAAACCGTATAATTTTTATATAATATCTGTTCTTTTGAATCCATTAAATATCATAAAATCAGGCATTGATTTTCATCCTCTTAAAATATCTTTTTAAGAACTGTAAAATGCTCTCTTTAATAATGTATAAATTGTATCTTTTAAAGTATTTGAAATAAAATAATGACTTACTTCTTCTTAATTTTTTGTTATTTATATTTCGTATTTGAAGGAAAATGTTGTACTCTAAACATAGATATTTTATAGATATTTATTTAAGCTTTTCTTTTGGATTTAAGGCATGATATCTTGTCTCAAAATAAGCAAAATAAGTAATAAATCCCTATTACACTTACTTTTGATTAAAAAAGATTTTTGTTCATGCTTTCCTTTGGTTATTTCCTCTTCTTCCTTCCTTTTCTATATTTCTTTCAGTGCATAAAAATCCAATTGAAGGTAGAGATGAAGATGGAGTCCTATTCTCCCCGTCGGCTGTCATGCTTGAGTTGAGTGATTTGATTTGGGGCCGCTCTGTGTGCGCCAATGAATGCGTAAAATGTAAAACTTTTCGCACGCGTATTTTATTTAATTTAAATGCAATTAAATCGTTTAATTTCAAAGAGAAACACACACACACCCACAGCCAACTTTTGTGGAGAGTTTCGTCTCTGGCCAAATGGAACAGAGCGCTGTTGGTTGCGGGTGGGTGTAGTCGAAGAGGGCTTCGCTTTTCCAAGGACTCTGGTTGCCCAAGGATATGGGCCGTGTGGCTGTCAAACTAGCACACCCATGTCATACATCAGGGCTTGGAGTGGCACACGATTATATAACACATTAGGAATACGCCTGGTTCAGATTTCAGCGCAATTTAATGGTAAATGTGACGTCTGCCATCCGATATGTTGGCTGGGCTTTTATAAATAATTGAAATACTATATGGCATCGAAGTCCGGGTCCACCTTAATACAGGTAAGCAAGGTCACAGCGCAGGGATCACGGGTGACTCAATAACGTATTGACTCCTAAGCCCTCGAAAATCTCTGTGACACGGTTTGGTCCCCATCTGGAATTTGCATATTTAATGCTTCTGCCGGGGGGTGTACACTTTTCATATTCATTTTTTATCCGTATCTAAAAATCTAAAACTTTTTCCCCGTAAAAGGGCAACAACCTGAAGCTCATACACACACTCACACACTTGGGGCATAAAACACCAAAATATCAAATGGCAAAAACACCAAACACCAAACCGAAAAACCCACGCAACACACAGGCTGACGACGACATATTGGATAAGGTCTTCATCTTCCGTCGAGTGGGCCACATTTTCTAGTCAACTCAATTTTTCCTGTGCCCCTCCAACGAGGTGTGAAATTGAAAATCGTATCCTTGTTGCATACTAAAGGTCCTGTACATTTATTATAATTATAAAGGATATTGTGTAGCATGTAAGTCAGAGGGTAAACAAAGTGCATTGGCCCACAATTGGGGCCAAAATAATGGCCCTTTTAGGGATTAAAAAATATTTTAAAATATCTTTACCATTAGGTTCATTAGATTTTAAACTAAATCAAGTATTCCTTATCTTTCTTTTTTAGAAATCAGTTAAATACTAAATAAATATTGTTTTAAAGCCTTGCTTTGTGCCATAATTTTGAGCTCATATACATGTACCTCATTGTACGAATTACTATGGTTGTTTTGGGCTTAAACAAAGAAGCTAACCAAATTGAATGAGGCCTTTGGCAATTTGCACTATAATTGCCCGATTACATAGCCCACAATAGAGCCTTATGGTCTACCGACTTTCATCTAATATATGTACATTAAATTCACTCGATAAACAATATTCCTTTTGTAATTTACATTTGAGGCACTTTGCACTGTGAAATCAATTAAAATTTATTGACTAATGGCCATAAATACCAGCCAGGGGACCGAAAGGTGCGCGGCATAATGAGCACACAAAAGCGGCAACTGTGCGCCATACATATTCATTGGCTTTCGATGTCGATGTCGATGTAGATGTCTGTGTTATGCTAATTTCGCAGATTTGACGTAGCATAAATTATCGAGCATTCTGCGGCTTACAACCGCGTAATTGAATTCATAATGGAGTCAATTGCAATATAAATTAGTTGCCTGGCCCCCACACAAAGGACGGAAGTAGCAATGGCCACGCTTGGCGGAAGCTCATGGTAGTGCGTTTTATCCTTTGAAATTGCAAATTACTATTAATTTAAGTAAAAGTTCTAAGGCGTTCACGCTTTGTCTAGTTCCGAAGACTGCAAATTAAAATGCAAATCAACTAACAAGTACTCGAGCTCATGAATATGCAGCCAAGGTTTTCAATAAATGCTCTCGTCCTTTCTTTCCCGCAGGACCTTAAAGCAACACTCACTTCAGCTTCTTTAAGTGGCCAGAACGAGCCATGATATAGTACTCGTTTCCACGCAAAAAGAGACATCTGTGCACCCAGAAAAATAAAGATTACAGCACTTTTGTAAATGAGTTGTAAAATTTTATCCAAGTTTGATAAAGTATGAAAGACTTTATGTAATGGGTTTTTGAGAATATTTGAAAAAGTTATGAAAGCCCTGATGATAATCTGTTGGTTTTATTAGGGACTATGCCTTAAGGGTTTGGATTCTTTATACAAAATGTCTCATGTCTTTATACAAAAAGAGCTTATAAAATATTTTTATAAAAAAGTTTCTATCTAAGAGATTATCTAAGAAAATATCACAATTCCTTAAAGGAACTAATTTAAAATTAAAAAAAATATGAAATACCCCTGCTATTTCTTATCCTTAAAGCCTGTATTTACATACTTTTAATAAGCTTACCAACATATTTTTCCACCTTTTTGACACATTTTAAATTATACTTTTCTGCTTTTTAACGAGAGCCATAAACGAAATTTCCTAGAATTCTCTGCCCACCTTTTAGACCAACCAAATCCCTCTGAAGTACTATATGTTTTTTTTTTTTTGGTGTTCCTTCAACTGACACCCGGTGCGCCACGAGGACCAACGAAATTAACTTGTGAGTGACTTTTGACATGGCTGCCGACGCCGATAAGTAGGCAAGACTCTTCGTCAGCATTCCTGCCCAGAATTCCGCCACGAATGAAAAGGGATCAAGGTGGCAGGGGTTGGTTTCTGGGGGGGAGGAAAACAATTTTCAACGCGACACATGCGGATGAAACACTTACATAACTTTCGGTTAAGGTAGTCGACGTCGTCACCTGGCGATGGCGTGACATGTGCAAATCTGTAAGCAGTGTTTGACAACTTGTGAAAACAAATACAATTTTGTGGCATGAAACGACCAAGGAGTAAACAACTTTTACGCACAGCTCTTTAAGGCACAGAGTGGCCGTAAAAGTTCATAAGGTTGTCCCTGTGATAAACGAGTTTGCTGCCAAAGGGAGCGGAAAATGGAGTGTTGCTGCAGAGTTAAGGCACAGAAATGTCAGGCCTTTAATGCGAAGCTAAAGGAGAATGTTGTTGCCCTTTGAAGTAGCCAAGAAAAATTCCTACTTGAGTAACCACAGTTTCTTGGGTGACAATTTGTGGGTATTTTGTATTTAATAAATATTTCAAAAAATTCTATGCAAGTCATTGTATTTCTATATACCTAAAAAATATCTTTAGAGATTAAATTTAAGGTTATTAAAGTAAATACCTAAATGATTAAGGATGCCTTCTCTCGCATTTGGCCATAAAATACCTAAACAGACAGCTCTCCTTCAGACGGTTTTTGCAGGAGAGTGGACAGCGTTTGAAGTTGAGGCCTTCATTGACTATGGAATGCGGCCCACATTAATAAGCATAAATTCTGTCTGCGGCAATCTCTTGGAGTATATGCTTAACTGGCCGCGAAAAATTACATTAGCAGTGCAAATGGTGGGGGCCAGGACTCAAGACTCAGCACTCAGGACTCCGCAGGAGGCTGGATCCTGGACAGGGCGAGAAGACAGAGGCAGCTGCGGCACATTTGAAGCATATTAATTTAATATGGCGCGTCGTCTGCGCCCGAAGTCAAGCAGAACTCACAACTCGAAGCTCATTTGCCTCCGATTGTGTGAACATTTGCACAATGTGCCACGCAGCACCTCGTCCTTTGGCTGAGATTCGGATGCTGGCGCTACTCTTTGCCCAGATAAGGTCTCTTTCCAATTTCAGAGTGATGCAGGAGGGCATCGTGTTTACCTCGGGCTCAGAGAAGGGTTAAGGGCTTGACAGGAGCAAATGGCATTAATGAGTCGACGTTTTGCACGTTTTCCCCCTGCCCTGCTGGGGTTTTACAAATCTTAGTTAAGTTGAAGAAAAATTACATTACTTAAATAAGCTTGGTTAGGTATTAACTACAGGATGAAGAGATGAATTGAGTGAGTTAAAAAATATAATTTAAGAATCTATTACGGAGGTGTTTTTTAATAGAAGCAAGAGAAAACGGGACATTACTAGGGTTTTTAAAACACTAAGAAGGTGTCAAACATTTTACATAGTCAGAAAAATCCACTTAACACTTAATTTGGTACTTGAATAATATAGTTTCATATTTTTAGACCTATTTTTTTTAATGTTTTAAGAAGCTTGGTGATTTTGGGAGTAAAATTTTGTGTTTAAATAATCCAAATTTAATTTTCCAACCAACTTGTTGTTCTTACCAACTCTTTTATGATATGACCCAGCTATTTCCATCTAATTGCCTGAAATAGAGTATGATAACTTCATCTTAACACGTCTACAGTTTATTATTTTTGTTTTTTTTTTGTTTCTGTCGCGGCTTTGAACGCCCTCGTCTGTGTGCCAATTATGTTAAATTATTCCGACTTGAATTACCATATTGTCGGGATAAAGCGACTTGTGCGAGGCTCCTGTGGAAGGCTCGTAGCACCCGGCTTCCTAATCTGAATCTAAGGATGATCGTTACAAAATGGGAACATTTCGAGCTGGGAAAATATGCTCAAGACGACAGACTCATCGTATTTTTTTCAGCTTCATCTTTTTTTTTTTTTGCATCCGCGCCTCCGTTTAGATGTAGCGTAATTTGTTCAATATTATCCCTTTAAATTCCTGGTTCGGCGCCCATTCCGGGGGAATTCTGCTTGACAGGCAAATTGCTTGGCTCGGCTCAGTTCGTTATTAAACGCGGAGGCATACCCTCATACTTTTACCCTTCTTATATTTTTCCCTATCCTTTTTTTTACGCTGGAATGGTAGGTGAGTTGGGTGGCTTGCTTTTCAAGTTAACTTGTAAAAATACCACAGAAAGTCTTAAAAATCAACTAGAAATTGGGTCTTAAAGTGTGTCTTTAAATATTACATATCTTTTCGTTAAATAAATTGATATTTTTTTGCTATTAAATCATAAATCTCCCCTTAAAAGCATGAAAAACTTTCTTATTTCAGTGTTTATGTGCTGTAAATGATAGTAAATCAACACATGATTTGTTTATAATCAAGTACAAGGTATTTAAAGGTCCCAACACACGGATAATACATACAGTTTCGTTCTCCTTTTTCTCGATGCCAAAGGACTGGGACTCTAAGCAATCCCGGCTGGCCCACATTTACGCTCAACTTAATTTGGTGCAAGGGTATGGCTGGCGTTCGCCATTCCGGAATGGTGGCTTCATTACGGGCCACAGTAAATAAATATATAAAGTCTTAATTTTTCTTTACTTCAATGGAACTTTGTCTACAAGTTTTGCAATGCCCACCGAAAAGGATATGAACAAACAAAAGCAGCCAAATTATGTGGCTCACCACGAAGCGGTTAACGTCAAAGATTTCCATCTGCAGTCCGGCATATTAAACTGTAATAAATCTGTCTGTCCGCACGTTGAAGGCGACGAAGCCGCTTTAAATGGCAGTTTGTAGATTTAGGTTTAGGTTTATACGAAAATATGCCACTAGCTTCAGGATGCAAGAAGGCATGGAAGGAAGGAAGGAAGTAGAAGGTCCTTCCAGCGTCCCTCAAGTTTTCGCTTATTTTTCTTGGCATCTTAGAGCCCTGGGGCGTATTTCTCAGTGCGGCTTCTAAGCCACGAACAAGGACAAAGTTTTTATTGCCGGCCAATTGAAGCTTGTCTTCACATTGTAGCTCCGGCCCTGTCCCTGCATTCCCTCACCCCAAAGGACCAGGTCCTGTGCTCCTCCAGGTCCCTGAAGTACTGTCGCCATTGTGGTAACAAGTTGTACTTTTATTGAAAAGCTGCTTTTTTACGGCGCCCAAATATTTGTATGAGCATTCCGCAACTACCCTTACTTTAAATCTGACTTTGGGCCTTTTTCTTTTTTTGTTCGTAAATCCCAAATTTGTTACATTTTCAAAGGCCAGAGAGGAGTGGTTGGAGCGATGAAGCACTTGAAGTAAATGAAAATTTAAGTAGGTCAAGTGTTTAGCTAAATGAAATGAAATGAATATTCAGCTCAACAGGGCCTAAGCCAAAAGGGTAAATTACAGCTTTCCTGATTTTTGTAAATAAAACCCGAGTTTGCTGTGATTACCTTTAAGCACGAATCTCTTTACTAGATTACAAACACCGCAGACAACCAAGTTGCAGGTCTCGGCGGAGCCTCGAACTCTGCATACAATCTAAACTCAAATCAAAGTTTTTTGCAACAATAAGTCTAGTGCCAGCAATGTTTTACATATACAGTGAGGCGTCTCTAAGTTTAACATTCTCAAGTTTAAGTTCAGGTAAAGATTATATATCCTGGCAAAGTTTGATGTCATTTTTGTCTGACGTTTACAACGCCCTGAGAAACATACATATTTCAGACCCTTTGAATTATACTTTGTATCAATATCAACAGCCAAATCGATCTAGCCTGGTTATTTTCTTCGCTGGATGGCTACTATTTGAATTGGTTTTTTGAATTTTTTTTTAAGGAAGAAGTGAAATAAATGTAATGTATTCTTAGTCTTAGCTTTGCTCAAGAATTCTGTTTTCGTTGGCAAATTTAATAAAGAAAAATTGTTCGCTTTATAGAGACCCCACAGTGGCATTGTTTCTTCTTGTGTCCCTGGAACTCCCAGACGCATTGGCCTCCTGACGAACTGTTGTTTCACATTCCGAAACTTTGCACTTCAATTTGTGAACATGCATGCAAATAACGAGCGGCAGTCTGGAGGTGCCCTCATCTCCAACACCATACTTTCTACACTCGAAAAAAAAAAACTGTACACAAACTTTAACTGAGGAAGGTTCTGGGTAGCACAAGAAAAAAGGCGAGAAAAGTATTAAAACGATAAAAAGTAAGTCATCTTAAACCAGCAATTTCTGTAAACTCTCTATTAAATATTATTTTGTTTTGAACTTTTTATATGAATTCATAAAATAATCACTAACTAAATCTAATAAATCTTTAAATAAATCTTACTTAAAGTGTAGTCCCAGTTGCCGCCGACTCAGGCAGAAGCCGATTCGCATTGATTCGTTGGGAAAGGCACATGGGCCATGGGATGCTGATTAGATGCTTAGCTGGCGGGGTCCTTGATAAATGGCGGCAGTTTAAAGTCGGCGCAATGTGAGTGTGTCTGGCAGTTGTATGATTTAAGGGTTCAAAGTTCAAAATAAAAAAAAAGAAAGAAATAATATCCGGGGGGTCAGGGAAGCAGGGACAGCAGACCAGCGGAGCAACAAGTGAAATTGCCGTAGGGGGCCGGATGACAGTTTCACGCAGGAACCAGACGCATAATTAACATTGATTCAGGCATCGAAACGCAGGACACGCAAAAGGACTTTTACCAGTTTGGCACTGAAAGTAGTTTATATATAGAATACGATTTCTAAATAAAGTATATAATATTTAATATTTAGCCTCAAAACTTTGGAGTGATTCAAATATTTTTCGTTGGCTCATTTTTCTTTTATTCCGTAAAATATTTATAATTTATTCCAATGACCTTTTCTCTCCGTGTACTTGTAATCCCGTAACTGACTCTCGATTTGGAGGAATCGTGCGCGCAGAAGCTGAAAAATTGACTACCTAGGACGACGATGGCGACGCTACCTTCATATTTCATCGGATCCCGCGCACACACACATGCGAACGGAAAAGTTTGCGACCAATCTGCTCAGAATTTTTCCCCCGTTTCGTAGTTGATTTGCTGTCGCTTTCCGTTCTCTGTTTTTTTTTTGTTCCAGGTTATATTTTCCTTTCCAACAGGCAGTCCAAAAAAGAAGCCGCCTGCCTGTGCTTTTTGGAGATTTAACTTGCGCTAATGAAGCACAGTCTCCTGGAGAATTCAGCGCAGTCGCATATTTTAATAAAGTTTTTTGGCTTTATGAAACTTATGTTTGCATTTTGTTGCTCATAAATTTCACGCCCACACCTCGGATCCGGCCAGGTGACACCTGAGCCTAGAGGTTTACGCCGATGGTTAAAGGCATCGGCGGCGGCGTAGAGGTCAAAATGACTCGGCGGCGGCGGCGTAGTAGTCAGAAAGAACCGGCGGCGGCGGCGCGTCAAATAAGGCAAAAAGGCCATTTTAATGAGTTATTTATTTTTTTTTAAGTTTTATAAAGAACAATGACACTGAAGGCCGCGCTGAAGCTGCGCCGATGCCGCACCAGCGGCGCGCCGCGGCGCGCCGTTATTTTCATAATTTGGCGGCGGCGCGTCAAATAAGGCAAAAATCGGCGGCGGCGGCGGCGTGGCGCGGCGGCGTATATGTCTACCTGAGCCCAATGAAATTTTATGGGCCGACCTTGGATGAAACTTTCGGCTGGGAAGTATGCAAAACAAAACATTGCGCGAATTTTACGTATTTCGCGTTGTCTTTCACCACCGACTTGCGGGCAAAGGGTAATTGGAAAAATGTGGCAGCCTAAATGGAAATTAAAACATGACGAAATGGGGAAAATTCAATTTTAAAGCCACATTTTCGGGCCCATAGTTGGTCAGCCTGGAAGCTGCTAATTGCCGGAAAATACACTCATGCGTAAATCTGGCTTAAAACCGCATTTGCGAAATGTAAATTAGAAAGGTAATATTAAAGGACATCCATTGGATTTTATGATGATTTCATTTCTGATTTATTTGGCTCACAATCCCATTAAATATAATCATAAACTATTCCTACCCAATTCGAATAAAAAGATATACAGAATTAAATACGTTTCAAATTTTCCTGGGATTCTGATACAGTATACAGCAGAAATTCAGGAACTTAAGAAAAAAGTAATCTTATAAACATTAGTACATTTATTAGTAAACTTTACTTTAAGTTCTATAAATTATAATGCAACTCCAAGCGAAAAGAAAAACCAATTAAGCCAATTCAAGAAAATAAAACAAATTTAGGGCATTTTAAATGGGCTTAATTTTTCTTATGCTGTTGGTGGATCGTAATTATTACAGCTTTTTTTTCTATCTATTTTATGTTCGTTCAGATCAAGTTTTATCATTTAGTTGCCGGTTATATATTCGATTACACTGGACTGTAGCTATCTTCATTGTTTATTTTAAACTTCAAGGCTTATAGATGGAAAAAGATGACCTAGTGTTATCAGTTGATTGTACGATAGTAATAAAAAGTGCAGTCAAGTTTCAGTGCATTTGTGGAAGTCGACGGGGAAACTACAAGTCCCTCTTGCTGTGTCGACCTGTTGAAACTCCTGTCGAGTGATTACGAAAAATAATACGAGTTGATTCTGAATAAACCAAACTTATCTGAGCCGTTGAGGGCTAGCCACCCATTGTTTCCATACTATTTTGTGTTTAAATTATTAGTGCAAAATGAACCGAATATCAGCTTAGTGCCAATTAAATAAATATGTGCTGTCTTTTGCCTTGTGGACTTCTAAATAAAAGTCTATTGATAACAACTTAAAAGGAAGTTGTGACGCATCTACGCAAGTCCAGAAAATATTGCATTGCGATTTTAAATTATCTAATCTTACCTTGTTAAAGACGATCATACATCGCGGGAAAAACACAGGCAGAGAGACCCACAATGGATTCCAACGCGACCGGTAAAAGTAATCAGTCGGAAGTTCTCGAGTGGGATAAGAAATGGGTGGGCCGGTTCTTCCGCTGCCTCCAGCGGGAGGTGCGCGAAAAACCCGCCGACGAAGCGAAGGTCGTGCTGCAGGACCTCTTGGACACGGCCCATGCTAAAACCATAGAACAGATGCTGGAATACTTCTTTGACGACTTCATGCGCTTGCTGGATACCGGCTGCTTTCTGGTTCTCCAAGATAAGTGCCAGGATCACAAATTTCTCTGCGTTCTCATCCGCAAGCTCCATGCGATGTGTCAAGGGGACTGTGGTGAAGCCACACTGGCCTACTTGCAGTGCAGTGCCCAGCAGTGGACAGCCTTTGCGGCCATTATAGTCGGCTTGGAGGAGCAGGACCCATTCCTGGTTGTGAGTACCCTCGAGAAGCAGCTTCCCCAGCTGCAGCTGATGTCCAGTGATCACGGCGAGTGTTGGCTCTCTTGGTTGCGCACCCTGTGCCTTAGACTCTTGCAGGAGGACAGAGTCCAGGTGCTGCGCAAAATTTTGGAATACTTCCTTGCCCACCTGAGCGTAAAGCAACTCGTCCGCTTAAGCCTGTTGTCAGAGTTCCTTGTGGCCACCAACAGAAGCCAGTTGTTTGATCCTGAGGATTACAACTGTCTCAAGGAGGAGCAACTCACGCGGTTTGTGTCAGAGGAAAATGTGGAACTCTTTTTGGAAGCACTGATGACAGTTTCATGGGAGAGCGTTCCTCTGATCCTCTGGATACGTTGTTTCAAGTCTGAACAAGTGAACAGTATTCCCAAGGAGCTGCTTATTAAATTGTGTCTTGCTGTTCGCGCCCTCGACAATTATGATTTTCGAGAGGCAGCCCAGCATCGTGTCCTTTTCTTGTTCAAGGTAAACTTTATTTAGATTAAGTTAAATATAGTGATCTCACTTTTGAATTTCAGGACACAATCGACGGATTCTCTTTGGGGGATTATATGGTCTGCATTGAGTCATTGTTTATTAAGGGGGATCCATATTGTGACCACGACCGATTAGGAATAAAACTCTATGATTGCAATGACCTTAATCATATTCCCTGCTTTAATCGAAGATCATTTGACATATTTTTGCACAATTTTTGTACATTGAGTAACGTTGTGGGATGGCTTTTAAATTCTAAGATATTGAGTATGGAAACTCTTCCCAAATATATGCATGGTTTTTGGCGGATCGCTCTTTGTAGTAATAACCAGAAAATATTAATGGACTTTTACCGCAAGTTTTACAAAGTGGACACATCCTTGCTTCAGAAGGGAGCGAGTCTCGAGGAGATGCAAGCGCACTTGCTGGAACGACTGGACTGCCAGACCAGCGAGGATACATCCTTCTTAAAGGCCCGATGCGTGGACCTCTTTACCTCTAACCTAGATTCATGGCGCCAGTTGGAGGAACTTAATTTAGATCTTCCGAAACTGATGGAACAGGGCACTGAAGTAACTATTTCTGCTCTAGTGCGCTTATTGGAAAAACATGAGAAACGAATAAAGGACCAGAAGATACTATCCGCTCTGATTCCACGTCTAAGGCTTTTTGATGATATGTAAGTTCTTCCCTTACAGACTGTTTCATTAATATCATAGATTTTTTCTTTAGTAACAATGTTTTAGACTACGCATATAGAAATTTAACAGAAAAGGAATATGAAAGCTTCATAACCAATCTAATGGTTCAGAAGAGATTGGATCGTTTACCAGACAGAAAACTAAGTATATCCCTGTATTTACAACTGCTGCTTCATGGAGAACCCACAACTGGTCTGGCACGGTGAGTTAGGATTATATCATGTTTTATAAGTACATTTTGTAAAAATTAAAAATATTTTTCTAGCATAGAGGCTGATTTTGCATATAACCTTTTTCGTGTCGTGGAACTCAATGCCAAAATTCGATATAGTGCTATAAGGAATTTAAATAAATTCGGAAATATTGAAACGAAATGTAAAATTTTCAAAGAACTTCTGAAAATGAACGAAAAGCTGTCGATGGAGCATCCTCATTACACTGAAAACTCCGAGGTGCACAGACAGAAACTGCGAATTGCTTTTGCTCTAATTAAAATTTTCGAGTATTGTGATGATCCGCCATCCTTAAGGACTTTGTTGTTGCCCAGCGATCATCTCGGAATAAACCTTATGCACGAGTTTCTGATAGGCACTTGTGTGGAAAGCATCGATTGGGTGCTGAAAGCACTACCAAGTTTGCAGCCAAGGCAACAGGAGTCGTATCTCTCCATCGCCTACATTTTCATTTTTAAAAATTTGGTAAAACTAAACGAAGACAAAAAATTATCTGAAATGTTCACATCACTTCTCCCGCTAACAATGGGATCCTGTTACGAAGTTCGAACTCTCGCGCAAATTATCCTGCACAGATTAGCGTTGGAGTGTGAACTAAATAGGTAAAGTATGGCAGGATTCAAATACGATTCCATATTCTAATACTCTTTTTAAAAGTATTCACATTCCAGTAGCCGAAAGCCTGATAAGCTCAGTGGAGACTTTATTGGGAAAAAAGCTGTACGAGCTTCAAAGCGAACCTCGGCTCATACTTGCAGAAATATGTATGTTATCTATATGGAATAACATTTCAGATTATATTCTGTATATGACAAATGCACCCTTTGATGAACTTTACAGACTTTATGAACCTATTCCTCATTTTGTATGGAATAAAATTAGAAATGCTCGCCAGACTTTTAGATCCAGAAAATTGGTGTCATCCTCCCAGTTAGCAACGTCTCATAACCTTTACAAAGAAGTTTCTTTTGAAAATAGTAGCTCGAAACTGTCCTATGATCCTATGGGAATTACAATAGTGGTGGCTTCCCTGCTTGATAAGGAAACTAATTTTGCAAGATTGATGCTAACCTGCCAAAGATTTGGAGTGGATACTCTTGTTTTAGACGAAGAATCACATTTGGAAGAGTATGCTTCTGGCAATATTCGGTATGCAGGGAAGAGTAAATATTGCACAATTATCTTTTTTTATTTTAATTATTTATTTCAGCATCAGTATGGTAAAGTCCATATCTCTTGTCGAATATCTTTTGAACAAGAGGTTTGAGGGCTACGAAATCTATGCTTGTATGGAAACAAAGGATATCTCTAGATTTGCCCACTATAATTTCATAAAAAGGGGTATTCTGGTTTTGGGGTAGGTTTTCTTAAAAAAAATCACACCAGATGATTGTTATATTTTTATTATTTAGGCACAAGAAAAATGGAATACCAGCTAACGTGGATGAAATCCTAGACAATCCTGTGAAAATGTCAAAAAATTACGTATTTAAGACGCTTGTTGATGAATTTATGGATTAACCCGATATACTAACCCATTCCAAGGATTTGAGAACCAAAAACCTTAAGAGGGATATCAAATGGATTGAACTATAAACATGTATATTGATAATAAAGTAGATTATTTTAATTATAATACAAACAAAACTTTGTATTTTTACATCCCTCCATGGAATTATAATTTTGGTCTGAAGCTTGCAAAGCTGTGAAGGAGATGATTCCGACCCTATAATGTATAATTATTCCTGATCAGCATCAACAGCCGAGTCGGTCTAGCCATGTCTGACTTTCCGTCCCTCTCAGAAAGAGTCGGATCGGACGACTATATCATATAACTGTCAGAGGAACATGTTTAGAAAAAAAAAATCTTAGTTGTCTTTTAAGATATTTTCAATTTCCTTGAGATAAGATCATTTTATATCATTTCAGAATTTCTGTTAGATTCAGAAATTAAATTATGACATTAATACTTATAAATTACTAATAATCTTAAATGGTGTAACCTGCTCATGAATTCAAGCATTATTAATTTATTTTGTTTTTGTTCTGAATAATATTTTATATTTCTTTATTCTGTGCACTTTTTTTCTTATAATCGTTTAGCTCAAGATAAGTTAATATACTAATCGATAAACGCATCGACAAGTATGCTTGTATGACATTCGATCACAATAGATTGTAGCTATCTTTATTGTTTCTTTTAAACTTGAAAGCTTTGGAAATAGATAGCCTATTGTTATCAGTTTATTGTACGGTGAAAATAAATAAAATAAGTGCAGTCAGGTTTCAGTTAGCTTGTGATAGTCAAAGAAAAAAGTACAAGTCCCTCCTGCTGTGCAGACCTGTTAAAACCCCTGTCGAGTAATTATTAGTGCAAAATGAACGGAATATCAGCTTAGCAGTCAATTAAATGAATGTTTGCACTGCCTTTTGGCCTAAGTACTTCTAATTAAGAGTCTATTGATAACAGCTGATAAGGAAGTTGTGACACATCCGTCGCGAAAATATTAATACGTTTACACTGCGATTTTAAATTATCTTATCTTTCCTTGTTAAAGACGGTTTATTCATCATACATCACGGAAAAAACACAGGCAGAGAGAGCCACAATGGATTCCTACGCGACCGGTAAAAGTAATCAGCCGGAAGTTCTCGAGTGGGATAAGAAATGGGGGGGCCGGTTCTTCCTCTGCCTCCAGCGGGAGGTGCGCGAGAAATCCGCTGACGATGCGAAGGTCGTGCTGAAGGACCTCTTGGACACGGCTCATGCTAATTCCATAGAACAGATGCTGGAACACTTCTTCGACGACTTCATGCGCTCCCTGGGAACCGACTGCTTCCTGGTTCTCCAAGAGAAGTGCCAGGATCACAGATTTCTCAGCGTTCTCATCCGCAAGATCCAAGCGATGTGTCAAGGAGACTTTGGCGAAGCCACACTGGCCTCCCTGCAGTGCAGTGCCCAGCAGTGGACAGCCTTTGCGGCCATTATAGTCGGCTTGGAGGATCAGGACCCATTCCTGGTTGTGAGTACCCTCGAGAAGCAGCTTCCCCAGCTGCAGCTGATGTCCAGTGATCACGGCGAATGTTGGCTCTCTTGGTTGCGCACTCTGTGCCTTAGACTCTTTCAGGAGAACAGAATCCAGGTGCTGCGCAAAATTCTGGAATACTTTCTGGCCCATCTGAGCGTAGAGCAGCTTGTCCGCTTTAGGATGTTGTCAGAGTTCCTTGTGGCCACCAACAGAAGCCAGTTGTTTGATCCCGAGGATGACAACTATCTCAAGGAGAAGCAACTGAAGCAGTTTGTAACCGATGATAATGTGGAACTCTTTTTGGAAGCACTGGTGACAGTTTCATGGGAGAACGTTCCTCTGATCGTCTGGATACGCAGTTTCAAGTATAAACTAATACAGAGGGTTCCTAAGGAGCTGCTTATTAAGTTGTGTCTTGCTGTTCGGGGCCTCGACAATTATGATCTTCGAGAGGAAGCCCAGGATTATGTCCTATTTTTGTTCATGGTAAGAGATTTGAATTAGGTTGGATTAAAGAGAGTGATTCTACTTTTTGATTTCAGGATACAATCGACGCTTTCTCGTTGCGGGATTACATGGTCTGCATGGAATCGTTATTTAATGAGGCAGATCCATATCGTGATTACAGCCAATTAGAAAAAATAATTGTCCAATACAAAGACCTTGAGAATCATATTGTCTTGTTTAACCGGAGATCCTTTGACATATTTAGACACGATGCTCGGAGATTGAATAACATTGTAGGGAAGCTTTTAAATACTTTAATATTGGAATGTGAAACTCTTTGCGAACATATGCATGGTTTTTGGCGCCTCGCTCTATTTAGTAATAACCAGGAATTAATAATGGAGTTTTTATGCCAGTTTTACAAAGTGGACATATCATTGCTTCAGAAGGAAGCGAGTCTGGAGCAGATGCAAGCGCACTTGCTGGAACGACTGGACTGCCAGACTAGCGAGGAGACATCGTTTTTGAAGGCCCGATGCGTGGACCTTTATACTTCGAACCTACGTTCATGGCGCCAGTTGGAGGACCTAAACATGGATCCCCTGGAACTATTGAAACAGGGCAGCGAAATTACTATGTCTAATTTAGCGAACTTATTGAGCGATCATGGAAATCGAATGAAGGACGAGAAGTTTCTGCCCGCTTTGATTGCCCGTGCGGGATGTATTTATGATATGTAAGATATTAACTTAAGGATTGGTTCATTAATATCATTAATTTTTTTTTTAGTGACGATGTTCTGGACTACGCATATAGAAATTTAACAGAAAAGGAATATGAAAGCTGCATAACCAATCTAGTCATTCAGAAGACATTAGTTTGTTTACCAGACAGAAAACTAAGTATATCCCTGTATTTACAACTGCTGCTTCATGGAGAACCCACAACTGGTCTGGCACGGTGAGTTAGCATTACTCCTTCGTTTTTATAAGCCAACTTGGTGACGGTTTCAAACTTTCTCGTAGCATTGAGGCTTCCTGTGTATACTACCTTGGTGGAGCCGAAGAACGAAATGCAAGAATTAGACGACTGACTATTGAAAACTTAAATGAGTACGGAAATACTGAAACTAAAACTAAAGTTTTCAAAGAACTTCTCAAAATTAACGAAAAGCTGTCGATGGAGCATCCTCATTACACTGAAAACTCCGAGGTGCACAGACAAAAAATGCGAATTGCTTTTGCTTTGATTACAATTCACGAGTATTGTGATGATCCGCTATCCTTGAAGACTTTGTTGTTGCCCAGCGATCATTGTGATGATCCGCGATTCTTGAAGACTTTGTTGTTGCCCAGCGATCATCTCGGGATAAACCTAATGCACGAGTTTCTGGTAGGCACTTGCGTGGAAAACATCGATTGGGTGCTGGAAGCACTACCACGTTTGCGGGCAAGGCAACAGGAGTCATATCTCTCCATTGCTTACATTTTTATTTTTAAAAACTTAAGAAAAATAAAAAAAGACAAGTTATCTGAAATGTTCACCTCACTTCTACCGCTAACAATGGGATCCTGTTACGAAGTTCGAACTCTCGCGCAAATAATCCTGCACAGATTAGCGTTGGAGTGTGAACTAAATAGGTAAAGTATGGCAAGATTCAAATACGATTCCATATTCTAATACTCTTTTTAAAAGTATTCACATTCCAGTAGCTGAAAGCCTGATAAGCACAGTGGAGACTTTATTGGGAGAAAAGCTGTACGAGCTTCAAATCGAACCACGACTCATGCTCGCAGAACTATCTTTATATTGTCGGGATAATATTTCAGCACTTATTCGGCATATAACAAATGCGCCCTTCGATGAACGCTACGGACAATTTGAACCTGTTCCTAAAGTTGTATGGAATAAAATTATAACTGCTCGGCAGGCCTTTAGAGCCAGGAAATTACTGTCAACAGCGCATTTCGCACCATCTAATAACCTTCGCATAAAACTTCCTATTACTCCTGCGAAAGAAGTCAAATCGGAATCCAGTCAACGGGAACGTATAGTAGTGGCATCTTTGCTTGATAACGAAACCAATTTCACTAGATTAAGGCTCATCTGCCAAAGGTTTGGAGTGGATACTCTTGTTTTGGACGAAGAATCACATCTGAAAGAGTTTGATTCTTGCAATTTGCGGTGTGTTTGCATAATTAAATCTTGGGTAATTATGTTATCTTTCTTTAATTGCATATATTTATTTTAGGATCAGAAGGGTAAATCCTACATCTCTTGTCGAGTTTCTTCTGACAAAGCGAAATGAGGGTTATGAAATCCGTGGTTGTATTGGAATAGAAGGTATCTCCAAAGTTTTCCGCTTGTCTGTCGAAGATGGGGTTATTCTGGTTCTGGGGTAAGTTTCTATCGAAAAATCCCACCCAAAACTGTTTAATTTTTATTATTTAGGCACAAGGAACTTGGAATACCGGCTGAAGTGAATAAAATCCTAGAAAATCCTGTAATAATTAAAAAAATTAATGTATTTAAAACGTTTTTTGCTAAATCGGTAGATTAACCTGATATACTATTCCATATCAAGGACTACAGAACAAAAAACTATTAAACTATGAACTATGTCTTTTGGAGATTATGTACAAACAAATTTGGTGTTTTTCTTTTACTTTTTATTATCATTATTATTATAGGGAAATTATCCGCAATTACAAAGTGTGGGTAATTTGTTTCTTTTTTTAAGCAATAGCTGCAATAATATGTCGAGAATATTAAATATATGTATTGATAATGTTAAGAGAGTTTTATATCATAATTTATATTGTTAACTATAATAAAATACCTTTATTCTAGCATAATTCATTTTCTTAAGGACACATACAACAAACTCATATTTCTTACATTACATAATGTAAGTTCATTATTGCATGCATAATGCATAATTTTCGGGCCTCCTAACATAGTATTATAGCTTTGCTACAGTTTTCCATGAGATCTTAGGCTGAAGTTACTTTTCTGACAGCAGACTCTGCCCAGTGTTCGCTTTGACTGTGCGGCGGTTTTTCCAATTTATCCATCACATTTACAGCGACAGGAGGCTATCCAAATGACGTGCACTTAAAAGCAGCAGGACGCGCAACAGGATATCGTGGAGAAAATTAAATTTTCAGCGCGGCCGTGCAGCTCCAGCGGTCCTGGTCATCAATCAAAAATGCCTGTCCCGAGGTCCTCTGTCCTATTCCGTCGCGGGACCACTTGTCACATGCTGTCGGCAGGATGGTATTTAGCCGAATATACATTTGCCAGCATAATGTTGACAAACAAATTATCATTTTTGCCCCGCCGATGCGACGGTGCAGGACAGGAGGCGAATGGACGAGGGCTTAGCGTTGATTAAATGGGGTCATCAGCAGGGCAAGGCACTGGTAACGAGCGGGACTTGCAGATAGTTAATGATGCCCAGCTGCTCGGGATATTGGACATTGGACAGTGCAAGCTCCGACCTCCCATCAGCACATCATAACGATTATGGATGGTCCCCAATGAACTGTACAAAAAAGGTTAAACAAGATGAGTTCAATTCGCGGTCAACTATGTAGTCTTTAAAGAATCTAGGATAATTTTTAAAAATAATAATAAATTTGAAATAACTTTAAAACAAGAAAGGATGATAAATTATCTGGATCGTTGGGGAAGATGGGACCTAGGAGGCTCTTCTCGAAAGCAAGCGAGGAAAAGAAAGTCGAAAATGTGTTAACTTTAAAGTATAATAATATAAATCATCTTTCAAGTAAAAATATAAAATATATAATATCAATTAATGGCCTCTTTTTAAGTACTATATTTTTGTAATCTAAATTTGCTGACAGTGCCTCGTAAGCTAACTCGGTTACCATTGCACCAGGAATGGGTCAAGCGAAGTGATTGATTGGTCACTGATGCGTTTGTGGCCAATAAAGATTCGGAATTCCATCTCCGACAGCACATTAAGCCATCAGAACCCGTTCCCAGGGAAATCTTTCCAAGCATTGTGCTTACTTAAGGCATATTTTGCCTCGCCGTATCCGCATCCAACACCTGCGGCTGTCTGGTGTGAAAGAGCCAAGTCATTTGGCTCTAAAGCAACAAACAAAACGCATTGCACTGGGAAAAATTTGGATATTTTAAAGATCTAAATTAAGAAAATAATGAATTTAACTTGAAAGCTGGTGAAAATTAATGTTATAAACAATTCTGAGATTAAAACTAAGTATTAAGCATTAACTTGAACCTTTTTTAGTGATAAGAGTCATAAAGATAAGATCATTCCTTTGTGTACTTCAGATACCCGTAGAATGCACGTGCCGGAGTCCAGATTGTTTACGAATAAACGTATGAAAACAGAGAGAAAAGCAAAGAGAGACTGGAAAAGCGCAGGCGCACTGAGGAAAACTCGGCAACTCTGTTCCCTGTTGGGCGGGTGAGATTTGATTTCGCAAGAGATTTGAATGGTTTTCAAATGGAAACTTAGGAAAAACCACAAATGATGAGGAAATTAGGTAGTCTTGTGTCTCCCAGGTCACATATCACTAAAGTGCAACAAGCGGACAGAGTAAGCGTGCGTCTGGGAGTCTCCCAGTCTCGTGTCCGAGAACCCAAACCCGCCTCACCAGTCCATTACCTCCCCCTCATGCTTCCTAGCCCTTAACTTTGGACAGCCTCAGCCTCAGGAAAGCGCTGCGTTCAGTTCAGTTCAACGGCAGACTCGCGCGCGTACGGTTCGAAATAGCTTGGAAAGCGGACGCGGACGCGGGTCGTGGGTATATTTTCCGTAGCGCCAACACTCCGGAATAGTGTGTTGAAAAAATGCTGGAAAATCGGCTTACCAACGGAGGGCCAAATGCCGGCGGCACTCGAACCGGGGCGTAATTGAATTCCAGCTTCGGTGGATTGGAAAAAAAAATATATAACAAAATTATAAAAAATATAAAGAAATTGAATTTCGTTTTAAAACAAACACGCAGAAGCGATAAACTAGCCGTTAAATTGAATATACAAATTGGGTGTTTTGACTAAAACTAATAAACATAAACAAGTGAGGCGAAAGCGGAATTTATTTTTAAATACAATTGTTTTTCGGCTGCCTGCAAATTGGCTGACATTGCTCATACGCCGCGTTGCCGCTAGGTGAAAATTCAAGGGGGGGAGAATATAACTCACACTAACTAGTTCCTGGTAAGCTCCTCAAGTATCATTATGCTTTGGTTTTCCCCATTTACCACATTACCCAAAAACAATGTTTAATTTTAAAGTTTACTCACTGCAAAAAGTCAAATCGGTCTGCTGGCAAAAGTTTATCCAAAATTGTGTTGGCAAAGTAATTAATAAACTGTTATTTGTTGACAACTTTTTGCTATGGCCGGAACTGTTCACAAAAGCGAAACGTAATTACTTCAAGAGCCTAATCAAGCGATTAAACCAAATCTGAAAGATCAAACCGGAGGCCACGAGCTTATCCCCCTCATAATTCTTCCGCTCAATTTGAGCATCGGGTTTCAACATTCCAGTCAAGCGAAAGATAGTTAAGGGGTAACCAGAAATTAACACGCTCAATTGAGCCTTCGTAGATGGAAGATATCTACGATTTGAGATATAGCTTCGAGAAAATCAATTTCGGGTGAATAATAATTGATTTCAGGGGTTTAGTGTATTTATTAAAAATATATATTAATGAAAAAGGAGAAAAATAATTGAATGAAAATTGATTGATTTTATTATATAAAATGTATTCGGTAAAGGGTTAAAAGAAAATAATTTATTTAATCAATAGAAAGCTTAAAATACAAGTGAAATTTAATATGATAGACATTGATTAATATGTTTCTAATAAAACCATTTCTTATCTGAATAAATGTTGTTAATAAATCAATACAAATTCTTGCCTAAATTAGTAAAATTTCCCTATTTTCCTCATCAGGAAAAGTATTAAATTTATTTAACAAGTTACCACCAATAAATATTAAACAAGATGCATTAAAACCTAAATTGTAGAAATTATAAATACCTAAGTTTATGCCTAAACCTTTTATAAACCAATAGTAAAACGAAGAAAATGTAAAGTTATAATCCGTTTTCCTATTTTTAAACAAGTCAGGCTACCTCTTCTATTTTATTTATATTTTATAAATGCTTTGAAGCCCCTGAATTGAAAGTGAAAGTGAAAGTGAATGTAATGCCACATGCCAGGGCATCCGTTTGCCGAATAATAAACTTAATTGCCGCTTTGTGCCGAGGAGAGGCTGCTAACTCAATCAGGACTGCCGAAACTTTTGTAGCTTCTAAATATTTAATGTCAACTATGATTAGTGAAGCCGGCGAGCATTATGTTGGCTGGTTTGCTGCCCGGTTTTGCTGTGGCCGAAAAGGACTTGGCCATGTGAGTGGTTTGGTTGGCCGGATAAACGGCTGTTCGTTGGGCAAATGGACTCATCCGAATCTTGGCCGTAATGGAGGCTGGTCCACAAAAGCCGCAAGACCAAGCCCATGGTCAGCTGGGCAAACTGAAATCTGAAATCCTTTCAACGCGAAAACGCTTCCCCCTCTCGCATTAGTGCGTCTAAGCCGGGGGCATCCATTAGTTGGAGAATCGGGGCAAATAGTTGGCCTCCAAAAAAAAGAGAGACGAGGCCTTAAAGGCTCCACGGAGGCGTAAACGGGATCTTTAAACGAATGCGAATAAGTAATAAATGCCGTATGTCCGGTGCTGGACTGGTCCTGGACTCTGCTGTGCTGTCATGCATCAAAACATTTAATTAAATTGAAACCGATGCGGCATCCGCCCTCCGCTGCTGCTGACGTCTTTTCTCCGGTTCCAAAAAGAGGAGGCGAAGGAGAAGGGGGTGGAGGCGGAGAAGGAGGCACAGGATGCGGAGGCCAGGTCCACTGGCGCCGGAGACGTGTGTGAAACTTCAGCTTTCAGCTGGACAGCACACAAGTTCACTATCTATCGCCCGCCCCGTATGAATTTAAATGAAGGCGATCCTAAACAAGTCGGTGAATCATGTACATATTTTAGCGGTGTCCAGTTTAGTTCGTCCTTCTTTTATGCAGCTCCATTGAGCTATGCAGTGTCCTTGTCAGTGGCAGAATGCACAGGACATTCTCAGGGGGGGCTAGATTGGGTATTTGAGAAAAAATCCCAAAAACGTTGTCAGCCTTTAACCAAGTTCTGGTCTGACCGCTTGATTGGTTTAGCAACTTTACAAAATCTAATCAAAAAATTGTCTCAAGCAACTTGGTAGACTTTGGCTTGGTAACGTAACTTAATAAAAATAATAAACTGAATAAAATTTGATACAAATCAAGCAGCTACATAGTTATTTAGTAAAATTAAACCCAGTGAATGGGTCAAGGCTTAAGCTGATGTATCAATAAAATGTTTTTTTATCATCGACGTTAATTACAACACTTTTCCTAATTTATAACTGCAAATCATTTAATACCTAGATAACTTGTAAATGAATTGATTTAGTAGCTAGTCTATGTATTTAATTACTGGTCTTATCAAAGCTTATCTGGGAAAATTTTTGGCAATTTTTTTTTGGCATTTTTGCAGACACTGGTAATATTTTTGGGTTGTTTTTAAGGGATTTCATAGGTTTTGGCTTGCATATTTTTTTCTTAAGACCTAATTATTTTTAAAAATATTTAAGTGACATTTAAAATGAAAAGAATATCATATGCGAGGTCCCAATTTTGTTGTTTAAAAATCCCTGTAAACATTTTGAATGTAGCAGCTTTGTATTTACCGGTCAAAAAAGCCTTTAAATCATTCAGAACATAAATCAGTTGATGTTTAGGTGAGCTCTGAACGGAAACAAAAAATATATGCCCTGGGGGGTGGTGTTGACCCACCGAAACCCCCTTGACTCCGTCTCTGTACTCCGTATTGGGCAAGGCTGATGGAGAGCCAACCGAATCAAAGAGATGAGTGAAATGGTAAAGTGGAGGTGACTGCACACAACAAAATATAGTTTTATATTCTCCGAATATTTATTTAATAACCCAGTAAAATATTTGAAATTTGTACTGAAAGTAATTTAATAAATTCTCAAAAGATATTTTAATTGCCACATAAATTCTGATTTCTCCAAAGTCAGCTCTTTTCTGATATAAAATAAATTCAAATCAGCCCCCCATTTATTCTCAATATTTTGTTCTGTGTGTGAAAGAACCAAGAATGTATAGTAGTTTGCCTTTCTGCACTTCGCCTGTCTCCGCTTTGTTCCTCAATTTACACATAATTGCAATAAATTGACTAAGTGGGTGCTGCTCGGGTGAAAATTTATTGTAGTCCAGCGCATTTTCCCTCCTTGCCTTGGTCTTTTTGCCCAGTCAATTTTCGTATTGGTATGCAGGGCACAGAACTCAGAGCCGCCGCCACTGATAGACTCCCGTTGATAAGATAAGACATTGAAATACCTTGTCTGTGACCGCTCTTGCCTGCCTTGCCTACCTGTATTCCTCTACCTTTGTTTATGTCCAGCGGTAGTAATTGGTAAAATGGTACGAGCACTCGTAGTACAAAGGCAATTGGCCGTACAACAGGTCGTATGTGGGCCCAAAGTATTTCTGAGGATTTTGTGGCTTCTTTATGTTCCCTGAATATTGCCTCAAATGGCACATAATACTTACGATATGAGCACAAGACTAGCAGACAGTTAGTGTTGAGCCAGCTTAAATACAGTCCAAGTTCTATAAGGAAAATCTACAACAAAACAGCAAGCTTGAATTATTATATATTTTAAATGTTTGAATTAAGAAAAGATTTGATTTATGATAAATTCAATAATTTCGAGAAGAATATTAATGAATATTTTCTGTTGACTTCGGTTTAAAATTTTATTTAATGCTTAAATAGATTTGGAAAATATATAAGCGATTAAATATTATAAAAAAAATATTAAAATGTGGCTAACATAATTCAATAAATTGTAGTGTTATTTAACAAACTTTTTCTTTAGGAAAACAAACAAAAAATATGCTAAACAAGAAAGAAAGCTAACTTTGGCCAGCCAAAGTTTGTATACCCTTGCAGGTAACAATTAAAATATATCACAACTAAGCCAAAAATGCATTTATTTCGATTCAGAAAGCAGTTTTGTGTTAGTTTTTATTAATTTAAAAAAACTGCATACCAAATTTAAAATTTTAAGAAATCAAAATTTTCGGCCATTTTTGCTCATTTTAATGATGTAACCCCTTATCAAATTTCGCAAAAATGGCCAAAAAATCGATTTCTTCCGGACATGTCTAGAAAGATTCGCATGTTAATGCTGATCAAGAATATATATGGTTTATGGGGTCGGAAATGATTCCTTGACTTAGAAAAATATTATTTTGTATATAAAATCGGATTTTTTATATTAAAAAACTTCTGGATTTTTTTTTAAATTAAAAATATCATAACTCGGCCAAAAGAGCATTAATTTTAAATCGGAAAACTATTCTGTGCAAGATTTTCTACAGGTAATAAATCTGCATAATTCATTTAAAAATTTTGAAAATTCAATTTTTTATCAAAATCAAAAATTTTAATGATGTAACCCCTTATACAATTTTGCAAAAATGGCCAAAAAATCGATTTCTTCCTGACATATCTAGAAAGATTCCCTTGTTGATGCTGATCAAGAATATATATACTTTATAGGGTCGGAAACGTCTCCTTCACTGCGTTGCAAACTTCTGACTGAAATTATAATACCCTGCAAGGGTATAAAAATGCCAAACTGATGGAATAAACCTTAAATTGAATTTAACAATTTCATTTGCTTTATTTTAAATACATTTAAAGTTAAAAAAGATCAACAGTTATCGAATAACCACTGTCTGTGTGGCAGCCACAATCCCTTGGAAGCTGCCCCAAAACGAAATCACGTCACCGAAAAATAAGCAGATGTTCCGAATTTCATTTGAAAATATTTTTCTTTGACCCAAGCTGAATCACTTGTAAATATTGCCCATGCCTGCCTGCGATATCCGGAGAGCGCGATTTTATTATATGTATGCCTGTATACCCCGCCCAGGGTTATCCCATTTTAAATATCTTTTAAGCACAAGCAAATAAACGCAAATCGCTCGAACAATTAAATTTGCCAAAATAACTTGTCCTGCCTCAACAGCCAGAGTCTGCCTATGGCTTTCGCGAGTATCTGTGCATGTACTTTGCACAAAGACTGTGTGTATGCGTACGCCTTTATCACCGGGGATTTATTTATATATTAAAGGGGATTGTTTAATTTTTGTGGATGTTATTGTTCTGGCTGCCTGCGGAAGGTGCGAAAGAAAGATCCAGCTCGCAAATGAATTCTTGCTCCGAGCACTGGAGCTCATTAAACAATCATTTTGATGAATTTTGCTCCGGCTGCTGAGATTTCGGAGGAGGAACTGGAGGCGCATGTGGCCAATTTGCAGCTCCATATATTTAATGTTCATTTTGTTTTTAATTGTTCGGTGAGGGTGCGTGTGTGTATGAGTGTGCTTGTGCTTGTGGGGAAATTAAAAACGCTCGTTTAAGCCAGCAAAAAGGCGTTGGTAATTACAATTCAAGTTCACTTCCACAGCCACAGCCCCGGCATTCTGCTTATTACGTTTCGGTTAGCTGTGTGCAGTGCTGCCCTGCTCGTACATATTTTTGTTTTTTAATAAATTGTTTTAGAAATACACATGTACAGGCCAGGCCGGGCGGCAGGAAGCGAAAGTGCTGCGAATCCTGGCCGAAACTAGACCGTGGCGGCCCGAGATGGAGGGGGAGGCCACTAGGACAGAGCCCCAACTCAAATTGACATACATATGTAGTGGCACACAAACACATACGTGGGAGTGCACTGAGAAAGATATTTTGTTATTTCAAAAAAATATTTTCAATTAGAAAAATATTATATTTTCCTTAAAGAACAACGTTTTAAATAATTTTATATACCTTTACAATTTTTATGATATTTTAAATATTTATTTATGTTGAATTATCAATAAAATCTTATATAAATAATTCCCAGAAATTCTTAAATTTATTATTAATCAATTAATTAAATTGTTAGCTTTTTTTCATAGTGCACACCCAGGAAACTGGGCTGTCCACACACACACACAGCACCGCCACCAACACACAAAGAACCCACCAACTAAACTTGTCTTTATTCTCCCTGCACGAGTACTTGACTTGTCAAATACAAAATATATAAAAAAAAAAGAGAAAGCAACGAGGGAGTGGAGAAGTGAAAGTGGGGAAAGCAGAACAGAACGGAGCCGGGCAGCCTTTTATTCTTCGCCGTAATGAACGCTGCATGTGCTTTCCACGCTCCTGTAAAAGATGTGGCAGGCTACACCAGGCCATAAGTAGCAGTCATGGCGAGTCGAAGGTCCAGGGAGAATTAAATCTAGAATTTTATTCAAGTTTAGACCACATATAGCGACATATTCAATATATAAAATGTGCCACTAAGCGGCAACAATTTAAATTAAATTTTAACTTCAATTTGGGCTCAGAATAAAACGAAAAAAATAACTTAAGTCGGAATCTGATAGAAAAGTAAAATAATATATAGTTATGAGCTTAAGTTTATAAGCCTACGAATTTACAACTTGAAGTTTCTTTTCCTAAAATTTTTTATATTTTTCCCCTAGTTTTATCCTAACAAAACTTTAATTTACCCCTTAAACCACTTTAGCTTAGTTTGTAGTTCCCCATTTCAGCAAGTCGGTTCAGAGTTCGGCTGGGCTACCACTTCAAAGTATTTGCACTGACATTTTAAAGAGCCCGCCGGTGTCTTGAACACTTTAACTCAACGGCTTCCAAGCTTTCAACTTGCCTCGGCTACTGTTGCGCCGTGTCTATCTCTGAGCCTTACAAAAAAACAAAAACAAAAATATATATAAAAACTCGGGGGAAAAACTTGAAAAACTAGGAAAACAATCGCCGCTGTCGAGCTGCTAGATAAATTCATTTAAAGTTTACAGCTGGCTTTGCTGACGGTGTCTGTGTGTGATGGCACAACATGGCGTATACGCAACCCTCACGAAATGCCACTGTATCAGCACTTTCCATCACTTTTTCGGTGGCTGGCCATGGAACGTGACAGTTTGGCCATTTTTCAAGTTCACTGAAATTCCCAAGCCCAAAAATGCGAATCTAATTTTTTGCGATTATTGCGGAAAACGCAATTTGAACGGACATCAGTCAAAAAGGGCGGTCGGTTCAACTTGAAGTCAAAC
The DNA here is from genome assembly GCF_030179895.1 of Drosophila kikkawai. NCBI lineage: Eukaryota > Metazoa > Arthropoda > Insecta > Diptera > Drosophilidae > Drosophila > Drosophila kikkawai. The sequence continues at coordinate 31,293,606 of NC_091731.1, read as the reverse complement.
GTCTAGGTTGGGCAGATACAGGGTGTTTTGTAAAGCCCTTTAATAAGAAAAATAAGAAGATATCAACATCATAATATATAATATTATCGTTCCCAAGATCTTGTTTTATTTATAATATATTTTATTTTTAATAATCTTCTTTATAAAAACCTGTAAAACAACAAATTAAAAAAAAACTCAATTCTTTTCTTTAAAATGATATTCAACACCCTATATCTGCCAATTATGGCCAACATTCTTTTTGAAGATTGTTTGCCTTTCATTACGAGTGCATCGCCGTCTCGTCATCGTCCGCACTTCAGTTTCGAAAACACCAGCCAACGGCAATGGAGAATGGCAGTGGGTATTGGGGAACTTATTAATTTGTTTGCGGCATATGCTTTGTTTTCCCCATCGGTAATCATTCCCCGCCAGACAAGCTGCCGGCAATTGATTTCTGCTATTTGTTTAATAGCTTTCGATGCACAGCGTCCTCCTCCGCCTCCGAAGATCGGGCTCCACTCCATGCAGCGATGCAGCCTTGTTTCAACGCGAACAGGAATTGGTTTGCAACTATTGACTGAACTGATAAACTTTATGTTTTTCCAATACATAAATTCGAGAGCAGTGCAAGAAATTGAGGGGTTTTCAGGAAATGATTTTTCTTTTATAAGAAGAGAGTGTTTTTTAAATAATTTAAATTTGGAGTAAAGAATTGAAAAGACTTATGAAGAGTAGATAAACAAAAAGTACCTTCAAGCCTTCAAAGAGTATATATGCAGCTTTCACCTTTTAGTTATACAAATACAAACTATTGAAATAAATAAACGCCACAATTGTTTGCAATAAATATTTGATATTTACTAAATACTTTAGCTTTAAAATAAATTCCATTCGATACAGTCATTCCACCTGCACATAAACTAATACATTTATATGGCCTCAAATTTAATGACATGAGCAAAGTTTGATTCCAATTAAACTCACCCTGATATCCAGAATATTGTTAGCTTGTTAGCTTTTATAGCATTCACTGACTTTGGCTAGAATGCTGACCTAGGAAGGTCCACTTTACCTGGTCTACTTTAACTGAATAAAAGCACAATTCCGTTGCTCAAAGAAAAGTGTAGCAACAAAGTATGGCAGCCAGCAAAGTAATAAAAAAAATGGTCCGAAAAGGGAATAAAGCACCCACTTGGATTATCGTTTTCGTTAAACTTCAAGTGACGCGACTGGTCGTCGCAATTATCTCGGACTGCCAGAGACAGATCTTGTCCAGAGTCGACGGACGACGGGGTCCTCTTGTTCGCCGAAGGAGGTTCACTGCCATTTTGAAACAATTGTCTATCTCACTTAAAACGCAGGTGAATCTAGCTCAAGGGAGGCATAAAAGCGAAAATCTCCTCAGGGTCTCATTTTTTTCAATTATGTGTGTACTATTTTTGGACGCAAGGAATCAGGAGATGGATTGCCTTTTTAACTTTACAAAGAAATGTATTTATTTAGAATGAATAAAAGATGTTTATAACAATATATCAATTAATTTATTTCAAAGAAGATTTATAGAATACAAAGCTCTTTTCAAATGAAGTTGAGACATTCAATAAGCAATTTCTGTTTCATTTCTTCTATGCCTTGGCCTCTATTCATTATTTCTTAGAGCCAAAAATATATACTTTTTAATTATTGTCTTGAGCACGGAAAACAAATTCTCGTACTGGACAAATCACCGGCATTTAGCGGCCCCGAAAAAGTTTCCAAGGCATCCATCCGGGTCACTAATGGCTACCAGTTCGAGGACGAGGGCTCATCAGAAGCTGTACACTTAGGGAACTTTGTCTTTCGCTTTGAAGAGAGCAGAGTCCTAAGTCAGATTACTTAGAGCAACTACCACAGGAAGCCGCAAGAAAGTAGAAAACTTCTGTGGTAGAGTGTGAGGATTTGGGATGGGACCGGTCACGTCCCGAAAAAGAAACAAAGTCGAGAAGAAATCAAAATCGATATGAATACCTTCATGGGCACGTAGGAGCTGGGAATCTGAAAAGTTTTCACTGAAAATGAGCATCAAAAGATCGCACAACGAAAATAAAATAAGACTTAACAAAATAAAGTATGCCAGAAATGAAATTAGATGGGCCTTGTGCCATTTTCCCTTGCATTTTTCAGGTCGAGAAGTTGGCAAATGGAAAGCAAATAGGAGAACGAAAAGGGATACGCAACATTAACTACGAGAGCCCGCAGCCAAAGGGGCCAGGACCAAGCACCAAGGACCACAAACAAAGAAGATAAGCATGGAAAACCGCAGCAGTGACTTCGAGGCGGACGATTACTCCGAGCTCGCCAGCTCTTGGGGCAACTGGAGCACCCCCGCCGCCGCCGTCTTGTACTCCGCCATGAGCAGTGTCCTCGCGGTGACCAATCACACACCGCTGCCCGACTTTGGCCAGGACTTTGCCCAGTCCACCGGCAGCTCCTTCAATCACAGCCAAACGTGAGTTGAGCCCCGATCTGGTTCCCTTCCTAATGCCTAATTATGACACAAAACCCAATTAATGTTGAAGCACACGCACATGCCCACTGTCGTCCTGGTAAATAGTGGCGTAGCCAGGATTTGGTCTAGTGGGGGCTTCAGACTCGATTCATTAATAATGTATATGGCGTTTAATGGCTCGGAAGATTGAGGGAATGAATAAGTACCCGGCCATGTCTGGGTAATCACTTGACAAGGGGAAGGCAAGGAAATAGTATTTCAAGTTAGAATTTATAGTTTATATAATTATTTGTGGTCTGGGACATTAGTTTATTTGATTTTATATAATTTAGGAGAGCTTTCCATTAAAACTAGAATAGTTTTGTAGTTCTACCCAAAGAATAACAAGAGTGGGCTCTCATTTAGATATCAAAATAAATAAATTTACAATTTTAATGAAGCAAACTGGGCTACAGCTGTAATATCTGTTCTTTCCTTTTAAAGATCCCTTAGACCTAAAGTATTAATAGTCCCTCATTTGTAGATTTTTAATGAGTAAGCTTAGCCCCCAATAACCATCTGGCAAACGCCACTGCATTGCGCCAATGGAAATGGGATGCCATAACTCCTAGATTCCGTGGCTTCTTGATGAGTCCTGATGATGAGGCCGGTCTCCTGCTTCTCCGCATTCGCGGCTTCTTTCAGCTGTGGCCGTGATTGTGCCTCCGCCTCCGCCACCTTCTCCACTGACATGCATCTCTAATGACGCCTCCACTAAGCCATTCCGCCATTCAGTCATTCAGTTGAGCATTTCCGTTTAGTTCGCTCAGTGTTGGTTCTTTACTTCCGTTTCAAATATATAACGACTGAGAGCAAATAGAGAATACACTCGGAATATAAATATGAGAAAATCTACAAGACTAACTACTGAAATCAGAAGAATTTCATGTGATTTATGAAATATAGCCAGGTTTAAAAATGGTTTTCCAGCCTCTGAATATTCTGAGTGCACAAAAAAGTTAATGCCGGCGGGATACACACATAAATACTGTACACAAAAAGAAAAGTGCTGCCGTTTAGACTCTTCTATATTCTATAGAGCTGTATTTCGTATTATATTCGGTTGCCTGGCAGCGGCTGCAAAAAGCGTTTGGCACTTTTTCCTAGACATTTCCCAAATTTTTTGCCGCCTGCCCCCATATATAGAGTTGTGCGGCATTCAAAGTCGAATAATTATTATGATATGGCTGCGTCTGACGCATCGAAAATACATTTGTCGAATGACTCTCCTTTTTTGCGCATATCATATCCTTCGGGGCTGTGCTCAACACTCAATTCTGTGACGACTGGCGCAGTTTCATTGGCTGCTGCTGTCGGATTTTTTCCATTTCGATTCTTTTTTTTCGGTTTCTTTTTTTTTTTTCTGAGGCCCTTATTTGTTTGCGCAGACACTACGTCCGATTTATGTGCAAATAAAAAGGCAACATGGGATGCCTAAATTCGTCAGGACGAAATATATATACCCTAGTTTGGCAAAAGGCTCTTAGATAGAAATAATCTTCACAAAGGGAACTATGGTTTCAAAGCAAAGAAGATTAAAACTGTTTGTTGAAACTGCTTCCGTTCTCATAAGTCTTTTATTACATATGCGATGTTTGTTTTTCGAAGAAATAAAGCTTTATTAAATGAAGTTTATAAAGAAATTCATAAAGAAAAAACAGATTTATAAATATCATAGCCCAGAAAACCTGGCGTCAGCAACATTTTTCGGAATATAGAAAAACCAGAATACCTCTTGTAATTCCTCATATTCAATCCCAAAAAAAACTGTTAATAATCCTGTGTTATTTCCCAAACTGATGTACTCCTTTTATACTGCAACTGTGCACTATTTAAACCTCAACATCAATACTAGAGACTGGGCTGAGAGGCAGGAGGGCAGCTGTGAAGGAGAAAGCGGCATTATAGTAGCAACATTTTTTTGTATTGTTTGCCATGACATTTTCCTTGCCCGAGGCTGCATGAATTTGTTTCTGCCTTCGTTCCCAGCCATTTCCCATTTCACATTTCTTAGAGGCCAGGCCGAGGCCTATCTGTGTGCCACCCTCTCAGCCACGAAAACAAATCAATAATCCTCTTTGCATTAGGAGTCCCGAAACCAGAGGCGTTTTTATGTAAATCCCCGGGCAGTTCGTCATGCGAGAATGGGGTTCGTAAAGTGTAAAGTGAGAATTACTTATGTGGGCATCTTTTTAATTGCTCTGAAGAGTGAATAAACAGAGCATTAATGACTACCTAGCCAATTTAGTGCCATCACACACTGCGCGCATATTAAATGTCCTGTCTTTTGGGCTTGTGTGTCCAATAAGGACACAACCGACCTCCACTCCACCATTCCGGCAGACCCTCTATTTAAACACTCTTGTAGATGCGAACCTAAGTAAACAAAGCCGAGCACACAAAATATTAAAAAGATGACGACAGGCGCCGATGAGTGAGTGGAGTCGCAGAGTCCTAGGCCAAGTCCTCACCCCCGCCTGGGGCTCAACCCGAACTCGAGCCGGATCCGGGGACGATGTTTTATGTGGCAGACGGCGCTGCAGAAAAACACGGATTTGTCAACGCACGCACAATTACACACGCTTAATAGCGACTACATCCTGGAGTCGCACATATAGATACACTGGAAAAAGTTTCTTATACTTAAGCCTTTAAATTTAAATGAAGAAAATTGGACTTAATAAAAGGAATCTTTTGAAAAGTAATCAATTTATAAAGTAAAATTTGTTATTTAAAAATAAGGAAAGGCACTTAAATGTCCTCTTATTATACATTAAATTAGTTAACACAATTATACATTAATTTCTCTCAGTTCACTTATATGTAGATTTACTGGGAACACCCCCATTCGCATGCTTACATAGACACATCACCCACTTGGCACTCGTTTATGGCATAGCGGTGGTACGACGCCGTGAAACATAACACACACTTAATCTCAATGTCACTAATTCCCCATCGCATTCCCCCTCCATATTCCCCATAATCCTAATATTCCCTATTTCTGTTCTAGTCTCTCCACAGACCTGCCCCCAGTCGGCGTGGGTGCGGATAAGGATGCGGCGGCGGCCATGGAGACGGCCGGCTCTTTTGCATTCGTGGTCCCGTGGTGGCGCCAGGTGCTTTGGAGCATACTCTTCGGTGGCATGGTCATTGTGGCCACCGGCGGCAACCTAATTGTTGTCTGGATTGTGATGACAACCAAGCGGATGCGGACGGTAACCAACTATTTTATAGGTGAGTGAGTTGGGCAGATGTCACGTGTGCACACATTGCGTATACGCGATGAAAAATCACGCATACGCCATGTTTGCCAGTTGGTTATGATAGGGTTTAAGTTACCTTTTTGACTAGATGAGCGATGGGTTGTAGCTCTCTAGCTCTAGATTTATAGGGATGATTGTGTACTTAAAATTTAATGAACTTGAATTTTGTTAGATAAATTTTGTTTAAAACTAGGGACCTGCTCTTTTTTCAGCTGAGAGTATTTATCATTATTCACTGCAACTATTTTTAATTGAGACATTTTCCTTTACTTACTTCCTCCCTTTTGTGTTTAGTTAGAGCCGCAAGGTCGGCGTGCCCTTGTGCTTTCCCCAAAGTCTGTATTTAAGTCTTCTTCTGGCAGGCGGAAGGTCGGATTGCCGATTACCCATTTATGGCTGCTGCACCGTGAGGCACTTAAACTCAGCCATTTTGCCTGCGCCCTGTTGCACCTCGGAGATACAAACTTGACAGACTCGTCTACCCTCGTTCCTAGTATTGCAAATTTTGATGTAAAGCAAAGACGAACGAACCCTGGGATGCTATTAATTTTAATTTCCTCAGCTTGGGGCACAAAATCAAGTTATGAACTGAGCATGGCTTTTATTAATTAAATCCGCCTTTGAGTCACGTTTTCGAGTGCATTTAATTTGCAGCGAAACACACACAATTTAATTTGAGCTAAGCACTCTCTTAATAATTTAAATGCCTGCTTAGAAGCAGCAAATTGTGCTCGTCAAAAGTTTCGAGAAAGTTGTGCTGCAACTAACTATATAATCATAATGTCATTCGGCATTCACAGTGGCAGCCAAGTTGTGGCAATGTCCCGGGGATATAAAAGTATGGGAGGATGCTCGTCAGAACTTTCCACCTACGCGGATGGCTGATTGCTTGCATTATGCAGGCACAATTATTCCAATAGAATGCCCAAAGTCACTTGAGACAGAGGCTTACCTCTAAGCCACCTCTTCCAGGGCCAACAAATAACAAAAGAAAAAGAAAGGAGGAAGAGAAAAGTTACCTCTGACTTGGTAAAGAGTATTATTATTATTATTATTATGATTATTATTAAGTAAACTAAATGCCCGTTGAGCTGACAGGCTTTGGTTGGGCATTTTGAATTTGCATTTATAAATACACATTGGCAATCATTATTAGTAACAAGTTCTGACATTTTAATCATTTTTGGGCACCAAAAATTTCAAATTCACATCACAGACAGCTGGAACAGCTCCGTCCGTCCTGATGGAGCTCCGGCTTGGGTTTGGGTTCAAAGTTCAGGGGTAGGTAGGTAGCCAGTCACCGGATGATAATCTTCTTTGGGTTCATTATCAATGCGTATTTGCATCTTTTGTTTGAGTTCGTCAGAGCTGGGCATGATTCACAGCAGGAGTCCTTTACTTTTTCGCAAAAGATCAACAAAATTTGCTAGAATTTTGGCAACAAAAAAACAGTAAACATGCTTCTTTAAAGTTAAAGCTTAAACCGAATCAAACTATAGATTATTTTGGTTCAATGGAGCAAATAATTTGAAATCCAAATTTATTTGGATTTATTCATAAATGTAACTTATACTTTTTGATAGCTAATTTATTTGCAGAGAAACAGAAAGCTAGACAAATTCAAAGCTTAAATTTTAATCCTAATGAAATGGGTATAATTTTAAATATATTTTGCTTTATTTGTTTACTTATAGAATTGTTAAAAAATTCCTTAAAAACCACATGAGATCAGAGTGTGTTCTCCCAGCGGTAATGCTTTGCTTAAAAAAGTTCACAATTTTGTTATTAATTAAAATGGGCCAGAATCGATATTTTGGCTACGTGGCTGACAGGTCCGGGCCCCGGGGCAAATGGCAATCGCTATAGTCAATGGCCCCGGGAGCAGCCAAGACGATTGTTACAATGCGACACGTCGCCCCGTGTCGAATTTTCTCCTAGAGTAGGCGTCGAAGGCGTCGCAGGACTCGTGGGGGGATAACATGAGGACACGGGCTAATGTTCGGCAGTGAACATTTGTTTTATTGTAGGTGCTCTGTTGGTGTTTTCGTGTCGCTTTTTATTCTATTCTCGGGCGCCTCCGTCGCCTTATCTTCAGCAGATAATGAAAAGTAAACAAAGGCGGGGACTTTTCTTTTCCTTTTCTTTTACTTTTTTCCTCTCCTTGGTTCGTCTTCGTTTTGGTTTTGGTATATATTTTCGTGTCCTGGCCTTTGTGCTGGCTGATTCATTGGCATGTAAATCGGCCCATGCAAATGAAATACCATAAAAGTGTATCAAGTAATGAATGATGGCTGGCATTGGTATAGCTACTCCGCTTCCTGTTGATTGTCAGGCGAGCAGATATGGCTACCAAAAAAAGAAAATATGGCTGTCACTCTCGGTGGGAAAATGGGAAATGGAACGGAAAGGCAAATCCAGTGAAAGTGCACTTTATTCCTCACTAATTATGAATGTACAACGCATAAATAAAAGGTGCTGAGGCTATTTTTTCTGCTCCTTCGACCAGCCAAGGTTTTGTAATTAGAAAAATTCTTTTTTGTTGTTTGTTTTCGCATAATTTGCTTACAGATAAGAGGGATTGTTTGCCGCTGACTTTTCCAGTTCAGAACGCTGAACAAAATTCAGATCATTAAATAATAAATTAGAAATTTATAGGGTGGGAATTTAAGTCTGAAAAATATTATAAATAACTATATAAATGTTATTTTTTATTTTCCTTAGTGAATCTCTCCATTGCCGACGCCATGGTCTCCAGCCTGAACGTCACCTTCAACTACTACTACATGCTGGACGGCGACTGGCCCTTCGGCGAGTTCTACTGCAAGCTCTCCCAGTTCATCGCCATGCTGAGCATCTGCGCCTCCGTCTTCACCCTGATGGCCATCTCCATCGACAGGTGAGAGCTGTGGGGCAGAAAGGAGGATTTCGATTTGATAAGGATCAAGGGTTATGAGCGGTTATATGCAGATTGCACCCTTATCAATCACGGTCAAGGGGCACTGGCAAAATAACCCATTCGTTTTAATAGGATTTCCATAGGCCAAGGCACGCATGCATGCATTGTTGACCTGTCACAGGGCTCGAAATAAGAACCCATCAAAATACATACACGTTCCTGAAAAATACATAAATAAATAATGTTCCACCCACTTAAGTCGAACAACACGATTTATTGAAGAGAAGTAATCCACTTCAAAGCGAATTGAACTGTCTAGTCAACAAAATAACTGGCATTTGAAGGAATATGCATACATAATGCTACCCAGCTTTCGAAACCAATTATTTATGGGAGAAAGCTTGAGCTTATAAATCGAACAAATTGCTCAATTGATTAAATCTATTATCTGCGAGTTCCCTTATTCTTTATGACTTTCACTTGTAGAGTTTAAATCTTCTAAAAATTTACCTTAAAAATGTCTCAAATTGATAAATAAAACAGAATAAAATCATTTTCCAGCCACAGTTATTTTCCGCCCTAATAAACTCCTGCACTTAATGGCTCGAGCCTTTATTGCCTTCGATGCCTTCCTAGGAGGCATCCCGAAACCCCGGAGGTTAAATTAATTTTGGGCTTTTCCCGGGAACCGTATTTAATTTGATTTTGTGGCTTTATTTTTTTTTTTCCCTCCCATAACCCCATGCATTTCAATAATCAGCTTATGGTTTGACTCTGGTCCTCCTCCCCCTGAAAACTGTGTTAAATTTCAACTCTTCCATTGCCCTTTTTGCAGATACGTGGCCATCATACGGCCGCTGCAGCCACGGATGAGCAAGCGATGCAATTTGGCCATTGCCGCGGCCATCTGGCTGGCCTCCACGCTCATCTCCTGCCCCATGATGATCTTCTACCGGTCAGAGGAGGTGCCCGTGAAGGGCCACAGTCCGCGCACCGTGTGCTATCCAGAGTGGCCGGATGGCCAAACCAATCATTCAACGCTGGAGTCCATGTGAGTAGCCCGAAACCAACCGAAAGGCACACAAGTGAAGCCGAATTCATGACTCTAGTGGCTGTCAATATCGACATCAATCCCAGTGCCACAAAAGTTTGGGACAAAGGAATGATTTAGGAGGGAGCAATACACTGTATGAAAAGGGGTTTCTTTCTTTTAATAAACAAATTTTGCTTTAGACTTGATTTTAACTAAGAAATCTAGCTACCTAATCCTACCTTTCCGAAAGAGAAGATAGAAGTGTCATATTTGACACACACTTTTCTTCAGTGTCCCATAAATTCCAGTGCATTGTTTTCCCAACAACTTGGAGTGGTACATCAAAAAATCAGAACGTTATTCAAGCTAGAGGTTGCACATGCACACAGAGACCATCTTATTCCGGGAAAGTCAGTGTCGACTGCGGGGATAATCCGAGGGATGGAGGTCATAAAAACGGACATTCGGAGACACAACTGAACCAAGACGCTGCCATAAAAAACAGAAAACAAATGCCAGAATGGCTGAATACCGTATCCCGAACACCGAACCCCGGATGTTGAATGGTTCTGCTTGCCGGCGGCAAATCGGGAAGAGGAGCATATAAAACGTGTTGCTTTTTACAGCCATTTTGTATGGCAATTTGGTAGCTGTGGGTGTCCTGTGTCCCCTGGTGTTATGCATTGTGTCCCACATGCAAGGCCATTAATTTTAGATTCATTTCAAATTGCTACTTGCTCAATAAAAAAATAAAACAAAGGCCGAAAGCCGGCAACAATGTGCGATGGAGCGATAGGGATTTTAAAAGCATTGCCCAACTAACTGAAAGGCTTGTAAACACGCTGCCTCTGATCGACTGTCTCTTATCTGTGATTTGTTCCCATTTTGCAGCTACAACATCCTCATCATGATACTCACCTACTTCCTGCCCATCGTTTCCATGACGGTCACCTATTCGCGCGTGGGCATCGAACTCTGGGGCTCCAAGACCATCGGGGAGTGCACGCCGCGGCAGGTGGAGAATGTGCGGAGCAAGCGGCGGGTAAGTGTAAAGTCCCGGGATTCCGGGACTGTAATAAGAGATGGTTGTGGCTCCACCAAAGCTTGTCATCTCTGCGGGGGCGTTTACCTTTTTTTTGTGATTTAAAAACTATTCATTTATTTGTTTATATTCATTTTTAGTTTTCATAAAGTTAAATACCTTCAAAGCCTTTGTTTTCCTTATTATTTGAACTTTGCTGAATTTCACCTAAACTTTTATTTAACTTTTCGTTGGCAGTCTGTTAGAACTTTTTATGGACTTTACCTTAGGTCTCCAAAGTTATGCTACTTTCCCAAAAAGTTTTAAAGCTATAAAAAACAGAAATAAATAATAGAATAATCGTAAAGTATTTCTTTCGAATTTCTGTAATCGATTTATTCTTATTGCTTTTTTATAATTCATTGCATAAAGTAAGACCCAAAGAGCATATAAGTGTTCAATAAAACTCTTCTGTAAACAACAGTAAAGATTAATTTATCTTTCTTTATTAACAACAATCAATTCATTACAATTACATACTTTAAATTTATTAATTTAAAATATATTAAATTTCCCTCCAGGTGGTAAAGATGATGATTGTCGTCGTTCTGATATTCGCCATATGCTGGCTGCCCTTTCACAGCTACTTCATTGTGACATCCTGCTACCCGGCCATCACCGAGGCGCCCTTCATCCAGGAGCTGTACTTGGCCATCTACTGGCTGGCCATGAGCAATTCCATGTACAACCCCATTATATACTGCTGGATGAATTCCCGGTGAGTGGTAGTGGTTCTCATGTCCATGTCCATGTTAGTTTGCTTGCCCTAACCCGCGACGAATCATGTAATTTGCGGTTGAATTAGCAACATTAGGCCACTAAGTGCACTGGCTTTCGGAGGCATCTCAGCAGGAAACCCTTCGACAGATTAGTCGCAGTCGCCGAGCTCCTCCCCGGAAACTGATGGGCTTGTCATCGTGGTTTCCGTGGTTGTAGTTGGAATACAGCTTGGTCATATAAATGACAACATGATTCTCGCAGACCCAGTTACAGCTGGGGTTAAAATATTAACAAGAAAAGGAAACTAACTTTGGAAGGCCAGAATTTGTATAACCTGGCAGGTTGCCATAGAATAATCGCATAGAATTAAAAAAATTGTTCATAACTTAACCAAAAGTGCATAATTTTCATTTCGGAAAGCTTTTCTGTGTTATTTTTAGGAAGTTTAACTGATTTTCAAGCTACTGACTAAAGTTATAATACCCTGTAAGGGTACAAGAACTTGTCAAAGTAAAAGCTAAATATGACAGCTTTGTGAAAAACTTGTTTTATAAATAATATAATTATTCGTAAATCACGCAAAATCATTTTCATGAAAAGCCAACACAAAGTATTATACGGAAATTAAACTTTCAACTTTGTGCAAAAAACCAAAAACATATTTTGCAATGCCACAAAAAAATAAAAAAAAATATTAAAACTATTAAACCCACCTTTATTGTACTCTCCAACTTCCTATATCCGCACTGAAACAAAGGCACTGTACGCACATCTATATATAGAAAATAGTATATAGTATATGATACATACCAACGCATACAAATTGGCAGTTGGTGTTCGCGCGTCCGTGTCCGGAAAAACGTTACGGATTGCAATTAATTCCGCTCAGTCAGCGGATATCTGACTGATGGTAGCAAGCTGGCCCGGGGATAATGGGTTCTCCATGCCGTGCAAAAAAAAAAAAAAAAGAAATGGAGAGCATTCATGCCAGCACGTGTGGCCTGTAGCTCCTGTCAATTGATGGCGCCCCATATGCAAATGATGACGACAACGACCACGATGAAGGGTTTATTTATGTCCCCGGGGAACATGGAGATATTAAGTTGCCGCAATGGCCGAACACTCCTGTGTAAGCAGTGTCTAGGTCGGTGTACTAAAAGAAGCCATAATAGTTGCGTAAATAGAACAACTTGATGTATTCTAAGGATGGCCAAACCTCTCAGCCATAAATCATCGATTAAGTCTAAGGATAAGGGGGGACCTGGCATTGAAATAGGTTTTATTACAAGTGTACTCAGGACTGCAACTATAAAACTATGTACTCTGTGTAGGGAGTACCTGTTGCTAATAAGATTTTATTTATTTATTTTTCCCCCACGTATCCTTGCAGCTTTCGTTATGGCTTCAAAATGGTCTTTCGCTGGTGTCTGTTTGTCCGTGTGGGCACGGAGCCTTTCAGTCGGCGGGAGAACCTGACGTCCCGATACTCCTGCTCCGGCTCCCCGGATCACAACCGCATCAAACGCAACGGTAAGTCTAACCAGGGTATAGGAAAAAGAAAAAATAAGGACTAATGAGTTTCGCATTGATAGATACCCAGAAATCGATACTGTACACCTGCCCCAGCTCACCGAAGTCGCATCGAATTTCGCACTGCGGTGAGTTTTAAGCTCGTCAAGTGTATGTAATGAGGCTGCAACTTAATTATCTCTATTTATTTTTATATTTAGGAACTCCTCGCAATACGACGCTGAGGAATAGCCAGCAGCCGGAGAAACAATCCGGCAGGAAGCGGTTGTCCTACCAGCAGGAGCTGCAACAACGCTGGACAGGGCAGGGCCCAGCCACCAATGCCGGCAGTAACTCCAACAGCAATACCACTCAGCTGCTCTCCTGACAGCCGGCCATCCAGGTGGTGCCGCCGGAGAGTTTGGAGCTGCAAACCCAGATTGTCTGCTCGTCGCCGTACAACAACAACTACCGGCGGGGGAATCCCGGAACGGAACGAGACTCCAGCGATGACAAAACCTGGCTCTAAGCTAACTTAAGGTCTCGAATTTTTACTTTTACCATGTCGTTGGACCTGAATTACCCTAGTCTAGACTTCAATTCGTTCTAAAAGAAACAGAAACTAAGTTAGGATAAAAAACTTTGCCGATTTCAGTCCCCCTTGACATATCACAGACCCAAACAATTTCGAATTTCCACCTCAAACACTTGACAAAAAAACACATAGGTTCGTGCAAGGAAAGACTATATTGAATTCTACGAGTATAAAACATTTTCATACACCAAAGAGCATGTCCATTTAACGTTTAGCTACATAATTACGGAGTTACGGAAGCCACTGATCCACAACGTGCAACTTGTAAATATTCGGATTGGTTCCTAGGCCCAGTTTTTTAATTGTTCTCAATGCTGCTTACGGCTGCTTGCTTAAGTTGTAATAAAAACCAAACAAATGACTATGAATGTGTATATGTGCGTGTAAATATAAATGTCTGAATATATAAACCGATTGCGAATAAAGCGTCTTTCTCCATCAAAACGTTGTTCTAAGCTGCGTTCGGTTTCCGGTTTTCGGTGGTGTTCCGGCTGCACAAATAAAGACTGTCAACAGCCTCCGACAGAGGCAGTCTCTGTTTGCTCAGCTATTCCATCTATATTATATTTGGAGTGCCAAGTGCGAGGAGGCGAGTCTTGCTCCTCCGACAGGGTGTAAGTCGTATTTAAATATGAATAATCCAACTGCCTAGGGCGCCATCTCTCAGTCTGAATAAGGAAAAAAAAATATACGCCGTATTTGAGTGCATATGTGCGTGTGTTAACGGCTTCATATATGCCCACAAGCCATCTAGGCTCTCGCTGGCGTATCAATTTTTTATCAGTAACCATTTTAGAGAAAATTGCATTTGATTTTTTTTGTGTATTTCATTTTATTTTATGTGCCTTGATGCTGGGAGCTCTTCACTCCCCCCAGCCAGCGAAGCGTAAACGTACTCGTATTTCAAAAAAACACCCCTCAACACACTTAATTCCCCACCGTTTTACTCCTACAAGTTATGAATAATTCGGTGATTTTTCCTACCTGCCACAGGTAGAGATGAAGGGTACTCCAGATCAGGAATGATTTATTGGACGAGTGAGTGGTTTCACCCTTTAAACACTCTCCAGGGAGACTACATAGTCACAGAGTCTGCTTTAAATGAATTTTACTATATTTTCCTTAATTTAAATATAAAAGATTACAGAGTGTGTAAAAGTCGAATGCACCCCTTATTGTTTTCTGTGCACCACCGAAAAATTCGCGCAAAAAGCATGTTTTTTAAATCACCGGAGGATTGTTTTCCCAGAATTTACCATACATTAGCGAGAGTCACACGGATTTCTACTTTGACCAGATATACTTAAATGTGTGTACTTTCCTTTCCCATTTCCATATGCGTGAGTGAGACTCAACAGGATTCAAGTGTGTAGCCATAGACCCTTGTGATGGCAACAGGAAGTCTAAATGGGGTTTCCGCAGGTTTTTAAAGCTTTGCCTTGGAGTGGGAAAACAAAAAGTAATAGCTTTCGAGTGAAGAGCACAGAAATGGGTAACAGGGTTTGTATTTTAACTTTATTTATTTGAGCTTTGATCTTTATACCCTTGCAGGGTATTATAATTTCAGTCAGAAGTTTGCAACGCAGTGAAGGAGACCTTTCCGACCCTATAAAGTATATATATTCTTGATCAGCATCAACAGCCGAGTCGATCTAGCCATGTCCGTCTGTCCGTCTGTCCGTCTGTCCATCTGTCCGTCTGTCCGTCTGTCCGTCTGTCTGTTTCTACGCAAACTAGTCCCTCAGTTTTAAAGCTATCTGAATGAAACTTTGTATAGGGTCTAGGGTATACTCTCACTGCTATATATGTCGGAACGGGCCGGATCGGACGACTATATCATATAGCTCCCATACAAATGTTCGATAAATTTTTAGAAAAAAATTATAACTTAGCTGTTTTTCAACATTTTTGCACCATTTTTTAGATATGGCCATTTTATATTATCCGAAAAGTGCTTGTCAAACTGTAAAAGTTGAATCTCACTTGGACCAGTGCTTATCAAACTGTAATCTGAACTTCCGCCTAAAAGATGCCACGTTTTTAATAGAAACCCCCAAAAGTATGCTTTAATTTTTTAATAATGCTAATGAGCATCACAGATGCAAGTGAGCAAAATTTTTCATTCAATTTGGCCGCTTTCCAGACTGGGGTAACAGGCGAACAGAAACCAGCAGCAAGCAACTGAAAACTGGTATAAACTGTTATAAAAACTTTTGGGCAAATATAATAATTGGTATAAACTGTTATATTTCATTTTATGCTTTTATACCTATTTGTTGCCGACAACAACAGCTTGATGGCAACAACAACCCCTTTACAACAACATCCCTGCAGCAGTCCATACAAATTTCTGAAATTTTCCATGCAAATTGCCCGTTTCCCAAATTGGGATAACAGGCGAACAGAAACCAGCAGCAAGCAACTGAAAACTGGTATAAACTGTTATAAAAAGTCCAAGTTTCGAACCATTGATCTTGGAGTAAGCGAAGACTCAAACCAGATGTGACCATATTGTACATTTTTTGGCTAAAATGTTGCTTAAATGCACCTGGGCACACTGAATCTGACTTTGCATCAGTGATGCTCATCTATCTATTTTGTCCCAATAAAGAAATATAGCTAGATGGGCATCACTGCTATTACGCCTGATATATTGCCTCCCAATATTGCAAAATAGCTACATGAGCATCACTGATGCAAAGTCTGATTTTATAGCCTCCCAATATTGCAATATAGCCAGATGAGCATCACTGCCATTAAGCCCGATTTTATAGCCTCCCAATATTGCAATATAGCTAGATGAGCATCACTGATGGAAGTGAGCATCACTGATGGAAGTGAGCATCACTGATGGAAGTGAGCATCACTGATGGAAGTGAGCATCACTGATGGAAGTGAGCATCACTGATGGAGATGAGCATCACTGATGCAAGTGAGCAAATTTTTTCATTCGATTTGGCCGCTTTCCAAACTGGGGTAACAGGCGAACAGAAACCAGCAGCAAGCAACTGAAAACTGGTATAAACTGTTATAAAAACATTTGGGCAAAAATAATAATTGGTATAAACTGTTATATTTCATTTTATGCATTTATACCTATTTGTTGCCGACAACAACAGCTTGATGGCAACAACAACCCCTTTACAACAACATCCCTGCAGCTGTCCATACAAATTTCTGAAATTTTCCATGCAAATTGCCCGTTTCCCAAATTGGGGTAACAGGCGAACAGAAACCAGCAGCAAGCAACTGAAAACTGGTATAAACTGTTATAAAAAGTCCAAGTTTCAAACCATTTCGGAGCCGGCGGAAGTAAGCGGAGACTCAAACCTTTTGAATCCAAATTTAGTTGTTATTTTACAACTGCACCTGGGCACACTGAAACTGATCGTCTTTAAATTCAAATTAGACAGTTAAATTCAAATTCAAATTTGGCAGTTAAAATATTTAAAAAAATTTTTTAAATTCTAAAAAAATTTTAAAAATCTAAAAAAAAAGTTAAAATATTAGAAAAAAATTTTAAATCTAATTTGAGACATGAGCTTCTGGTATTTTATCAGAATTTTGGTATAAATTTTATGAAAATCGGACGACTATATCTTATAGCTGCCATAGGAACGATAGGGAAAGTAATAGACAAAATTATAACTCCGTTGTTTTTCAACGTATTTTCATTTACTTTGAGACATGAGCTTATTTCAGAATTTTGGTAACAATATTATGAAAATCGGACAACTATATCATATAGCTGCCATAGAAGCGATCCGTAGATGTGGAGAAAATGTAAAGCTGGGAATGTATAACTGTAACTGTCAAACTGTAAACATAATAAGTATAGGTAAAATGTTATGAAACTCTGTTTAGTGTCTGTTTTCGGCATTATAATTTATGATATAAATATGAAAACCAATCTGCAAGGGTATACAAACTTCGGCTTGCCGAAGTTAGCTTCCTTTCTTGTTGTATATATCAAAGTTTTTCCTAGCTTAACTTATTTAATGAAGATTTAATAGGGTTATAAGTTTACTATAAATCTTCATTAAGAAGCCCTCAAATCTCAGGCTTTTATTATTCATATTATTTGCGATGAATTAACCCCATTTAGCGGGTATATTATAGCACTAAACAGGGCATAAAACAAAGCCATAACATTTACAGGATTAGTTTGAACTTGGTCGAGAAATTACTTGCTGAACTGACCAGCTATTGGCTTATCTTAATGGCATATACTAAATAAGTACCCTTTCTTCTCGACTGCGCCTTTGCTTGTGCCTCCAAGGCCGTGCATAAAGCACAAAACAAAATGGAGACGTCGCCATAATGCATTGGTCGATGGCCTTGTGGCCACTTTTGCACATATGTGTGAGCAGGACTTGAGTGCAGAATGAAAAGCCTTTTAAATGCAGGTCGTTAGCTGGGCCTCAATCAAAGCCAGATGGGTTTGCATTGGTCAGGTCCATGGCTCCTTAATGAGGATCCTCCTCGGCTCCAGGCTTAATGGCGAGCAGAAAAGAGTCGTAGTCGTAGCCTACTTATGAGGGCAAATCACTGGCATCGCAGGGCTCTAATGTGTGAGTCTGCTGCATAAATATGCGGCCGGGGGGGACAAACGGCGGAAGCGGACACAATGGGCCAACTTTAGGGCGAGGCACAGTAGAGTCGTTAAATGCCCACCTTTATAAACATAAAACAATAGACGTACACACACATTTGGCCCACGGATCCACGGGATCCGGAATCCGGATTCCGTGTGCAAATCTGTGCCACATACACCCCCTCCGGAGACATGTCAAACACATAAAGAAGGCCAACCGGGGGTTCAATAAGCGACTTGGTCCGGGCCAAAGCTGCGGATGCGGTGAGAGCCGGCCGCCAACAGCCACCAACCGCCCATAATTGAATCTTTGGGTCGTGCACCGCCGCACACACATACAAGGCCAAAACCAGTCAGCCAACCCAGAAGGCAAGCAAAAAACACAGGAAAAAAAATATTAACATAAAAGAAAGGAGATTTTTGCTTGCCAGAAATTTACAAGAAATTATGAATATTTTAAGGAAATTATTAAAATATATATTATTTACTTTGCTATAAATATTTGGTATAAAACCTTTTAATTCAATTAGAAATAATTTCCTAAAATTTCCCTCTGTGCAGCTAGAAAGCCAAGGAAATTATATTTAACTCGAAAAAATGGCAAGCACTTCCGTTCGGCGGTTTTTGCGGACGACAGGTTAATTTTTACAAGTTTCCTCCAATCTCCGATGGCTTTGCCTTAGCTAGCTTTATCTGGCCATGATTAAGTTGCATCCACGTGCGACCTGTAAGTTTTAAGTTTCATTGTTTTGGCTTTGGGGCGGTTTAAGCGAAAAACCAATTTAATTAAATTGAATTTTCTGGTATTGGCGTTGAAACCCACCTTTGCACACTGGTTTTAAATTATTTATATCATCAGAGGTTGGAGTACTGTTTTTCTTTAATTTTTTATTTTAAAAATGTAACAAAAAATGTCTTTTTTTTTTGGCATTTAACACACACATGATCCTTAGAATACTTTAGACTAATCCAGACACGTATGGGTGGCATCAATCCTTTATCCGATTTATTACCTTCAGGTAGTGGATCAGATGTTCGCCTATGTTGGGCTTAATGTAGAAGATACATTGTGATTGGCGCTGGATTCGATCGTCCACATCCTGTTCGTGGAGCTGGAGCAAGTCGTTTAGGGAATCGTTGGCAATGCTTTGAAGTCGGGAGGCATTAAGGAACTTCATAATCCGCTCGTTGGTATAGTTGAGTTGCTAAAATACGGAATAAATAACAAATAAAATAACAAATAAAATAATAAATAAATAATAACTCACCCCCTCTAGGTCATCCTTCTGCTCCGATTTCAGGCTAAGGTAGAGCTTCGATGGATCCTCTCGGTCCGCCACCACATCAACCTTGGAAACGGGCGAGGCGAAGGTCAGGTCCTCGCTGTCTGGCTGCATTATGGCCAGCACGGATGAGGTGAGGAACACCACAGCCGGACGAAGCTGTGTGCTGACCAGCAGGGTGATTTCGCAGAAGAACAGCACCTGATCGTGGCTCAACTCCTCGGGCAGATAGCTCCAAATGCGCGAGGAGCTGCCGTGTAGCGCCACGTTCCTCGTCATACTCGGCTCCACCTGCTGGGGCATCGTATTGAAGCCCACCGTATGGAGAACACCCTGACCCGTGAGTGCCAGCATCTCGGCAGCTCCACTGATGGGTTTCGTGAACGCCCCAACGATGCCCTTGGTGATGCCAGCGATAACCCCGACGGAAGAGCGCGCTTCCAAGGTGTGATGAGCTAGACCACCTACGGCGCCCAGTAAACTGATACCCAGACCCGTCAGACCCTGTGTCAATCCATCGGCAAAGCCCTGGGGTCTTGCCCGACGCCTGGCCTCCGTCAGCTCGATGTGCTCGGCGTCCAGAGTCAGCCTGTCCAGATTCCGGGCCACTGACCCAGCCAGTTTTGTCACGGAATTCACTGTCCCAGCGGTCACGTTGCGCAGCAGAGAGGCAGAGCCTTGGGTCACGCCCACCAGGAAGCCCCAGGGTCCGCGGAAGAGTCCCTGCACCGGCATGGACACAAAGTCCCGGAGACCGGTGCTAAACGAGCGAGCCAGTCCGCTAGGACTCCCCAAGATCTCCAGGGAACCAACTACCCAGCCAGCGCCAAAGATGGCTCCGCTGAGGTAGTGCAGACCCAAGGATTGCCCGAATCGCAGGGGAACTGTGAGGATTTGCTGCCGCTCGTAGCGGGAGAAGGAAAGCGGGGAATGATCCAAGGCTATGTACAGCCTCGACGAAGTATGGACGGAAAGCAGAAGACTCAGTGGCTCCACCGTGAAAGTATTGAGTCGCAGCGGCTCCGATATGTACAAGGACTGGGCCACAACCTGGTCGGGAAGCAGGGTTTGCCCGGCAGAGAGGAGGATCCTATCCTGCTCCACAGCCGGACTATACACACAATGGGACGGCTCACACTCCACGAGTGCCTCCAGCAGCTGGTTGAGGTAGGCGTCTTCGATGTAGACGCGAAACGGGGGAATCTCGCAGCGAACACTCTGCAGCTGCATCTCATCCTGGTAGAAGACAAAGGTGAACAGGGAGACGGGAGCTCGTAGCGGCTGCTGCTGGTAAACGGCATCCAAGTAGTAAACCTGGGGCAGGGCACAGTTCCGCTTGTAGAGTTTCTCCGCGCAAAGCAGCACTGGGAAATCGTACTTTCCGCTGGAGTACAGCTGGTTGTCCACTTGCAGGTTGGGCAACTGCAGGCGGAGCTCCCGCCGATCCTCCTTGCCCTCATCGATGTCGTCATAGATGGCCATTAGGTCGTCGGCGTAGATATTGCACACTTCGGTTTTTAGGTAGTCATTTTCCCGGTTGTCCGTCTGCAGACTGAACACGAGGCTCTTGATGAAGACCCTAATCTTGGTCTGCAGCTTTGTTTCGCATTCCTCACTAAAGTGGGAACAGGCCACCATAACCGGCAGGGGATCTTGCTCTTCGGATGCCTTCTCCTCGGAACTGAGAAGCTCTTGATCCTCGGCTGGCATTAAATTATTTTCTGGCTTGGTTAGGCGCGAACGCAAGTCCTTCACCGAAAACTCCAGCTGCTGAGCTATGTAATAGATGTTCAGCCGGATAACCCGATGCTTATCACAGACCACCACCTTCACATCGCCGTGGTTGGGTATGTGAAGGAACTTCTGCCACGTCTTGTCGGTTCTCACCGGCTTCGACCATCCAATTTTGTTTTTGCCACACTGTCCACCTTTATATACCGCCAGGGATAGATTGCACATGGTGAACTCCACGTCCGGAAAATTAGCATACATCTGCGGTGGGGTATAATAGCACTTGCTGTGGGCCAGCACCAACTGATTCCACTCGAAGTGCCTGCCCACAAACTCGGAATTGGTGACGCTAACATTGCTGTTCTCCGAGGCACTCGTTTGGGCCACTATAAACTTGATATTCGTATTGTTGCTGATGATAATGGCTGGCGCCGTGTCCCGGAACACGTTCAGATAGAGCACATTGTCCTTCTCAATCAGGGTGATCATCAGGGGAATGGATTCGCGTCCCGCCTGCAAGCTGAAGCAGCGTCTGGCGAATGGTATGGCCAGGGGAATGGGTATGGAAATGTCCCGATGGCCGCCAACACTGAAGCAAACGAAGTACACGAAGGCAGTATCACAGTTGTGTTTGTGGCCAAGATCGTAAAAAACATCCAGGGATGTGCCAATGCTGCAAGAAAATAATATTGAAATTATTAAGACATAAAGATCTTTGTAATATACTTCCTACCAGTTCTTGTTGGCCTCCGCAGACGTTAGACTCCGGGGTTCCTTGGCAAAGGCATAGGCATCTACTTCTTCCCGCGAGGCCGACTCCTTGTGATCCATTGCCAAGGGCAAAGCATTGAGGTTTACATCCGTAAAATTGCTCAATACAAACTTGGAATGCAGTTTGAAAACACGGCGGCCGTCGGCTTCCTGTTTGTATTCCAGCATTAAACGGAATACTTGATCCTTTTCGACTAATACAACGTCCACAAAGGAATTGCAGCGCAAGGACATGGTTCTTCCCGCATTGTTGGCCGACTGCTCTTCCAAGCAAATGTTCGTTGAAGTAAACCACTCGGAGTTGTAGAAAACTTGAATGCAGAAGGCACTTGTTATCCTTGGCAGCATTTCCAAGCCATTGGCTTTGATGCGAATCCGTGCTGGGTCCTTGATCGTGCGCAGGCTCACCTCCAACCCTGTAGAATTGATAAACATGCCCCAGGCACTCACATTGAGTCCCAAAGTACACGAAAACTCCCTCGTGGCACTGGTATGGTATCTGACATCAAATGGACTTTGGCCAGGCATCTTCACCTCGCGTTGCAGGCGCAGCTCTTCAGGATCGTTCAGTGGCCACTTGACTTCTGGGTTTTTGCTTAGTTTGTCCAGAGCATTCTCAATGGTCCAAACGCTGGAATCGTAATTGAAGAACTTGTGCCAGTCCATGGTCTTCAGCATCATCGTGTACTCGCTCTCAGAAGTGACCCCCAAAGGAGCTCTACAATTTGAATATTAATTAGGAAGAAATACCCTAAACCCAAGTGGAAAACTTACGGAAAATTAAAGGAAACCTTATGCTCGGTGGCATGAGTGGTGGCCGTGTTTAGAGGCCAACTTCCGCCCTTTGCTGCAATGGTGGCCATCTCCCCACTGGTACTTTCAATGGCCTGAATATCACAGCTGAGCATGTTGCACACCTCGAAGATGGGCCAAATGCAGATTAGAATTTTCTGTGGCTGAAATTCCTCGTCAAGATGCTCCATCTCTATGTCCTCGCGCAAGATTCGAACCCACAAGCTGATGAATTGCTGGGCCGCTTGCGTGGGCACTTTTACCAACCAAGGCAGATTGTTGTTGTTGGGCTTCAGGGGGATGTCACCAGTGCGGCCCTTGCCCTGACCAGAGCATAGCTTCAAGCTAAAGATCAAATAGATTATGGAATGCTGCAAGTTCTTCTGTAAATAACCTTCACTCACCGCATATTAATATCAGCACAACGCTTTACGGGCTGGTAGAAAGACAAGAATCTCTCCTTGGGGGACAACAGGTGTTCCCCAGGGCCATTCTCTTCTCCATCCACGCGAAACTCTGTGATCAGGCTGTGGGGCACCATGCTCATCACTTCAATTTGACCCTTGACCAGAATATATATCTGAGTGGCCGACAGCTTGGACATCTTGAGCGTTAGACAGCAGTCTCCCACCCTTAAGTGCTGCACTCTGTGCTCCTCCTCGAACTTTAAAGGTATGTGAACGGAGTCACTCGACACGACTTTCTGCCCTTCCTGCAGATTTGCGAGGAAGAAGGTAAGCTCCTGACGGAAAGCACAGCTTCTGAAGTGATAGAACTGCACTTCACCGGGCGCCACAGTGATCCTTTCCACAGTCCCCGTTTGGCCAAAACCAAAGGGTATCTGCATGCGGTTAACTATCAGGCACTTGGGCATGAAGGCGTCACGGGACTCGCGTTGCTGCAACACCTGCTGCCAATGTTGCTTGGAACTCAGCAAAGTGTGGATCACATAGGGGCCGCAGTTGAAGCGCAGCTTGTCCACCACGAAGTTAGCCTCCACCGAGGCTCTGGGACACTGGCTAACTCTCACGTAACTGGTGAACTTCAGGGGCTCCACAATGTCCAGCATATTGAGGAAACCATAGTCCAGGCACTTGACTCGACTCCTTAGTTCGGTCTGCAAGCTGAAATCCTGTCCAGAATAAATCGTAGAATGCATTTGCAGGTCTTCCACGTGCACTGTGAGAAAAGTTTGGCTGGTATTCAGGGGCTGCCTGAGGCTGTACTCCTTCAGCAGTGGTGGCAGCTCTCCGCCAACTTCTGGCTGATTCAGAAAGTTCAGTTCAATGTCCTGGCAGCAGAGCAACACCTGCAGTTTTGGCACTTGCTCGGGCCTAAAAACCGTATCGATGCGCATGCAACCCACCAGAACTTTGGGATGCAATATAAAGTCATTGGTTTCATCTGCCTTAAAGTCGGAGTGGATGTACTCAATCTGGAAGGAGTTGTGAATTAGATGAGTTTATCAGTTAATGTTACCGAAAGTTTTACCGAAAGATCCTCATCCGTGTCGCCCTCAAAACAAGTGCCATCCACAGCGATCAGGGACTGCAGAATGACCACCCTCCAGATGGTGGCACAGATGGGACGATCCGGTGGGGTCAACTGCCTGGTGGCGGTCTCCGAGAGCAGGAAATCGCAGTAGTGGAGAAAGGTTTCGTGTGTCTCACTAAAGTACTCCATGCGGCATCTGATTTGAATGGGATGACTAACTGGCATGGGCACTGGATATATAAGGATGCTGGTCATCTGCCGGGGCTGTGGGTAGCGCCAACAAATAATTCCATAGTTCTTCTTGATGATCTGCACTTGGTAGGGCATGGGCAGCACGGACTCTGAGTTTAAATACACAAACTGAAAGGCGCCAGCTCTGAAAAAGGTTAGAGAGTTGAAGAGTTAAGGGAGGTTATGGTTAATTCAGTGCCAAAAAGGGGCACTTTCTAAGAAATTGTTATGGTTAGTTAAATCAAATCCACATGAGTTTCTTTCCTCACCTAAGATCATCCTGGTAAAATTCAGCCGTAGAATTCAAAGGCCTTTTGATTCTCTCTATGGACTCATTCGACGGCGTGCACTTGATTAGATCGCAGGGTGGGATCTCCTCAGGAGTTCCCAGCACAGGACGACGATAGAGGAACTGCTGCCACTCCTCATTGGCATACTCCCGTATGCGATTGACACCATCCTGTGCCTTTTGCAGCTGCAGAATACTCAGAACAGCTGCATCTACGTGCAGGAAGTTCAACTTGAAGGTGGCATTGATCAACAGTTCGTCGCACCATGGCTCACTGACCAGATCCACCGACAAACGCATCAGCAACGGATGCAGCAACATCTTGCCCCCCGACTGGACATAGATGGAACCCAAGGTGGACCTAATGACAGCCTTTTGGGGTCGGGCACTGAACTTGATGCGGGTGCTAAAGTCCAGGCACACCAGGCTGCACTTGTACGACCGTTCCTCGTCGTAGAACTTGATGGTGATGCGATCGCTGGATAAATGCAACCTATCTGCGTTGTAGCAGTTCGTCTTCATCTGCCGGAGCTGCGAGCCTTCCTCCACGGGACGCTGGCTGCGCACGGCAAAGCAGGGAGTCTCGTTGAGAACCGTGTAAATGCGGATCACATCACTGGCCAGTTGCTTCACTCGCGTCTCACACAATCGCAGCAGGATGGGCTTTCGCAGGTCCACATCCACTTCCTTTTGCTGCAGGCGATCGTACTGGGTCCTCATGGTCAGCAGGGGAGGAGGAATCCCCGAGCTGCTCAACTGGCCAGGTAATGTGTCAAAGATGGGCTCATTAAACTGATCCAAGTCCGTGTTGTCCTCCCCTGTCGAAGGGGTAGCCACATTGACGTTGACATTAAAAATGGAGGCTTGAGTTACGGAGGCCTTCAGGTTTTGTGTGGACATGAAACTGGGCTGGGACACGAGGATTAAAAGTAGAGGCTTCATGGCCGGACGTTCCAGATCCTCCAGTTCTAGGACATCATAGATTTTCAAAACGAATATGCCAGCCACAAAGGACACGCTGCGAGGATAGCCTCGCTGAAGGCAGTCGTCGGCAGTCAGAGATCTTTGATAACTCCTACCACGACTGCCCGACAAGTTGATGCCCGAATCGCTTTGGCAAGATCCCAAAAATATGTCACTACTCCCTCTGGCATCCAAGAAACTAGAGCTCCTTTGCTTGTTATTTAGATCCTGTCGGCAGTTTCTATTAGGAAACTTTTGAGAGCATTTTTTGGGTTTAGTAGAAGACAACAAAGCGGTGTCACTGGTGCTTCTACGTTCGGATACCTGGCCAAGTGCTCTTTCTTTGGCACACTTTGCCACACAGACGTCATCGATGATGCAACTTAGCCGCTGCATACGGACTAATATGCAACAAATCAGGCTAATTTGATGTGTGTTCAGCGAGGAAACAAAGTCTGTGACGCAATTATACTCCACACTTTGGCCGCTTACGAGGTAGCGATCGTAGCTTATGGCCGGAGCATAGATCATGATAAAGTCAAAGTCCTTGAAGATCTCCATGTGGTCCAGCTCGGTGGCCTGACTCTGGTTGTTCCACTCAAAGGCGGGGTTGTTGTGCTTGCTGGCCAAGTTCTTTTCGCGCCGATACCTCTGTGTCTGCTTCCAGTTGCCGGTGGACAGGGATACCTTCCTAACGCTTAGCTCATACTGGCGATCCTCGACCAAGGCGCCGGGAGTATTTAGCATGTTCAGCTCGGCGGCCTTTTGGTAGATATCCGAACGGACGAGTTGCCGGACCAGGGGATTTTCGAGGCTCGGCGTAAGCTGAATGCTTTCGATCTGTTTAAAACGAGTATATAATTATAGAACAAGAAAGAAAGCTAACCTTGGCCAGCCAAGGTTTGTATACCCTTGCAGGTAACAATTAAAATATATCACAACTAAGCCAAAAATGCATTAATTTCGATTCGGAAAGCAGTTTTGTGTTAGTTTTTATTAATTAAAAAAAACTGCATACCAAATTTAAAATTTTAAGAAATCAAAAATTTTGGTCATTTTTGCTAATTTTAATGATGTAACCCCTTATGAAATTTCGCAAAAATGGCCAAAAAATCGATTTCTTCCGGACATATCTAGAAAGATTCCCCTGTTGATGCTGATCAAGAATATATATGGTTTATAGGGTCGGAAACGTCTCCTTCACTGCGTTGCAAACTTCTGACTGAAATTATAATACCCTGCAAGGGTATAAAAATCGTAAAAAACCCCTATAAAACAGGCCGGATTTCCCCCCCAAAAATATCGGTAGTTCAAGCTGCAACTTACCCTGAGCAGCAGCACACTGCAGTTCTTTCTGCCCGTCGACAAGGGAATGTAAACGTAGATGCCCTTGCTGTTCAAATGCACCATGGGCAGGTCCTGAACCGTGGTAATCTGGCTGGGAACAGATGGCTGGGACGATGATGCCTCCTCAGGACTGGGACTTTTTATTATCTCAAGTACCTCACACAGCGGTGTTATAAACTCGGTTATTTGATCCAAGTCCAACACCATCTCTATTGGTTGCACATCGATTAGCACCTCAGAGATGGTGTGCTGCTTGTTGCGAGGATTTCTGGCTCCAATTTTCGCATACAGATCCTGCAGGCTGACTGTGGTGACCACCACATTCAATAGAGGCAAATTTGTGCCACCATCTCCCAGCATTTTGATGTGAAAGTCCTCGATTCTTTCCCAATCTTGAGGCTGCCTCTCCTCGTAATAGTTGAGGCTGAAGTTTTCCACTTTTGTGGTAATCTTGGTAAAGTCACTGTGCCTGTCGATATTCAGAAGAAGATCCTCCAGGGTGGTCACCATTTTACTGTGCTTAGTATTCACCGTGTTCTCCATTTCCAAGCATATTCGGGGTATTGTCCATTGGCAAAATATTACCAGCGAGATCTTGGGAGCTGTAAGGGAATGAGGTTTTGGTGCCTCAAAGTTGGGATCTAGCTCCAGGAACTCCCTGATCACCGGATAGTTCTGCGAACTGCCAGTGTAAACTTCTAGTCTGGGCTTGACTTCAATGGGCTTGCACTTTAATGGAGCAGGTTCATCCGGATAAAGGGAGGCGTACGTCTTGGCAAGGATTTGGCAGTGCTCATGCAACAGTTTTACCCTCACAGCGAATATATTGATGGCCGACATATCCACATGAACATTTATGGAGTAGGTGCCCTGATCAGACGCTTCCTCCGATCCTCCACTTATCCTCTCCTGGCTCTCCTGGCTGGTTCTCTGCTGCTGCTCCGATCCAGCCACCTGGCTGGTTCTCTGCTGCTGCTCCGCTTCAGCCACCTGGCTGGTTCTCTGCTGCTGCTCCGCTTCAGCCACTTTGTGGGACAGAGCCAGGGTTATGGTGGTCCTAACTGGAGCCACTATCATCTCGGTTACATTCGCTCGACGGCAGCACACATTGAACTCGTTCAGATCGATGACCCAATTGAAGAGCTCCGCTTGGGTGGCCAACCAGACCACGGATCGGATATTGCCACGCTGGATGGAGTCGCAATTGCCTGATTTTACCTTGACATGAGGCAAGCGGATAGAGGTGTACTCAACATCCTCTTCTCCTGACTTTCTAAGCATCATTGCCTCGCACACGTTCACCTGGGCCTGGGCAATCTCCACGAGAACTACGAGGTTACTCAGGCGATCTACCAGCTGCTTGGGATCAAAGTTAGTTGCTTTGGGCTTATGGCTGCTCATCACTGGGTTTATAGGCTCCGTCTGGGTATGCTTCTCATCGCGCTCAGAACTAAGATGGACGGTCTCCTCAGGCACAGAGATCTTGCGACTGTTGTTCCGGCTGATGCGACGCGGCTGAAGGTCGTTCATGGCGGATATGGTGGAGTAGTTGGAGAGAGATTGAGCAATAGGTGTCTCCGACTGGCTGAGTGTCTCCACGTCGGTGTCAGCTTCTGAGGAGGGGGTTTACTAAAAATACCTATTTACCCAAGATCTCGAAGGAATACTTACCATTATCCTTAGCTTTCGGCTTGCTGCGCTGATGCGAAAAGTTGAGAAACTGCAGCAGGTAAATATCCGTGGTGATGCGAAATGGTTCCAGCCAAAGGCACACCACAGTGCCGGGTGTCCTAGTCTTCTTTTGCTCCTCTTGATTGTCCACTTCCAGAGGTAACTGGAGCTGCACCTCTAGCCACTTGTTGTTGGCATTCGGCGAGGTGGAAAGCACACCATTTCGAGAATTCATTTTGGTTTGGACAACGTCCGCCTGAATGCCTTGCAGCGAAGCAACGGCAGCCAAGTGGGAGTGATACTTGTGGTAGCTTAGGCCCAGTTTGGTGCAAACAGTTTGCAGTTTTATCAACTCTGAATGGACATTAACCTGGGCCACTAAATGGGCCAGTTGGCACAGCTCAAAGGCATCAAAGCTCGTGATCAGAGGAACCAGTCGCTTGGCCAGGATAAAATCTCTCTTTGAGAACTCCAAGGCCATTATCTCTGACTTGAGTTCCGCCTTTTCCAAAGCCGCTGCCTCGTTCTGCCGCCAGAGATGAGGCAGCAGCAGGCGGTTCAAGGTCACCTGCATGCGGGGAATGCTCAAGAGCTTGGCCTGCCCACCATCCAGACTGGTGTTCAGAATTATCAGCGTCACATTCTTTATGCCGAAGTTGTAGCAGTTATAGCAGGCATTGAGCACCTCCCGAGGCTTGTCCTGCAGATGAGGGATGAGCTGGACAAGGCGTTGGGGATTCGCTGGACCGCAAATGGTGCCCTCCACCAGGGACAGCCTCAGCTGCAAATATGGCAACAGGGACTGCTTCACTGTGGTGGTCAGTTGGTGATGGTTACTCGACGATGTCTCCTCCTTCTGCTGGCGCGGATACAACTGAACTACCATGTTGCGCAGCTCGATCTTGTAGTTGCACGTGGGTGCGAGGGCCACCAGATACTCCAAGTCCGGCACAGTCATGTCGGCGTGCTCCTCAGGAGCCTTCACATCGCTCACCGTTTCTGAATGATATCCCGAGTAATCGTAAGGACGAATTAAATCGGTAATTACATTCTTAACCTGCGCAAAGGACTGCGAAAAGTGGAAGGTGATTCCGGCGGACAGCACACGGTACTGAATCCGCAGCTGGCTCTCTGCCACCGGATGGTGGCTGGTGTGGTTCGTCTTGGGCGGCACACGGTGCTCGACAATGTCAAAGGCCAGCACGGGGCTGCGAAACAGCATATACTCATCCGTGTTCCGAGCCACGTAGTCCTCGTAGTTGTAGCTGCACCACATCCGATCGGCGAACATGTAGTGCTCGTCGAACAGGCTCTTGTCGATGAAGGAGCGCTCGTCTATGAACTGCGGGAGCAGAGTAGGTACTTTCCTCTTGTGGCCAAGAAAACGATTTGCTACTCACCGACTCCGTGTTGACCAGGTTGCGATCGACTTGCTCCTCGCTTCGGTAAGCACCCATCGGTTCCATGCACATGCTGGACAGCCCCGCCTTTACGTTCGTCCAGTCGCACTCCTTCAACTCCGACCGCTCGTAGTAGAGCCCGCCCAGGCTGATCCGCAGGATCGGGGTGTAGCGTATCCGCTTGATGCCGCCCATGCTCTGATCGGTGAAGTACTCAGAGTTCTTGAGCTGGAAGTTCAGCTCCTCGGCGTAGATGCCTATGTCGAAGGCGTGGCCCATCCGTTCGTCGCACACCGTGGGAGGCGCCTCAGCCTCAAAGCTGGGCAGCATGTTCCAGGCCCTCCAGAGCAGGCTCTGTCCAGGGGGATCGGCTTCCTGCTGTGCCGCGTGGCTTTCGGTTGTATCCTCCGTCTGGTTATTCGGGTTCGCCGGTTCCTCCTCGGATGCAGCCGGTTTTAGTTCGATGAGCATTTTGGCCAGTCTCATCATCATTGGGAATTGCAAAGACGACACATTGATGTCCAACGCCTTGGTAAGCACTCCTATTCGTGTGGTGCTGGAGGTGCTCACTGTTTTGGCATTGTATTTGCGGAGCACGCGACACTCCAGGCTGCAGCGATAGAGCACCGGCTCTTGGCACACATCTATTCGGCCGTCCGTGTTCCGCTTGTCCAGGCAGATGGTCAAATCGGATATCTGCAGCAGCTTTCTCATGACCACGGACACGGGATGCACATCCACCATGGCGGGCTTCCAGTCCTCGCCGGCGGAGGTAAAGTTCAGGCATTGTACGTTCATGGAGACCACGATGTCGTCCTCCACGTACTTCAGGATGATGTTGTTGCACTGCAGCGTGATGTTGTTGATGATCTTGTTCACCACGCTGGAGCTACTGGCCGGGGCGGAGCTCTTGGGCTGCTGCTCCGCCGCCTCGTCTTGCGTTCGCTGCGCTTTGCTGCGCTGCTCCTGCTGGAACGAGGCCCGGCGCTGCTTGCTCTCGCTGTCCGGCAGCTTGGCCACGAACTCGATCGTGTTGATGACGATCTTAACCGGCTCGGACATCAGCTTGGTCCAGGGCACCTGTATGCTCAGCTCGTGGATGTGGCCGGAGACCAGCTCCACGGGCATATTGAGCTCCTCCTCGAGCACCTCCAGCCGCAGGTCCAAATTCTGGAAGGTGACCTCGCCCTCCCACAGCGACACCTGGGCATCCTCGTCGCGGAAGTTCTTGACATACTTGGCCACGTAGTTCAGCAGAATCGGAGTGATGTAGGACTCCAGTTTGAACATGGTGGCGTTGGGGATCGCTCCTTATCCGTCGACCACCTGGCTAATGGCTGGCTCTCTCACGTGGAACTCTTTGCTTGCGTTGCCGGCGAATTACTTGAATTTCATGCTGGGGATTTAGTTTTGAATTTATGCCGAAAAGTAAACGAAAATAAACAAATTTTTGATTGTTTACGTTTTGGGCACAATCGCAGCACTGTCCAACACTGTGTGCCGGGCGACAACCTTTTGCAACACTCTGAGCCGGTGCAGTGCTGCGAATTGTTATGTGACAGTGTTGAAAAATGCTGCTTTGAACAGCTGTTTTCTGGCTCAAACAGCTGTTTGATTTTGTTGACGTGCAGCATCTGGCGGATTCTTACAATTTCAACAAAATGCCGCAAATTACGGAGAATAATCAGAATTTTGGTAAGCTTAGCATTAATTATTAATACTGAATGAATCGCTTATACAATTCCGCCCCTAGATGTTGTCAAATACTTCCTGCAGCTGCTGGAGGAGGACAGGGACCTTTCCTCTGGCATTGCGGCCATTAGGACTTTGCTGATGATCCTGGAAAAGAAACAGTGTATGTTTGTGTTTATTTTGTGCAAGATTTACCAATTACATGTGTCCTTTGTGTCACATTTCCCAGTTGGCACCATTCACATCCTGCACACAACCATGCGGGAAGCGGTGGCCGCCATGCGGAACACAGACTTGTCCATTGCCGCCATTGTGTCTGCTGGAGAGCTTTTCTGCCGGTTTATTACGCTCAGCTTGGACGACAAGCACATGGAGGAGTGCCGCCAGATCATGTTGCATCGCGGCAAGATCTTTCTCACCAAGCTGCTCAACTCCCGGCAGGTGGGATTCTGAAACTAGCTAAAGTCTGTCTCAAATTTACTAAATCCTTATTGTAACCCCTTCCTAGGTGATTGCCCACCAGGCTCAGCGGTTCATCAGTGATGGCTGCCGCATATTGACACACTCCCGATCCCGTGTGGTCCTCAAAGCCCTGATTACCGCCTCGCAAAACAAAAAGTCCTTCCATGTTTACGTGACACAAGGTGGCACTGGAAATCCTGGGTGAGTATATGAAGTTTCCCTTTAAAATGCATGCTTGAACATTTTTTCTTTTGCAGCGAAGAAATGGTGCGGGAACTGGAAGCAGCTGGCATTGATTGCACTCTGATTCTGGACTCGGCCACCGGCTATGTGATGGAATCAGTGGACTTTGTCATGGTGGGCGCTGAAGCAGTGGTGGAAAGTGGCGGCATTATCAACAGGATTGGCTCCTACACCATGGGCCTGTGTGCCCGCGAGATGAAGAAGCCCTTCTACGTTCTATCTGAGAGCTTCAAGTTCTCTCGTCTTTATCCACTCAACCAGCGGGATCTGCCAGATGAGTATAAAGTGAGTTTGTGTAATTTCTTCATTGTAAACCCGACTAAAAGTTCTCCTTTTTAGTACTCCCGAAAACACCTCAACGATGTGAGCAAGGTGCATCCCCTGGTGGACTACACGCCACCCGTCTACATCACGCTGCTCTTCACCGATCTGGGAATTCTAACGCCGTCGGCTGTGAGCGACGAGCTGATCAAACTCTACATGTAGACGAACAATATAACCGCTGATGCCCTTAACTCTCGTTTTGTTTTATTTTTACTGCTTGAAATGGTTAAATATTAATATTAGGGGTTCGATATTGTTGAGTATATACATGTACATAATATAAAGCTAGCTTATCTGGCCCAATTACGCCTAATTTAAAACTGTGCTGGGAGCTTAAAACGACACCTGCCGAGAGTAGTTAGCTTCGACATCGTCTTCGGCCTCCCAGTCGGAGCCCCAGGGATCGTAGATGTCCATGCTGTAGTGAGAAGTCTCGCTGTTGTTGCCATCGTCGTTGGTGTATTCGCTGTTGTACTCCTCGAGATCATCCGTGTAGCTGTCACTGCCGCTCTCATCCGTGCCATGATCGTGGGCAGCCATGGCATCATCGTCGTCCATGTCGCTGGGATTCTGCTTTAAAAGCGATTCCAGATTCGAGGCTGCAGTGAAATAGCAATATTTTCAACTTACAAATTGGCCCGTCTGTATGTTGATCTCGATCTGCAGGCGAATGTCCATCACGAGGAAGGCGGTGGTGACCAGAACGGGTATGGTTAGGCGACTCTTCCAGGCCAGCTCAGTGAGAAATAAGAAGACGTTGCCAAATAGGGAATTCATTGTGATTTTAGTTAGTGTTCAGCCGCCGACTGGGCCTCCTCCTCCTCCTCTGAACGCTGCAGTGCGTCGTGGTCCACAATATACACGGTTTCCCCAACGTTCACAGCCTGGACGGGCAGCAAGTGGCGATGGAGACGACCGCTCTCAATGGGTGTGTCAAGCTCAAGGAACTGCTCGAATATGGAAATTGGCACTCCTTCGGATTCCAGTAATCCCCGCATACAATCCTGCCGCTTGTCCCGAAGGTTGTCCAGTAGTTTGTTACCCTTTTGTACCCGGGCCAGCTTCCGTTCTGAAAAGTAATGATATTCTTAATGGATGTATTTATACCACCGTCAGGTTCATCCCACCTAATAGCTTTAAGTAGTCGCTAGAGTCAGGCAGCGGTTCATGTCCTGTGGGACTCTCAGCGTCCTTCGCGGGCGTTGGGCTGTCTTTTCCGGGCGTGAAGTTGTCCTCGAAACTGTCGGTTTTATCAGTGGGCTCCGTGCTACCTTCCTTAATTTCTGGATTTCTTACGTGCCAAGGATCGGCATTACCAAGTGACATGTTTTAAATATCACAAGAATATATCTAAAAATCTAAATAATCCCTGCTGCGATGAAAAAATTGTGTTGTGAATTGAGAAGCTGGTTTAGAGATGAGCGCGTGACAAGGCATGAGCGTGACAGATGTTGTATGGGAATAAATGTTTCGTTTAAATTAAAATTTAATGTACTATTTATTAATACATTTGGAAATAACTTTATAAAGATTTTTTATTTTAATATTTAACATTAATTATAATAATAAAACAAATAAATAGGTTCCATGGCACAGCTCATCTCTAGCTCTTCGTAATAAGACCGTTTTTCTTCAACTGCGACTTTATTTAATTTTCGGTTCACGGTCACACCATACCGCCCGAAATCAACGTCACCATGGATGTGTCTGCTCTTTCTGGGCCAAATTTTAGTCCTGCCGAGTGGATAAACGCCAACTACAAGAAGTTCGTGGAGGAAAATGGACGCGACGACAGCGATGCCGCCTCCTCCTTCATCCGGAGCTACGTGCCCAAGTTGCAGCTGTACATATTCAACGTAAGCTCTCCGAGTACCCTTCAACCCAAGACGTTTATGAGAAAAACTTCCTCAAACGACAGGTTAACAATGCCGTAGAGGAGTCCAGCCGGCAGGTGGTGGCCAGCATGCCCCGGATCGCCAAAGAGTCCGTCGCTCTCCAGGGAGAGGTTCGCCGTTTGCAGGAGAAGATGAGTGCCATGCGACTGGAGGTGGCAGCAGTGCAAAGCGAAACGGGAGAGTGCATGGCCACCTTGGAACGGTTGAACACTAAGAGTCAGCGCCTGCAGGTGGCCAAGGAGTCGCTACAGGAGTCGGATGGATGGGGGAACCTTCTAGCCGAGCTGGAGGATGGCTTCGAGCGCAATGATCTAAAGGTATTTGGTGTGGCTTCCCTAAAAGCGAATCCTTATATTAATCATTGCTTTCCAGGGGGTTTGCGACAAGCTGATGGCCCTGCAAAAGTCACTGGTCGCGCAGGAACAGTTGCCTGGACATGCCGAGCGTCTCACTCAAGTGGAGGACTTTAAGAATCGCTTGGAGGCACTGGCATCGCCCAGCGTGGTGCAATGCTTCGCCGAGGGCAACCTAGAGCAGGCCCAGCACTACGTCCAGATCTTCACAAGCATCCAGCGATTGCCGCAACTCCAGCAGTACTATCGAGCTGTCCAAAAGAACTTCTGGCAGCAGCAGTGGAAGCAAACTCTGGAACTGCAGGGAACGGAGACGCAGCCACAGCATCAGCAGTTCCTCACCTTGTACTACGATCAGCTGCTGGAACACTGTCAGCGCCAGGTCAAGTGGTGCACAAACCTCTTTGGTGAGGAATGCATGCAGCCCTTTCTGGTGATTGCAGAGCTGCTGCCGGCACTGCAACCCACTCGGGATGCGCATATACTGCAGCTTTTGAAGACCTCCAATGAGAGGTTGGAGATGCTGGCCCTGTTCGCCCAAGTAAATCATAGCTTTGTGCTGCATCTGAACTCCTTGCTTGAGCAATCGCACATTACCTTGCCCGAGGAGCTGCATCGTCTGCTGGGCGAGGCGGTGTTCGAGTATTTCCACAAGTTCATTCAGCAATATCCGCGACTGGAGGAGACCCAGTTGTCGACCCAGGTGGATCGGCTGTCCTCCAACCAGGCTACTCCCAGTGATGGCGTCCGTCACCTGGAGGAGAGCACCAGGAAGCTCTACGAGTGGCTGAAGGAGGCCTGCGAGCGATGTGCTTCCATAACCAGTGACCTGGCCCTGTGCAAGCTCATAACCCTGTTGAATGGTATCTTCAAGCGGCAATTGGAGAGCTTCGGTCGCATTCAGCGGCAGATTGGACTGAGCTTGGGATCAAGCAGTTATGCGGCGCAGAGCGAGAACTGGTCGCTGCTGCAATACACCATGTCGCAGCTGCAGTGCCTGGCCGATTTTCAACAGCAGCTCCATCAATTCGAGCAGGATTTGCACACACGCATGGCTAATCTAGCCAATCGACTGGCCAAGCCATCCAGCCGAGGACCCATCACCATTTTCCAGACCTGCGATCATGCGGCTCGCACTCAGCTGCTGAACAGCATAGCTGACTATCAGCAAAAGAAGTCGGAGGCCACCGACAGCCTTGGAATCTTTCCGCAGATCTACACGACTCTCAAGAGTCATTTTACCGAAACCCACGACATTACGCTGAATATATTGCTGCAGCCAATCGAGACACATCTGGCGCATATTCGTCCACCGGTGGAGGAGCACGCGGCGTCGGGCATTGAGATGCCATCGTTTAGCTTTGCTCCGCAAGAGAGCATCACCCAGATTGGCCAGTACCTGCTCACCTTGCCGCAGCACCTGGAGCCACTGCTGCTGTCGCCATCCTCCTTGCTAAAGCAGGCTCTGGAGGTGTGCAACATTAAGTATACCCAAGCCATTCCCTGTGCCGATGTCCTGCTGTCCCTCGTCGTGGAGCAGTGCTGCGTGTTGTACCAGACACAGATCCTGCAAATCAAGTCGCTGCCTCCTTCGGCTGCCACACAGCTTAGTGTGGACATCGAGTACCTGTCCAACGTGCTCGAGGAGCTGGGCTTGTCCATCAACTTGCAGCTGTCCCAGATTCTAACGCTGCTTAAGGCCGCTCCGGATCAGTATCTGACTCTGAGCAGTGGCTGTGAGCCGCGTCTGGTCACGGCCATTCGGCAAATGCGCAATATTATATCTACACAGTAGGTGTTTTATATTTATTATTAAAATTTATTAAAATATA
This sequence comes from Drosophila kikkawai, assembly GCF_030179895.1. NCBI lineage: Eukaryota > Metazoa > Arthropoda > Insecta > Diptera > Drosophilidae > Drosophila > Drosophila kikkawai. The sequence goes on along the minus strand of NC_091731.1, from coordinate 31,256,630 downwards.
ATTGTAAATATTCAAGCTATGAATAATATATTTACTGAAACTAATAGGTATGATAAGGCCCACCTTACGCTCCAACTCCAAGTGCTGTCTCTATACAAAGGCATATCAAATGTTTAAACAAGTGTCCGGAACCTAGTGGCTCTGGTCAAGTTCAGTGTTACACCCACTTACCGTCTCCACTTTATTCAAAGCGCATTTTAACTCGGAATCGGAATGTATTTCTTCTTTTTTACCATCCGTCGGGCGCATAACAAATGGCATTCTACAAAAAAGTCTGCCAAAATCCTGTACATAGCCATGGGAATCTTAACAATCGCCTTGATGTCTCTTGCTTTAACTCAGGAGGAAGAAGATAAAGTAAAACATAAGGATCCCCTTGAGGAAACCCCGGAAGCAATGCGGAGAAAGATCAAGGAGATGATGCTGCATGCCTGGAGAAATTATGCCAGATTCACTTGGGGCACCAATGAATTCCGTCCGATTACTCGACGCGTTAACTTCGGCAGCGAATTCGGGCACCACAAACTGGGCTCAACAATCATAGAAAGCATGGACACTCTGTATGTGATGGGTCTGTACAAGGAGTTGAACCGGTCACGGGAATGGATCCGGAAATCATTCACCTTGGATCGCGTGGATGAAACCTTATCCATTTTTGAACTAACTTCTAGGATGCTGGGACCCATGTTGACTATGTATGCCCTAACTGGAGATCAGTTATACAGAGATAAGGCTATCCACATAGCGGATAAGATACTGCCAGCCTTCCAGACAGCCACGGGAATACCCAGGCGGTTTGTGGTACCAAACGATGACCAATTCCGTAAAAGATCCCTCACCGATATAGCACGTATCTCGGAGTTTGGGGCCCTGCACTTGGAGTTCTTCTATCTCAGCGAAATAACCGGGAATCCAGTCTACAAAGACTCCGTTGACGGCATCCGGCGGTTGCTGGCCGATATGAACAAACCGAATGGCCTGTACCCGAACTCGTTTTGCACGAAATATGGCAGATGGGAAAACTCCAGATGCTCGATAAACCGATTCCATGATTACCTCTTGAAGTCCTGGATCCAGTCCGGAAGAAGTGATTCTGAAACTTTGCAGATTTTCAAAGATGCCATGTTGGCGGTGGTGCAGAATATGGTGGAAATAACCACGGAGGATGTGATCTACATACCGGAGGTGGTAGACGGTACACGAACCGATCGGATGAAGCAGTCGAATTGCTTTGCCGCTGGCCTCTTTGCCCTGGGAGCAGAGCAAACGCTGATGAAACACTGGGCGAAGTATGCCCAGATTGGCATTGGCATTGGCGACACCTGTCATGACCTCTATAGGCAGTCACCTACTGGCCTGGGTCCGGAGGAGATGGGTTTCTCGGAGGAAGCTAGAAAGGAAATAAAATCCCTCCAGAGAACCTTCTATGTACTACGCCCGGAAATCGTCGAGAGCTATTTGAAACTATGGCGTTTGAGTCGCGACAAGAAGTACAGGGAATGGGGACGTGCTCTGGTCTTGGCTTTGGAGAAGTACTGCCGAACTCCTCATGGATATGCTGGTATCCTAGATGTCTACAAAGAATCCTCGGGATCGGATGATGTGCAAAGGGGTTACTTCTTGGGGGCGACTCTCAAGTACTTGTATCTGCTGTTTTCGGAGGATGAGGTAATTCCGCTACAAGAGTGGGTCTTCAATAGCGCGGGTCACTTCTTGCCTATTAAAGGAGTAAACCCTAAGTATCGTTTATATATTTCAACGGAAGAGTAAAATGAAGTTTTCAAATTTAAATGTTTCATATTGTGTAATAAAATATTAAAATAAAAGTGTTCATTGATGGGTTAATATAGCAAAATAAAGTAGTATCGCCCATTTGTCCTATTAACCCATTTAATTTTACGCTCTTTTCCTTTTTAACATCTATATTTAATTTTGTTTTAGATTGCTTTAAATGCAGACATGTATAAAAAAACTAGGGCAAGTAAATACTATACCAACGACATACAAAATTACATTCTAATTAGCTGGAAACACACACATTGAGCACACCTAGAAGCACATACATTTATATAAATAATTTCGCATTAATGGCACATTTTGCACTTGGGCCCGGTAAACGATTCTAACATCCCAAATCTCCTACAGCTGGCTGTTGGCCAGGTGGTTGTCGATGACCACCTGGATAATCCGCATGCAGTGACGCTGCCTGGCCACCGTGTTGTCCACTAGCTGCTCGATGAACTGGCTGGCCGCAATGTTCGTGTTGGGCGGTATGTCCTGGGTGCAGGATATGTACTTGTTGAAGATCTCCGTGTTCAGCGAGGTGGCCAGATACCGTTCGCTCTCGTCTTGCTGCTGTAGCTTGTCCAGAACCTGGGCAGACACCAGCAACTGACCCTTGGTCTTCTGATACGTTTGCAGCTCCTGCAGGCTGACATATTCCTCGCTGTTCAGCTTCACGGACCTCTCGCCGTCCACGTCCTTAATCACGCTCTTTGTCATCTGGCGAATGTGATACTTGCGCTCGGCCACGAAATTGCCCAGCAAGTATCCTGCGGAATCGGGGTACACACACAAGTGGGACTCGTTAGCGGCTAAGATCCGGTTTGATGTCGGCCTTTCACCCAGAACTCACCTGTTATCAGCATGAAGAAGGCAATCGTTAGCACCAGGGAGGCACAAGTGCGCTTGGAGACGTATTCACGGAACTCGCGGGAGCTGTTGGCCCGCACTGCCGTCTCGTAGCTGAGTACCTGGTGCATCCTGCTCTTGATTTGGTTTCTTTTTTGGGGATTCGGGGCTTGTATAGGGTTCTGATTGGCTGGTTGGTTAGTCTAGTCACTTATAGACAACCGAAATTCTGTTCGAGGGTTGAGATGGAACATTTTGTGCTAATTGTACTTTGGTTCGTTTGTGGAAAGCTGAAAATTTAAAAGTTATAGTTTCACTAGATTTTGTTTGAAGAAATGAAAATGATACTTAAATTTCTGGGATAAATTATTACTAGTTGATACGACTATGTTCCTTACTTTTTTAGTTTAGTTAAAAATGTCTGTAATTTATGATCCTTGTATTTTTCTATATTTTTTAGTTTTAAAGTTTTGTTTTTAAGTGTTAACTTGACTTCCGGAACTTACAGTTTTTATTTCCCTGAAAACCAGTAAAAACTAATTCGCCCGATGAGGTTGTGGGAGGATGACTTAATCGCCCCGCCTTGAACGCTAATCGAGAGTCCTGCTGTTGTTATGGGTGCCGTGCACGGAAAACAAACACTGAGGGGACACACACAGGACAGGGCACAGGTATCCTTTTAAAGCGGTTCTTTGAACTCTCAATCACTCGCCGCCGCATAGAATGTATTGTGTTTCTGTCTTTGTACTCCCAGGATAAGCAGGAGGTGCATTAAATTAATTAATGCCTCCTGCACTTTGTGATTTGCACTGCCTGTAGGAACCCAGTTTTGAATGGGGATGGATGTTCGTTCAGCGGGAAGACGCGCGCAAACTTTTAATTATATTATTCGTGTTTTCACGGAAGACGCGACGCGCGCGAAGGATCTGACTGCCTGGACGCCGAGTCGTAAACTGACTCATGGCGCGTCGGGGGTCGGCTTTAATAGCTCTCCGGCCCGTGGTGAGTTTCCGCCAATGAGATTTTCCACAGTGCAATATGCGGTCGAAGTGGTCAAGAAGGAGCACGGAAATAGCAAACATAGCACAGGCCAGTGGAGTCCAGTCCCAATAGATTCCTAATGAGTGGGTGCTGTTGTCATCCATTCCACTTGCCTTGGGGCTTTCTCAGAACTCATATCGAGTTTCGCTTTAAGAGCAACTGGACTCTGCTGTATTGTGAGGTAGTTCCGAATGTGGACTTCCCTTTTGATTGCCATAATCGTATTTTGTTTTCCGTTGCACTATTTCCCGGGCTACTTCAAGGATATCGCATGACCCTCGATTGCAATTTCTATGTCGAAGAATTTAAGTGGGTTTCCTGGTACCTTTCTTCTTTGTTGATGTTTCCCTGTTGCTTTTGGTGTTTCAATTTATTCAAAGGGACTTTAAACTTTAAAGAATGTTGTCACTCTGTTTTTACAATTATATTTGTTTCCTGATTTGTTTTAAATAAAATTTTAAAAATTATGGAAATGAACTCAACTTTCTCTAGCAATCAGTTAAAGTATAAGCTAATATAAATTAAACTTATTTTTTGATAAGTATCGCCGAGTAAGTGGCATATGCGAGATAAGATTTGCCAATTGTATTTGCATTGATAATAAAATCATTGGGTCTATATAACACTATGGCCACCCTGCGAGCAGTTTCAGTCTCCAGAAATGGCAGGTCTTACACTCTTGGTGCTTGTCCTTGTGGCTGCTTGCAGTGCTTCCACTATTCCCCACTCTGCGGTGCATCCGCGGGACTTGAAGGCGGAGAGCAGGAGCATTGAAGGTCGCATTACCAATGGAGTTTTGGCGACTGAAGGACAGATTCCCTACATCGTGGGAGTGAGCCTGAACAGCAACGGCCGCTGGTGGTGGTGCGGTGGCTCAATTATCGGACACACTTGGGTGCTCACTGCCGGACACTGCATTGATGGGTAGGTTTTAAAGCAATTAATTAAATAAAATTAACGCAATTTCTATACCCTCAGTGCCGATGAGGCTTCCCTGTACTATGGTGCCATCAACTACAACGAGCCCGCCTTCCGTCACACTGTGGGCAAGGAGAACTTGATTATGTATCCCGAATACCATGGTCTGGACGCTGATTTGGCTTTGATCAAGACTCCCCATGTGGATTTCTACAGCCTGGTTGACAAGATTGAGCTACCCAGTTTGGAGGATCGCTACAACTCCTATGATAACAATTGGGCCATCGCCTCTGGCTGGGGTGCCATCTACGATGGAAGCAATGTGGTTGAGGATCTGCGAGTGGTGGATGTCCGCGTGATCTCCGTGGCAGAGTGCCAGGCCTACTACGGAACTGAGACGGCTTCTGAGAACACCATTTGCGTGGATACTCCTAATGGCAAGGCCACCTGCCAGGGAGATTCCGGTGGGCCACTTGTCTCCCAGGAGGGCAACAAGCTGATCGGAGTTACCTCTTTTGTCTCCAGTTATGGCTGCCAGGTGGGAGCACCTGCTGGATTTACCCGTGTAACCAAGTACTTGGAATGGATCAAGGAGGAGACCGGCATTTATTATTAAAATATGTATAATCCAATATTTTTCTGAACTAAAATAAAACAAAGATATATATTTGTGAAGAATTAAGGGAAAACGTCTTTTTCGTTTTAACATTAAATTCATTGGATGAGTTTTTATATTATTCTTATAATAAAATATAATACTATTTTTCTTACAATTATCAATAAATCTATGGGTTAAGGCCAACGGCTTAATATATTTAATATATCAGCATTTTAACTGTAAAGCTTGAAATACTTTAAGTAAGCTTATGTTTTTCTTAGGATATAATAAGTCTGTCCAACAAGTCGTATGAGTAATATTTGTTAGATGTTTTCCGATGTTTGATCTATTTTTGTAAGTTGTAGTGTCAAATTATTGTTATTAATAGAAAAGACTTTGCTCTAAGTTTATATTACCTCAAGGTATATATTAGAAATATAGTCTTCTCCGATTAATAAATTTGTTGAAATGATAATAAATATGGTATTTATTTTAATCTCTGGAAGCTCCATAGAAAATCTCAAGAGATTTTTATTTAATTATGATTCCCATTAAACTACAAATATGTATGGTAATATATTAACCAAATCCTTGTAGGGATTGCCCCTACGATCCTTTGCAAATCTAATTACATTCATCCACTATCTCCCAATATTATTGACACCCTTAAGAACTTGTGTTACAAATGGGCCTCACGTCAGCCAGCGCCAAGTGCCGGTCATAATTTCAGCAAAAAGAAGCCACTTGTGCCGCCGAACTTATCAGTTTGTCACAAAGGGAACTCGATGAGATTTACTGCCCCCCAGTTTTACATACAAGTAGACCAGAAGCGAGCTCTTGGGGATGTGTGCAAGGCGGGGAGATAAGGCCACTTCTTTTGGTATAAAAGGCCGCTCTCGGGTGGGGAAAACCATGAGTTGTGAGTCTTGATCGAGATGAAACTGTTCGTATTCCTGGCCTTGGCCGTGGCTGCGGCCACCGCCATCCCTGCTCCCCAGCAGAAGCTGAACCCTGTGCCCATCAAGGACATCCAGGGACGCATCACCAACGGCTACCCGGCCTACGAGGGCAAGGTGCCCTACATTGTTGGCTTGTTGTTCAGCGGTAATGGCAACTGGTGGTGTGGTGGCTCGATCATCGGCAACACCTGGGTCCTGACGGCTGCTCACTGCACCAACGGAGCCAGCGGCGTGACCATCAACTACGGCGCCAGCATCCGCACCCAGCCCCAGTACACCCACTGGGTTGGAAGCGGCGACATCATTCAGCACCACCACTACAACAGCGGCAACCTGCACAACGACATCTCGCTGATCCGCACCCCGCACGTGGACTTCTGGCACCTGGTCAACAAGGTGGAGCTGCCCGGTGGCAACGACCGCTACCAAAGCTATGCTGGCTGGTGGGCTGTTGCCTCCGGATGGGGCGGCACCTACGACGGCAGCCCGCTGCCCGACTGGCTCCAGGCTGTGGATGTCCAGATCATGTCCCAGGGCGACTGCAGCCGCTTCTGGTCTCTCCACGACTACATGATCTGCATCAACACCGAAGGCGGCAAGTCCACCTGCGGCGGTGACTCCGGTGGCCCCCTGGTTACACACGACGGCAACCGCCTGGTTGGAGTTACCTCCTTCGGCTCGGGAGCCGGCTGCCAGGCCGGACACCCTGCCGTGTTCACCCGCGTTACTGGATACCTGGACTGGATCCGCGACAACACTGGCATCAGCTACTAAATATTTGAAGAAAACAATGAATGCATAAAAACTTTGGTATATCTATTTGGGGTTTTTGAAGGACATTTTTGGGTTTATTAAGAAATCGAAGGAATATAAAATTATCCTTGATTGAAAATGAAAACCTCCTACTGCTCTGATTCATATTAAAGCAGTAGACTTTTAGCATTTAAATTGTATTCATAAGGATTCCACCACTTTCCATGAGGAAGTAGGAAAGTGGTAAACAAGCTATAAACAAATGCAAAAAAAAAAAAATCGAAAAAAAAAAGTTGCCCAATGAGAAGACCCCCTTAATTTAAAATAGTATTTATTATTAAAAAAAAAGAAAACAAACATCCCTGAAAATGTATCCACCGGATATGTTGCTAGGTTTCTATGTCAAATAATTTACAACTACAAACTTTATTCAATTTATGTTGAAGATTAAAAAAATCCACAAAATATTTTAGACCCACCTTATCTCAACTGTATTTATATTTTTCCTATACATAAACTAATTTTTACGACCAATGTACTTAAACAACAAAAATAGAATAACACATAACAACGCAGTTTTAATTATCAACTTCCTCAATGATTTACCTAATCATATGACAGCTTCTCAATAAATTACATTTTATTTGTTAGAGATTAACTTCGATTCAAAGTGTCTTGATCTTAGTCATTTAAGACAAGGAAATATTTAAAATAATCAGCGTTCTCAATGATTCGCATAATCAATTGACAGTCAAATAAATTTAAAAAATACTATTGACCGAACCCGATTCATAAAACCATTATCTATTTGATTTACCCAAGGCCCTTATCTACTCGGTTGCCATAAAGGAAATCAGTCCTCAAGAGCTTGATTTTTATTAGCCTAAAATTTATGTATTCATAGGAGAAGGCAAGATTATTTTAGATTGCGAAATGTTGCAGGCTCCATTGTGGAAACAGTGAAAGTGCAACCTGCTACGGAAAGCGAGGGAAATGTGCTCTTTCCCTTTTTTCTTGTTTCGTTGAAAATTGTGCACATAACTCACGAGGGCTCTTGTCAAGCTAAATAAGGCAGGAGTTCTGTTGGGGGCCAATGTATCATTGAGTGCGGCCATATTGTGCACTGCAAAAATGTAGTTACTTGAAGTTAATTTAGAAAATAAATAGGAAACTATAAATGCTGACATTTAAAATGGGTTTCTGAGGTAGCCAGGCATATTTATTAGAGTATATTTGCTCCAAGTGTCTCAATACATTGGCGCTCTGCAAATAAACAATATTTTATCAATTAAATACTGCTATTTATCATCACGTTACCACTGCGGCATGCCAGGTATTTTTCCATTATCCCACACTAATTAATCTGCACTTAATGAGAGCCCAGCTGCAGCGTTGGCTTTAATTTTGAAATTCCTTATGGAGCGAAAGGTGCATTAACCCCGCTGAAAAACGCTGAACAACTTGAACACGTACGATGCCAGGCCATGGCGTGCCATTCCATTTCTCTCCCGAACCCTCCTCCACCTTCAAACGTACATTTCAAAGGGCGCTCCTTGGAGGAGTGTTTGTTCCTTTGCTCCTTTTTGCCTGCCCCCAGGAGCAGGAGCTGTTATTTATTTCCAAGTGCATTGACATACAAAAAGCCCTGCAAGCGCCCTCAAGTAGGCAGGCAGCATTCAACATTCAAGGTTTCAAGGTCTCAAGCTGGGTATCTCAGTAAGGTTTCGGGTCGTTTTCAGGTGTGGGATTAATCAATATTAATCAATCATCATCTCTTAATCAGTGACCCAGTGGGAAAAGGTGCTAAATAATAATAGGGTTATTTTTTTCTTCCAAAATCTGACTGTTGGGAACAGGTGTGGTGAGTTTAGCTGAGAAGCTTAAAAGCTTGTCTATTTACTACGATGCCGCCTAGATTTGAATAGCTTTCTAGTAAATGGTCGTAAACCACTAAACATTTAAATAGCTTACTATATTTCCTAAATAATTTGATGTATTAATTACAAGGATAATAAGAAGATAAGCAAATCTAAAAACAAAAGAAGATATTTAAGGATATTATTAATCAAATACTAGAAGACTTTGGTCAAACTAATTTATTTGATGAAGGTTACACAATATTTTGTATTCATTAAGATGCTTAAATAAGTGAATATTTATTTATTTATTTTTATATAAAATAACATTTCGATTTGTTTGTTTTAAATACTTAAGCAGCAGAGAAACAGAAGGGAAAGTCCAAAGAATAACAGGGTACTAATTGGAAAATCGATCATAACTAAGCCAAAAATTCATTAATTTCGATTCGGATAGCTTTTCTGAGTTAGTTTTCAGAAGCTTAACACGTTGGCATACTAAATTTAAAATTTTAAGAAATCAAAATTTTTTCGATTTTTCAGAATTTTAATGATGTATAAAATTTATAAAATTTTCAATTTTTTGAAAATTTTTTTTTTTTAGCTGCCATGTTAAATAGATTCGCCTGTTGATGCTGATCAAGAATATATATGATTTATAGGGTCGGAAATGACTCCTTGACTGCATTGCAAGCTTCTGACTGAAAATATAATGCTTTGCAAGGATATAATAAGGCCTCATGAACCCGTATAATGTAGATGTATTTTCGTTATAAAAATAAAAGAAATATATACAAAATTAGGTACTATTTTATAGAGCTATCCTATACTTAATAAGTCAAATAAAGTTCCCCTTCCAGGCTCTCTTTTCCCCTTAACAGCCCTAAAGCCTTGATTTATTAAAATTGGAATAATATTAAGTAATTACCTTTTAAAACACATTCCCCCACACAGCCGCTTGCATAGTATGGATTTTTATGCATCAAAGCCGACCGATCTCGGTGCTAGGGCTTCGAAAATCGAAGAAAGCAAATACGCTGCTGGCTAATCACGTGCAGCCGCCAGGTAACATGGGTAATAATGGCCAAATACCTATGCTAAAATCGGTGTCTGCCTCCCGGGCGGGCAGCCCCACAACTACCTACCGCTTGACCACAAATGGGCCCATTGACTTGCGATTTGCCTACACATTGACCGAGTTTCCAAGTACCAGAGTGTCCGGCGCTAATGTAATTAGTGGAATATACCGTCTGGCGGCTGCCGCCTTCTGGCCAGTCCAGTGCGGGAAATCGGAGACTAAGCATCGCGCGATGGCGGAACACTAAAGGATACAGTGCGCGAAAGGATTACGGCAAGGACTCTCGCGGTGCAGGGACTCAATCCCCCCAGAGTGTTGTGAGATGTGAAGAATCCAATTGTTCGCATAAAGTAAAGAACAAATAGCTAAGACATGTCGGCGGCTACGGAATCGGATGCCGAGAAGGCTCTCGGCTCGCGTCTGGATTACGATCTGATGATGGCCGAGGAGTACATACTCAGTGATGTGGAGAAGAATTTCATATTGTCCTGCGAGCGTGGTGACCTTCCGGGTGTCAAGAAGTAGGGTCACAAAGGTCCTTTTCAGTCGGTGCTGCCAATTTACTGTAGTTTTTTCTTGGTTTAAAAAACTGTTTCGGAAAAGTTTATAGTTATTTTGCATGTCCTTTGTTGTCCTGGTTATGCTTTTTTTATTTTTCTAAACTGTTTGATGTTGGCAGCACTGCTACCTAGCTTCCCTTTGCTAAAACAGTTTCGTCCTTAAAGTATCCTTGAGGAGTACCTCGGCTCGGATAAGTTCAACATTAACTGCACGGATCCCATGAATCGCTCAGCCCTCATTTCAGCCATTGAAAACGAGAACTTTGACCTAATGGTGCTCCTTTTGGAGAACAACATTGAAGTGGGCGATGCTCTCCTGCATGCTATATCCGAGGAGTATGTAGAGGCCGTGGAGGAGCTGCTGCAGTGGGAGGAGACAAACCACAAGGAGGGCCAGCCTTATGTAGGTTACATACGTGTACGTTACGCAAATTGGTCACTCATTATTGTTACATTGCCAGAGCTGGGAGGCAGTGGACCGCTCCAAGTCCACTTTTACCGTAGACATCACGCCCCTCATCCTGGCCGCCCACCGAAACAACTATGAGATACTCAAAATTCTCCTGGATCGCGGTGCCACGCTGCCCATGCCGCACGACGTCAAGTGAGTAGAGAGTTGTGACTGGTGAGCCACCTCGTCCTACGTCCGGCACGTTCCTTTGTTTGTCCACCATGCATTGCACTCGTGCAGCTCCAAAGTCCGAAACTGAGGGGCTGTTCTAATTATAACCAACTAATGGCTACTTAGGGTGAAAATTCATACAGGTTCACGGAATTTGAGGGGAAATATGTGCACAATGAATGTTTATTTAACGAAAAAAATATTAAGAAAGAATTTAAATTAGATTGAGATCCCTTTGAACCATCCTTTAGGTGCGGCTGTGACGAGTGCGTGACCTCGCAGACCACCGACTCCCTGCGCCACTCCCAGTCTAGGATCAACGCGTACAGGGCGCTCTCTGCCAGCTCCCTGATAGCACTCAGCTCACGGGACCCTGTCCTGACCGCCTTCCAGCTGTCCTGGGAACTGAAGCGCCTACAGGCCATGGAATCGGAGTTCCGTGCCGAATACACGGTACGCAAGACCATCTCCACTGTGTAGTTGTAGCCAATGTAAGCATGGGTAGTGCTGCGAATGCGACCTTTGTTTGTGTTTGCCCAACAGGAGATGCGTCAGATGGTGCAGGACTTTGGAACGTCGCTCCTGGACCATGCACGCACATCCATGGAGCTGGAGGTGATGCTAAATTTCAATCATGAGCCGTCCCACGATATCTGGTGTCCGGGCCAGAGGCAGACTTTGGAGCGATTGAAGCTGGCCATTCGATATAAGCAGAAGACGGTGAGTTTTGGATAACGTTAAGAAGGGATTAGTGGGATATCCTTAAATATTTATTTATTTACATCTTCTTAATAGTTCGTGGCACATCCCAATGTACAACAATTACTGGCTGCCATTTGGTACGACGGACTGCCCGGCTTCCGGCGCAAACAGGCTTCGCAGCAACTTATGGATGTCGTGAAACTGGGCTGCAGCTTTCCCCTCTACAGTTTGAAGTACATCCTGGCCCCGGATTCCGATGGAGCCAAGTTCATGCGCAAGCCCTTTGTCAAGTTCATTACACATTCCTGCTCCTACATGTTTTTCCTGAGTAGATATATCCTTTTAGGTTTTATATCCTTATTAATACAACTTATTTCTAGTGCTTCTTGGCGCCGCCTCTCTAAGAGTTGTGCAGATCACCTTCGAACTCCTGGCCTTTCCCTGGATGCTGACCATGCTGGAGGATTGGCGCAAGCACGAACGTGGCTCCTTGCCAGGACCCATAGAATTGGCTATTATAACCTACATCATGGCTCTGATATTCGAGGAACTTAAGTCGCTGTATTCGGATGGCCTGTTTGAGTACATCATGGATCTATGGAATATAGTCGACTATATATCGAATATGTTCTATGTGACGTGGATTCTTTGTAGGGCCACCGCCTGGGTTATAGTGCATGTAAGTGGCAGCTAAGAATTTGATTAAACATTTTAAAATATTAATTAATTTATATTTAAAGCGCGATCTCTGGTTCCGAGGCATAGATCCGTACTTTCCGCGCGAGCACTGGCATCCCTTTGATCCCATGCTTTTATCGGAGGGCGCCTTTGCCGCTGGCATGGTCTTTTCGTATCTAAAACTTGTGCACATCTTCTCTATAAATCCCCATTTGGGTCCCCTGCAAGTTTCTCTGGGAAGAATGATAATCGACATCATCAAGTTCTTCTTCATCTACACCCTGGTGCTGTTTGCCTTTGGCTGTGGACTGAATCAGCTGCTGTGGTACTATGCCGAGCTGGAGAAGAACAAGTGCTATCATCTGCATCCGGATGTGGCGGATTTCGATGACCAGGAGAAGGCCTGTACCATTTGGCGACGATTTTCCAAGTAGGTTGATGGTTTTTTTGATTTAAAATTTACGTTGAATTCTAAGAAGTAAATAATAATAAAATATTCTATATATTTCAGCTTATTTGAAACATCGCAGTCGCTTTTCTGGGCCTCCTTTGGTCTGGTGGATCTCGTCTCCTTTGATCTGGCCGGCATCAAGAGTTTCACCCGGTTTTGGGCCCTGCTCATGTTCGGTTCTTATTCGGTGATCAATATCATTGTGCTCCTCAACATGCTGATTGCCATGATGTCCAACTCGTACCAGATCATCTCGGAGCGAGCCGACACCGAGTGGAAGTTCGCCCGTTCGCAGCTGTGGATGAGCTACTTCGAGGATGGCGGCACCATTCCACCGCCTTTCAATCTGTGTCCCAACATGAAGATGCTGAGGAACACTCTGGGCAGAAAGCGGCCTTCGCGAACAAAGAGCTTTATGGTAAACATTGAATTTTTACTTTATTTAAAAGTAACAAATCCCATTTTATTATTACAAATTTCTGGGAAATATTCTTGTTAATTTTTGTGGAAAAATTTAACTTCTGTGGGGAAGTTTCAAGTCTTAAATATCCTTTATCCCTGAGTTTAAGGCTCAGTCACTGTGAGACTAGCAGCAATCAAGACAAATCTCATAGAAAATCATTTTCAATCAAGCCCATGCTGAGGTCGCTGTGCGTCAACACCACGAATGTCCTGCATCCTTTTCAACCCCACTCTTTCACTCTCTCTCCTTGTCTCTTACGCCAACGCGCAGCGCAAGTCCATGGAACGGGCGCAGGTCCTACATGACAAAGTGATGAAGCTGCTGGTGCGGCGCTACATTACGGCGGAGCAGCGGCGGCGGGACGATTACGGCATTACCGAGGATGATATCATTGAGGTGCGCCAGGACATAAGCTCTTTGAGATTCGAACTCCTGGAGATATTTACCAACAACAGTTGGGATGTTCCCGACATCGAGAAGAAGTCTCAGGGTGAGGAGGAGTTTCGATAGCCAATGAAGGAACTCCCTTTGAACTCTTCTGACTTTCAGGAGTGGCCCGAACCACCAAGGGCAAGGTGATGGAACGGCGTATTTTGAAGGACTTCCAGATTGGTTTTGTGGAGAATCTGAAACAGGAAATGAACGAAAATGAAAACGGAAGGGACATCTTCTCGTCTTTGGCCAAGGTCATAGGCAGAAAGAAGACTCAGAAGGGGTAAAATCTTAAATATTAAATATATTTTCATTTGTTATTTTCCAATTAACTTTTACAGAGACAAGGACTGGAATGCCATTGCCAGGAAGAACACCTTTGCCGCCGATCCTATTGGCAGCAAGCGCTCGTCGATGCAGCGCCACAGCCAACGCAGTCTGAGGAGGAAGATCATCGAGCAGGCCAACGAGGGTCTCCAGATGGACCAGACCCGATTGATAGGTGAAAACAGCTTATTAATCCTTATTAAAACCTCCATAAACTAATTCTAATCTCTACCAGAATTCAATCCCAACCTGGGCGAAGTGACTCGTGCCACCAGAGTGGCCTACGTCAAGTTCATGAGGAAGAAGATGGCAGCCGACGAGGTTTCCTTGGCCGATGATGAGGACGGACCTAATGGCGAAGAGGAGAAAAAGCCACTTGATGCCTCTGGGGTATAGTTTCTTTCTTATTTTAGCAATAAATTTAAAAATGTAATTAATTAAATAATTGTTAATATAAATAATTGCAGTCCAAAAAATCTGCCCCAAGTGGCGGAGTTTCCATGATGGCAGCAGCAGCCCTGAGAGCTTCCGTCAAGAATATAGACGAGAAAGCAGGTGACAAAGATAAGGATAAAGATAAAGATAAGGATAAGGATAAGAAACCGCCAGAAGGAACCATAACGAAGCCGGGTGATGATAAGAAACCAGCGGATGACAAGAACAAAGACAAGTCGCAGCCACCCAAAGACTCCAAGCCAGCAGGAGCTCCTGGTGCTCCTGGTGCCAAGCCAGGGGATCAGAAGCCACCTCCCGGAGGCGGTGCTCCCAAGCCCCAGACTGCCACCAACGGTAATGGCGCCAAGCCAACTGATCAGCAAAAGCCAAGTGCTCCGGCTCCTCCCTCCAAGCCAGCAGACACCAAGCCATCAGCTCCAAAATCCGGAGAGCCAGCCAAGCCCGAGGCAGCTGGCAAGAAGGAGGAGTCCTCCAAGACCGACAGCTCCAAGCCACCGGCCACCAATGGAGCTGCAAAGAGTGCTGCTCCCTCGGCTCCAGCGGGTGCCAAACCAGATTCCGATCTGAAACCAGGAGCCAAGGGAGCTGCTCCCGAGGGAACGAAAGCCACCAACGGGGCTGGCAAGCCGGATGACAAGAAGAACGGTCAGGATGCCAAGAAACCTAGCGACGATAAGGACAAGAAACCGGGCGACGACAAGGATAAGAAGCCAGGCGATGACAAGGACAAGAAGCCAGGCGATGACAAGGACAAGAAGCCAGGTGACGACAAAGATAAGAAATCGGGCGATAGTAAGGACAAAAAACCTGGGGACGACAAAGACAAAAAGCCAGGCGATGACACGGACAAGAAGCCAGGAGATGATAAGGACAAGAAGCCAGGAGATGATAAGGACAAAAAGCCCGGAGATGACAAGGATAAGAAGTCTGCCGACGACAAGGACAAGAAACCAGGAGCTGCGCCCCTTAAGCCAGCGATCAAAGTGGGCCAGAGCAGCGCCGCAGCTGGCGGAGAGCGCGGAAAATCCACGGTCACAGGTCGCATGATCTCCGGTTGGCTCTAAAGCGGCCTCCTCGGCACCGAGGGAGTAGCATAGTTACTTACGTTAGTATTTAAGGTCCATAGTCTGTGTGAGCAATAAACGAATCTGAAACATATTGCCGGAACATGTTGCCAGTGTGGGGGCCACCTGTTGCTAGCAACACCTATTTGCATCCCACAGCGCCGGCAACATTCATCAGCCGCCCCGTTGTCCCTGAGGCAATTTATTTGGTTGTCTCTGCGACGCCTATTTTGGCCTATAAAAGAACCTGGACTTCGACCAGGACAATCAGAGACCGAGTGACCGTTCCGAGAGAATCATCAGTGTGAAAGAAGTTGTGGAATTTTAACAAAATTGGTTTAAAAATGAAATCTATGCTGAGTATGTCCAGCTTGGTAAACGCAATCCTAGTGTTTGTCCTAATTGCAGAGTTCAGTGTGGCAGGTGAGTGTCTAAGGCGTGAAAGTTTCTTTAACTGGCGACTTAAAGAGAAAAGTTAAAGTAAATATAAATAATAAAATGTAAATGAAATGTTTAAACAATTTCGAAACTATGAAATTAAACGGTGTGAACCATATCTATATAATTTTAAAACTCATAAAGTGTTTTTGATTTTGTTTTTACTCATAATTTGCAGCTCCTTTGAAAGATAAAGGTAAACCAGTACCAGTAACGCTTTCCAGACTATTTTTTCTTCTTTCTCACATATTTTAAGACTATAGAATTGATACACTAATTTGAATTTTCATTAAAAATTTGTTATATAGCTTTAAAAAAAAGGGAAAACCTTTGTTTGAAGTTCTAATTCTTCAAGATTCTTTAACTAAAGTTCTTTATTAAATTTTTTTACTAAAAACATCATATGTTTTCTCAGCATGAATTTCTTTCTTTATCAAATTTTAACATAAATAATCTTAATTTTAATAAATATATCAAGTTAATTCATAATAAATCCCTATATATATAGAAATGGAGCACGACAAAAATCGCCGCGGTGCCAATATGGGGCTATATGCCTTCCCGCGCGTCGGCCGCGGAGATCCCAGTCTGGCCAACAGTCTACGCGACGGACTGGACGCCGCGGTCCTCGACGGCATTTACGGCGATGCCTCCCCGGAGGACTATAACGGTGAGTCGTTAGCCGGAGTTGTGGTCATAATTTGTTGGCTAAATGCCCGGGGACCTACCATTTTCCAGAGGCTGATTTCCAGAAGCGGGCCAGCGGTCTGGTGGCCTTTCCGCGCGTGGGCCGCGGCGGTGATGCCGAGCTGCGCAAGTGGGCCCACCTCCTGGCTTTGCAACAGGTGCTTGACAAGCGCACGGGACCCAGTGCCTCCTCGGGGTTGTGGTTCGGCCCTCGGCTCGGCAAGCGCAGTGTGGACGCCAAGACCTACGCCAAGGGACAAAAGGAATTCAACTAGGTTCCGGAGCCCCCGACCACTCCCACTCCCACACGAACTTCACTCCGATCAAAGACGCAGCGTAGTAATTAATTTTGATAAACAAGAGGACGCTTCTAATTGAATATTGTAATGGGTATACAAAAAAAAGGAAATATGTTTTTCGGTCAAATATATACAAAATAATAATGAATCAAGGGCTGGTGAGAGAGCTTGTACTAAATGTCTTTGTGTGTTGTACTACTACTGGCAATCGAATATTGTGTAAATAAATATATAATAAAACAAGTAACCTAACCTGCATAATGGCGTTTTTTTTACTAATTTATTTAAATAATATTTGGCTGGAAATACTCTCTGAAAAAGCTACATTATGTTCTTTTAAATTACAAATGCAACCCATAAAATAATTTTAAAATGCCTTTTTGGTATTAAGAAAAGTTTATTCTAAATGAATTGCAAACACTTTTGGTACAGATATGCTGTTGTGGGGGATGACATTCCATCGACATGACAAATATAAGATCATTAATTGCGGGATCTACTCCTGCTGTTGCTGCTGTTTGAACTTTCGCAGTTCGCTCTGTATGGCCTCTATAAGGGGCGCTGTTCCCGTGCCCGTGGTTGCCTGACCGGATATGTCCAGTCGGTTCTCCACCCGGTGGATGGGACCTGCGCTCAGGGGCCGGTTCAGGGTGGAGTGGGAGCTGTACATGCTACCGCCGCCCCAGGCGCTGTAAGTCGGTGATGGAGGCTGCGTGGAGTGCGCCGACTTGGAGGTCTTCTCCGGCTGGGCAGTGGCCGGGCGATCAGAAGTGATTCTACTGCTTGATTCCGGATGGAAGCTAGAAAATGACAGGACTTTTTATTATTTATTTTGCTTATTTAAAGTCCCATTCATACCTAGGCAATCCTGCGGATGAGCCCCGGTGTTCACGCTTCGTGGCCCGCCGGCTGTTGGTGAAATTCTGCGTGGGCAATGGCATGGGGATGTCGTCCTGGCTGGAGTACATCTGGAGGGCACCCTCAAGGAGCCCCTCATAATGATTGCGGATGGCCGAGGGATTGTGCAGCGGACTCGCGTGGTAGTCCGCGTAGGTCAGGGCCTCTGGGGAAGATCGATTCGAGAGAGAGGTTGAGTACGGGATAAGGGAGCGGCCTTTACCGAGATGGCGAGGGACTACAGGTGGTGGAGAGGTAACATAGGTCGCAATCGCTATTAGCTACGTTGTTAGTTACGGGTCTGGTGTGTGCAAGCAATAACAGTTAGTTAATCAACGACTACGGGTTGTCCTAGTAACGCGACTTGGCCCCGAAACGCACGTCGCCATCGTCCT
Organism: Drosophila kikkawai; assembly: GCF_030179895.1. Lineage (NCBI taxonomy): Eukaryota > Metazoa > Arthropoda > Insecta > Diptera > Drosophilidae > Drosophila > Drosophila kikkawai. The sequence continues at coordinate 31,238,325 of NC_091731.1, read as the reverse complement.
CATCGGGGGCGGCGTCGTTGCCGTCGTCGTTGTCGTTGTTACTGGGACTGGGATTGGGATTTGGATTTCCGCCACCCGGCTCACCCTGGCTCTGCTTCTTCTTGTGCCGCTCCCACACGACGGGACCGACCACGCCGGGATCCGGATTATCGCTGTGCGAGGCTGAGCGCACAGTGCGCGGTGCCTTGGGGCTCGGGAAGCTGGCTATGGTGGCTATAGTAGAGTCCTTGGATCCCTTTTGGGAGAGTGCCCTCAGCGACCTGGTGGAGTTGTGCGGCGCCACAGCATTCACGTTGTCGTAGTAGGTCACAAATACGGGATCCAGCACTCGATTCAGTGGCTCCGGCAAAGCGCTCTTCGGGAAGGCCCTTACGGAGGCCATGGATAGGAAAGAGCCCACGCTGGCGGTGTCCGGGGACATGTTTCCGACTATCTCCTTGTTAATGGCCTCAGGAGAAATTACTCCACTTGCGGCCTTCTGGGTCAAGAGCTTGTTCCTGTGGTAGTTGTTGTGCGGATTGTAGGCCTCGTTCCTCTGGAAGTTCTCGTAGCTACGGCGCTGGACCTCCGGCGACTCCACCTCTTCCGTGGAGGAGTGACCGGCTAGCGATCCCTGGACGGGACTTGTCTCCAAAGAACCCACGCGGTTCTCATTGAGATAACGCCTCCTCGATTTGTGCCTGGACTTGTCACCCTTTTTTTCGGACACCACAGAGGTGTAAACCGTTTCTTCGTGTCCTTCGGCTCGATCATACTGATGCCGCCTCTTGTGACCATCGAACAAGCGGGCCGCCTTGTCGTCCAGAATTCGCTGGACATCGGCACTCGGCGGGTTGATGGGACAATAAACCGAGGAGTCGGAGGTGTTGTCCGTCGAGGAGGAAACGGAATCGCGACGACGGGAACGGGTCTCTGCTGGTGGAGCTGGGAAACTGATGCGTGGCTCTCGCTCGTACGAATAGTTGCGGACTCCAACATCCCGAGAACGGCGATCTGGGCTTGGTTCTCCTTCGGTCCTTTCACTCGTTGTGGGTCGGATCGATTGACCCTCGGACAGCAGTTCGTTGCGGGAGGAGTTTCTGTAAATTGAACTTTAAAATAAGTTAGTCTGCTTACAGGTAAATATAAATTAAATTTTTAGAAATAAATTTTGTTTCTGTTTCATATTTTTAATTAATTATTTCTTTAAATCAATTACTCACCTGTTGACTGCACTGAGTTCCCTTTGACGAGCTCGTGTTCTTCCAAGAAGTAAGACAGCCACAAGAAGCAGCATCAATAGCAGGATGGCCAAGGAGCTGATGACCACCAAAGCCACATTATTCTTTACCGAATTAAAGAAGCCAGCCTGTCCACTACGTGGAACCGGTGCCAGAGCCGTGGCCGTGGGTTCTCTTATATAGGCTACAAATAGAAAGGGTTTTAAGTTTTGGAATTAAAAACAGATAATCCTATTTTCGCTTACGTTCCGACTTCATGTAGACGGCCTGTCCAAACGTCTTGACCGCTTCGTCTTCACTAACCAGCTCCATGTCCTTGGCTGCTGTTGTGGCCAAAATGGGACGACCATTTACCAGGACAGTGTAAATGAGCTCCGTTTGGTTGGCAATGGGTCTGTCATTGCTGCTAGAAAAATTATAGTAAATTTATATAAAAAGGAGTTTATAACTTAAAATATAATTAAATATATAATGTAGTTTTTATTCTAAAGATTGAACTTAATTTTTCCTTTTCTTTTTAAAAACTAACTAAACTTCTTTAAAAAACTAAAACTAACTTAAATATTCAACCCCAAAAAAACAACCTTCCAATTTTCTCTTAAAGTGTAGAAAACACTCAATAGCCCAATCGAATTTTCAAAATAATAAACAAAATCGGCAAGTTGTGAGGTACTTACAATTTGAGGTTGACGTAGTTGATGTCCTCCGTGGCGCCGAGTCCCTCCACCTGCGTGTTCGTGCTCCACTTTTGCACATCCGCCTCGCTAATTTGCGTTAGGTTGTGTATGACAACTCTGACGTGCTCGTCCCTATAAAGTGGTTGCTGCTGCTGTTGTTGTTGGTGCTGCTCCTGTTTCTGCTTCTGTTCCTCTAGCTGTTGTTGTTGTTGCAGCACAAGCGGTTGCTTAGTCAACAAGGACTCGTGCATTTCCCGCAACTTTTCCGATTTCCCATTCTGCTGTAAAAGCTCCCAAGGGATCAGGGTAACGTATGCGCCATAATCCATCGTTGTTTCAGTGCTGCCTGTTAGTTGTGTTGGGGTGGCGGTGACCCCATTGGAAACTACCTCGGGAGACTCCTCCTCCTGGTCTGGCTGCTCCTCGGAGTTAGTCCACTCAGTGTCTTCGCCCAGCCTTTTCACATTTTTAATATAATGCTCATCGTTCTCATCCTGCATGTCCAGTATTTCTACATCATCAGCTGGAGACCCAGTTGTAGTTTCGGGTCTCATCGTGGGTCGGTTTAGGGACTTGCGACGTTCCCGGGGTGCTGGCACATTGACACCCTCGATTTGTTGGGCTCCATTAATGCCCAGGTGACGGGTTTGTTGTCTGTTAATTAAATATATTTAAATATTATAGATAACGCCAATTTCCAGTCACTTTTACCTGGTAAAAGCCAGACGATATAGACGCGCCAGCTTCTCCTCGAGCGTGGGATTATCCTTAGCCGTATAAAAACCAGACATCACCGTAAGCAGCCAGTAACGACGATCTGTGGCGGAGTAGTTGAGAGGTGGCATTCCAGGACCTCCACCCATGTCCCAGTTGCCGCCACCATCGTCCGGTTTGCAGTCAATGCAAATGGGAATGTCAATTTCCTAGATATCAATCGCAATTAAAGAGCCGGCTTATTTGGGGCACAGTCAAACAGTCCAACTTACATTGTTACCATCTACGTAGACCGTGGCCACCACCGTCTCCGTTTTAACAATGACATCCTTGCCCTTGGTTATGCCTGTGTGTACTTTCTTCAGGAAATCGGGAGGACCATCGCCCGAGCCGGTCCAAAAGAAGTCCTCTAAATGGATTTCGTCTTTAATTTCTGGATAATCATCATCGGTGTTGTCTGAAAATGTCATGTGATTCCACTATACTATAAATATGTATTATTCCCAGGCAAGTTTCTTGAACTTTCACCCCGTTTCCATAGAAAATCAACAAGACGGAAGTAGTTTTTGGTGTTAATAATTGAGTTTTTGAAATTTATAAATAAAGAGTCAGATTTCAAAAATATAAATATATCTTTCTAGTGTAATACATCATTATGATTCATCAGGAACTTCTGCTTTTTGGGTCTATCAATTGTTATTTACTTTACTGCTTTTTGATTTTTGGTTACCCCTCGATTTCCGATTTCCGAGTTTGTTTGATCAATTACTCTAATGGCAACATATATTTCCCGCAACGAATGCAGTTGTGCCGCCGCAGAAATTATGCTTGACTTTCAAGTGGTTTTTGCTGCATTCGAATGGGTAAACCCCCTTCTCCGCAAAGACAACAATAGACTTACTTTATCGATTAGCAGGGACCCCAAAAAAATATAAAGGAAAACAGGAACTTGACAATTTGCTTGCGTGTTGGCCATGCAATTAACCTGAACGCTTTGTACACCTGCCTTGATTTGGCAGCTCGAATCACTTGGGTCAGTTCTGGGTTTCGCAATTAACTCATATTGATTGTCCCAAATTTTTTGATGTACTCACTAGCCCGGATGGTGACCACAAAAATTCCACAAAATAATGCGTAAGCCAAGGGAAGCGTTAAAGGTCAAAATACTTGGCTCCCACATCGGACCCCAGTCTATATATACATTTTAATACAAATAAATTTCACTCGCTGGATGCTCAACTTACCGTGACTTAATTGTATAAGCGGCTGGCCGAGCTGCGGCTTTTGCGTAGCTCTGCAATTGCTCAGAAAGCCCAAAAATATGAAAATCACCAGAACTGTGCGATTTGCTTTCATTTTCACTGGATTATTTATGAGCGATTTTTGTCACTGGCTGGGGCTTTCACTTTGTCCCGCATTTCTCATTCCTAATTCGGGTTATATTCTGGATTTTTTCCACTAGCATATACATCAACTGTCACCATCGAACGTCCACCGGGAACTAAACGCTCCATTGTAATCCAGAAACATACTCGGGGCGCTACGCTGGTGGTGGTTCACCTGTCTAGTGACATTGTTAGAACGCGCTCTCTGTTTGGGTCGCTTTGTACCTGGTCAGTTACCCGGGGCAACGGGCGATTCAAGAGGCAACAGGCCGCTATAGGAAAAGCGCGCCAATGGAAATCCGCTTTCCGTAAACAATGAGAAGCTTTGCAGTTCTGTTGATGTTCTCCAGCCAAAGCCGGGCTTTGTCACTGAACTTTTAACGGCTTTTTGGGACATCAATGATTTTATTTTTCTGTCATAGTATTTCTAAATTTGAAACCAAATTTTACTCCACAAAATGTCTTACACCCCTTAACAACTTATATAAAATACATAAAAATTAAAAACCACGCTAAACAATTAAACAATTAATGAAAAAAATTTAAACAAATAAACACTAAACACTAGATCATGAAGAGGGTCCATGTAGACAACTATACGCCCAAGTACTACAGCGGCAAGTGGTCCTGGAATGCAGAGAAGGACTCCCTTCACTTTGAGCCGCACAACGATCTGGAGGATGCCAGGGAACGGTATATCACCACCAATGGCTACAAGTTCCTGCGCACCATCGACCAAGAGGAAGAGCTTATCTTCAGGCAGGCCTACGTCCGCGACAAAGGCACATATGACTCCGACACTGTGGTTATCAACGACATCCGGGATTTGGTGCTCTTCCTGATGCCCAGCGAGTTGCTCACTCACCGCTTTGTGGAGTTCATGCACCGCCCGCCGGTCCATCGTCTCATACACGCCCTCATCATCTACTTTGAGTACTTCCTGCGCATGGTGGAGTTCGTCCTAGTGCGACGCGACGAACTGGCTGGCCAGATCCAGAGCGAGCAGACCATCGACATGAAGAAGACCTTCTCCACCTACCTCAGCCAGTACAGGATTTTGGTGGCGCGCAACTACAGTGTGATTTTGAAGGGCGAGGGCGATATGGCCCACTACTACCACCTCAAGGAGATTGTCAACATTTCGGACATGGCTCGTGACAAGATCTTCCACGAGCAATTCCTGGCCGTAATGATACAGATCGTGTGGATCTGCATGCATCGCCGGGCGTACTACGTCATCGAGTTGGAGGTGAACCGCCTATTCCGATCCGATCACTTTGTGATGACCCGGCCGGAGTATCTCAAATTCACACCGGCGGAAAGGAGTCTGCTCTATGGAAAGAACTACAAGATTGTGAATTACCGAACCCAGGTATCACCGCTCATCCAGGAGCTGCAGCACGTGGCCGAAGAGGACATGCCCATTCTGTGGATCGGGGAACGCAAGTACCGCGGCACCGATCGCCGCATAGCAGAAATAGAGCTGGAGTACATTGTGCCAGGGCCACAGCTGCGTATGATTGATGTGGCTCATGGTATCCTGGGGCATCCCAAGGTAATCTAAAGCTAGCAATATTTTATCAATCACTCACTATTCCTTGCCTTCCCACTTGTAGGCCCTGTACAATACCATCCTGGATCTGGACTGGCCCACTGTCCGGTACTCGAACTTCTCTCTCCAGTACGATCCGTACCATATCGTCCGGCAGCCGTACTTGGAGATTCCGAAAATAAATGCGCTCAAGATGCGAAAGATGAGCGAGCACTACGAGCACTTCTTCAAGGTGTACCGCATCTACGAGCCCCACAGCTTAGCAATTCTACAGAAGTGGCTCAAGCGAGACAAGCTTATCCAGTTCTACCGCTCCGGTGGATTGCTGCTCACCAACATCGTGTCCAGGTGCGAAAAGGAGATGACCGATGACACGCCCAGTCTCACGGTGGACCAAATCATCGCCAACTACTTCAAGGTTATGTACAGGCTGCGCAAGGGAGCGCGCTATGACGAAGACATGGTCAGCATTACGTCTTCGCGCTTCGGGAGCCTGATTTTACAGACAAAGAACAATGGCCAGATAGAATACTACTTCGAGTAACTTATGGGGGGGATCCTGTTGGAAATACCTCAAAATTATTGTTAACCAACTGCTTTAGTGATTCGGTATCCCTAAATAAAAATATTGAGTATTTAAAATTAAAATTCAAATTGAAAAGTGGCATTTTTTAATAAATCTTTCTGTTGAGTTCAGTTTCCGGAACGTGTACCTATCGTTTCTACTGTAATATAGCCGGATCAGCTGTTCCAAAGATAAGGTTATCGGACCGAAATCTGCTCACCCCGAAAGCATTTCCCAGCCAGTTGACCGAGCAACGTTATTCAGTTGAGAGACGCATCTTGTGCCCGGAATCATGTCCACTCCTCCGTACACTTACTTCACCCAGATAGGCGATCCCGTGCTGCGCCAAGTGGCCGAGGAAGTTGCTCTAGAAGAGATTGATAGCCTTGAGATCAATCAGATCGTGGAGCGTATGGTTAAGGTGTTACGTCACTATGATTGCGTGGGAGTGGCAGCGCCCCAAGTAGGAGTACCGTTGCGCATTATCGTCATGGAGTTCCGCGAGGGCAAAAAGGATCAATATAAGCCGGAGATTTACGAGGAGCGTAAGATGGCCACACTCCCTCTGGCGGTAAGTGAACGTCAATTATTAAAATATTTACAAATAGCTCAAGTAAATAGGGTCATTGTATAAATTTGTAATGATATTTGCAGCTTTTATTCCAAGAAAATATATTTTATAGGCGAGAAAACTTATTTTTAGTAGCTTCTGTGACACTAAAGATAAAATATCTAGAACTAGTAATCATTATCCAAGTGCAACACTTTATCTCTTGTTAGTTTTTTGCGTTAGTTTTCTCACCATAATTCATTTGGTTGCAGGTCTTTGCTAATCCCGAGATGGAGATAATAAGCAGCCAGGTAAACAAGCATCCCGAGGGCTGTATGAGCGTTCGGGGCTATTCCGCTCAGGTGGAGCGTTACGATAAGGTTCGGATTCGGGGCATTGGCAAGCTGGGCACTCCCTCCGAGTTGGAGCTTGAGGGATGGAGCGCGCGTATAGCCCAGCACGAGATGGATCACCTGAATGGAACTATTTACGTGGACCGCATGGATGTGTCCACCTTCAACTGCGTCAGCTGGGAGCAGATTAACGCCGCCGAGGGTCGCTCTGCCATTTGGTTCCACAAGTGAACCCTAAGAGAATGCAGGTGGAAGTGGGGAAAGGCCTTGCGGCTTTATCGCTTAAGAATTTAGTTGAACTTTGAGCTGTGTTTTTAGATTGCCTGTGGAATTAACGTAATAGTTTTGTGTAAAATTGTTTATTCTTTATCTTTGCAAATAAATAAAAATTATATAAATTCTAGAATTTTAGACATTTTTATTATGTTTATACCCTTGCAGTCCGAAGTTTGTTACGCAGTGAAAAAGTTATTTCATATGCAGGTTTCTTAATTGAATTTGATGCTATTTTAATTAAGTTATCATATTTTTATACCCTTGCAGGGTATTATAATTTCAGTCAGAAGTTTGCAACGCAGTGGAGGAGACGTTTCCGACCCTATAAAGTATATATATTCTTGATCAGCATCAACAAGGGAATCTTTCTAGATATGTCAGAAAGAAATCGATTTTTTGCCCATTTTTGCGAAATTTTATAAGGGGTTACATCATTAAAATTAGCAAAAATGCCCAAAAATTTTGATTTCTTAAAATTTTAAATTTGGTATGCATTTTTTTTAAATTAATAAAAACTAACACAAAACTACTTTCCGAATCAAAATTAATGCATTTTTGGCTTAGTTATGATATATTTTAATTGTTACCTGCAAGGGTATACAAACTTTGGCTGGCCAAAGTTAGCTTTCTTTCTTGTTAATCTTTTATTTGTAATAAAAACTACTAACACAGAATCCGATTTGAGATTAATGCTTTTTTGGTTTAGTTATTAAATTTAGTTCTTATTGTTTTGGTCCTCTGGTCCACCTGCAAACTGGAAGGGTATACTTGGGCGAGCTTAAGTTAGTAGCTTCCTTTCTTGTTTTAATTTCAAACTCGATTTTCTTTGGTTCCGCGCCAAACCGAAACCCCTGCTATCGATATACGATTGACAATCCCTATCGGCTGCCGCTCAGCTGTTCCCGAAAAAGAGGTTAAAATCCAAACATTACACAAAATGCTGCTGAAACACCAGATAAAACTATGCAAATCGATCCTGGTGAATCGGCGCTGTCTGGGCACGAGTCCAGCTTCCCGTCAGTCCTTCCGGAAGTGGTACCAGCAGCTGTGGACTACGGAGCGGACGAACCTGCCGCCCTATAATCACTTCACACAAATCGGAGACCCGGTGTTGCGGCAACAGGCTGCCTTGGTGCCACAGGAACACATAGGCGGGCCAGAGATCGAGGCGATAGTGGAGCAGATGGTCAAGGTGCTGAGGAAGTTCGATTGTGTGGGCATTGCGGCGCCCCAAATTGGAGTTTCTCTCAGGATCATAGCCATGGAGTTCAAGGGGGGAATCCGAAAGACTCTCCCGGAGACAGTGTACCAATCCCGACAGATGTCCGAGCTGCCACTGACAGTGAGCTGGAAAATTTACACAATGGTATATATCTGAACGTAATCCTCTCCAGGTCTTCATCAATCCCGTGCTGACTGTGACCAACTACACAAAACTGAAGCATCCCGAGGGCTGTATGAGCGTGCGAGGATTCTCCGCGGAGGTGGAGCGATTCGAGGGTGTGAAACTCACTGGACTGAACCAAAGCGGGGCACAAGGCGAACTGGAGCTGAGCGGCTGGAATGCCAGGATCGCCCAGCACGAAATGGATCACCTGGACGGAAAGCTCTACACCGACCACATGGATCGCTCCACCTTTGCCTGCACCTGCTGGGAGGCGGTCAACACGAAGTCCGGACGCGTTGAGATTCCCTTCTACAAATAGTTAGGCCGCTGTTGGATCTGTTGCTGTTGTATATACACACATATATATTTATATAGATATTTATGGAATGGAAGTTGTTTTTGGAGTTGGCAACTCTCTCTCTAGTCCGTTCGTTTCCTGGGTACAAACGTCAACAGGTTGTGGTTGGCCGTCCCCAGCGCCGTTTTGGCCTTGAAGTACTCCGGACTATCCCACAAATCCCGTTTGTCCATCATGTAGTTGAAGAGTTCGTTGTACTCCCGCTGCAATAGGCGATGCGAGGCGGCCGCCCTCGACTGTAGCTGGGCGAGTTTCTGCCGGGCCCCCTCCCCCAGAAGCTCTTTGTCCTTAAGGCGTCTGGTTTTGGTGAGCTGGGCATTCAGCCGACTCCAGTCGCTCCATTGCCTCTGCAGACACTTGCCCAGATAATTGAGAACAGCGGTGCGGAGGATAAACTGTCGAATGACCGGATGTGCGATGTTGCGCCGAAACATGCTGCCACACAACGTGAACCGGGCGCCCGCTGGCCAAGTGTTTTGTTTTTATTTTCCGAAACTGAATACTGACAGAATATCCAGTTCTGGGTGAGTGTAGATTTTTTTGTAGTTAATATAAAATCATAATCCTCTTGTATAGATGTTAAATAGGCTTAGTTCAAGCCCTTTCTCTTATTGCCCTCTTTCATATTGGTTTTTTAATTTAATTAAGGAAGAGGTATGGATCTTAATTTTTTATTATAAATGTCTTAAGATTATCTTAAGAATATTGTTTGACTCCACTATATCTCCTATATTCCTGTCAGATTTTTCAAAAGGCCATACCTCAAAGCTTCGCCTTTAAAAATATACATATGTCAAACTTCTAAAACCCCGTAAAAAAATTTTTAAAAACTTTATACTAATTTGTAATCTTTTTATAACATTTATAAACCTATTATACGCGATTTTTCTATAATAATCGAAATGAAGCGCATCCATAAGGATAACTATGCGCCCAAGTACAAAAGCGGAAAGTGGTCGTGGGATTCGGAAAGAGAATGTCTCAACTTTCAGCCGCACAACGATCTAGAAAACGCCAGGGAGCGGTTTATTAGTACCAACGGGTACCAGTTTTTGCGAACCATCGACCAGGAGGAGGAGCTCATCTTCCGAGAGGAGTATATGCGTCCTAAAACCAGCTCCGATTCTGACATCGTGGACATACAGGATATACGGAATCTGGTTCTCTACATGATGCCACCCGAATTTCTGACCTACAAATTCGTACAGTTTATGCACGAGCCGCAGGTGGATGAACTGATCCACTCCCTCATTATATACTTTGAGTACTATTTGCGCTTGGCCGAGTTCGTTCTGATTCGTCGCGATGAGATCTCGGACGAGATGGGCCAGATGCAGAGTGAGCAGACCAACGACATGAAGCGCACCTTGTCCGTATACTTGTCCCAGTATCGCATGCTGGTGGCCCGCAACTACTGTGAGATTATTGGAGGCACAGATAACATGGCCAAGTTCTACCATCTGAATGTGGTCACCAAAATCTCCGCCACGATCCGGGACAAGTTCTTTTACGAGCAATTCCTGACCGTTCTCGTTCAAATAGTCTGGATCGCCATGCATCGCCGAGCGTACTTCGTCATCGAAATGGAGATGAATCGCCTGTTTCGCTCCGAGCACTTTGTGTCCGCCCACGACAAGTATCCCGTATTCTCCATTACGGAGCGCAGTCTTCTCTACGGCAAGAACAACACAAATGTTAACTATCGCTTTCAGGAATCGCCTTTGATCCAGGAGCTTAAGTTTCTACCTTCGGAGGACATGCCCATTTTGTGGATAGGGAAGCGCAAGTACAGAGGCACTGACATTCGCATTGCTGAGATGGAACTGGAATATATTGTGCCCGGACCCCAGCTTTGCCTGATCGATGTGGCCCACGGCATTCTGGGACATCCCAAGCGCCTGTACAACACCCTTCTGGAGCTGGATTGGCCTGCTGTGCGCTACTCCAACTTCTCCGAAGAGTTCGATCCGTACCACATCATCAGACGACCACATCTAAAGGTTCCCAAAATAGATGAGCTCAAGATGCGCACTGCGAATGAAACTTACGAGCATTTTTACGAGCTAAAATGGACGATCAATCCATGCAGTCATTTTCATATTTGCAAGTGGGTGAGGCGTGAAATGCTGATTACGTTAAGCAAATCGGGAGGTCTCCTCACCAACATAGTCTCGCGCTGCGAAAGGGAACTGGCTAGTACATCACCTGGGCCAATGGTCGATAGGATTGTGTCCCTCTACCTCAAGAGAATCTCTAAAATACGCAAAAGTGAGGGAGAGGTTAGTTCTGGTACTGGTACTTCTCGCAATAGTTTGCAATCGCCTAGCAGTCGTCGCTTACTTTAACCTTTATTTTGATGTCTTATTTAACTTAATGAAGGCGGTTCAGGTAAAAAAGGATCAACTATGTATTAATGCAAATGTTACATCAATTAAATGTGTTTAAATGTGATAAATATAATTGGAAAATAAAAGAAATTCTAATCTAATTATATAATAATGTAAAAATTATTAAACAAGCAAAGTTTATAACTCCCATTGTAAATAATTTACACAAAACCTTTCTATAATTAAAAGTAATGAGATATGTAACACTTTAACATGATTTAAAAATAACTAACACTTGTCTTGCCTGAGGATTTGCATGTCTAATTTGTGATTAACGTTGCTTTTTAAATCAATTCCTAATACCTTAACGTGCATGCTGCAAATTGTAGTGACTAAAGCTGTGCCTTAACTCGTGGATACGGCAAAAATGTTTCGGAATTTGAATTTAAAATTAACAACAAGCTCACTAGCCATTGGAATTTGGCTTTTCTGGGCTGTTAATCCCGTTTCCAGCGACTTGAATTGGGTTGACATAAACGCTTATAAAGATGGCAAAGATACTATTTAAAACCCTTGGCATCTATGAAGCTCCCCCCAAGAGCGAGGCTCAGCGCAAGGTCTTCCATCGCCTCTGCAGCTTTATCTTCCAGAACACCTGCACTTTCGTCCTGATGGAGATCATGGGCGTGGACTATCAGCAGTTCAACACCAGTCTCGTGCCGCTTTTCCGGGGCCATACCCAAGCAGGATCTTCCATCAAGTCCATGGAGCACTATGGCCAGCAGATCCACAGCGGAGGCTTCTTCAAATTCGATTACTACAATAAATTGGAGAATTTGCGACGACATGGCGCCGTGAAACCGCCACAGTACAACGTTTCCAGGGTGGACTGCAAGGTGGCCCTGTACTACGCTAAAAACGATCGTCTTACCTCGGATATTGATGTGGTGCGACTGCGGAACCAATTGCCGAATGTGATCCTCGATTACCTGATACCCGACTGTAACGCCTGATGCATGGGCAATATAAAGATACTTCCCTGGCGCCATCTAGGGAGTATCAGCGCAGTTCCAATCTGGGTGCAGAGCGGAGCTAAGGGGGCGAAACTCACCTCTAACAGGGGCATGTGTCAGCGATCGGCTGCGACCCGAAGGAGGGTGAGAGCTAGGGAGAGGGATCCCGCGCGATTCGAGACGGAGTCCGCTTTCTTTTGGTTTTTGGCAGCTGAGCGAATAAGTTCGACATCAAAAAAATAAAATTAATAAATAAAAGTTCGAAAAGTCACGCGAGTGGAAGCTGATTTTTTTTCCTACGCGTTGCCGCTGCCCAAAACCAGAAGAAGTTAAAATAAAAGTCTTAGGAAGGAAAAGTGGTTTCCAGTTTTTAAGATCCCCAACAAGCTCAGCGCTGAGTCCCCCAGGGTGAGTTGTGGAAAAAAAGGAAATAATAAGGAAAAAGTATACTAAAATTGAAAAAAAATCTATACAGGGCCCGGCGCTTAATAAAAGCCCAATTTTTCCCCACCTTTTCGGCGAAGAAAGTGCGCTCATTGGATGGAAAAAAGTAGCGGAGCATAAACCAACCGCCTAAAACTTAGCTACAGATCCCAACAACACCGCCAACGCAGCAGCGCGCGATAAAAGGGAAAGGAGGAGCCCCTCAGCCCCTTGCCCCCGAATCTTCACCGTTGGTTTCTTTTCGTTGGGTCGGAGCATAGCCAGCATAGAAGCAGCATAGGGAAGCATAGAAGCATAGAAATTTGCAGCAACAACAAAAACTAGCGGGATGAGCGGCGACTAGCGGCGATTCTTTCTTATTGGTTTTTATCCCGCTCCGCGGTTCTGAAACAGTTACATCGAAGCAACCGCCAGCGCAACTCAAAAAAATTTGATTCCGCGGAGCGCGCCTTCGGAAATCCGGGGAAGATTTTCCAATGCCGCGATCGGAGTTATCGCAGCCAAATTTTAGTGATTAAATAAATTTAGTGGTAGTTAAATTTTTTTTTTACATTTTTTTTGTTAATTACAATAAAAAAAAAAAGAAAGATGAAGTAGTGAGCTAGGGAAAAAGTGATTAAATGTGGTCGACAATAAATTTTCATGTGTGTTAGGGCGAACCTTTGTCTTCCTGTTTCCCCCCCTTAGTTTCAGCTAGCTCGTCGAAAGCGCTTTCGCCGGTGGATCTGCAACAAGGGTGAGTGAGTAAGAGTGGAGGATTCTCCAAGAAGTAAAACGAAAAGCCGTATTAAGCATGTCGCCAAACACATAAGAAAATAAAGAATAAACACAGAGAATTATACAATTAATGAAATATCGCATCGATCGGCAAGGCAATCTGCCAAGGTTTTTTTGTTCAGTTTAGCCCACTGTGCGCTGACTAAAATGAGCCGAAATAATTGTTTTTAAACCAATTTTTTTGTCACTTTTATTCCTGTCTTCGCCACACAAAAAAAAAAGATATATTAAAGTCCATCAATAATAATTAATACGTAAAAGGTTTAAGTGTACTTAGGAAATTTGGTAGTCTTTAGCATTATTTATTTATTATTATACCGTTATTTAAATTATGTTCAATGTCTCAATTATATGTTCGTGTTTAATTAGGAAATAAATCACCTTTTATAATGTTTTAAAAAGATTTAATTTATTCGCCTCCACCAGCATGCCGCCTCAGTAGAGCCAGCAATGGTTTATAGGGGTCATCAAAAGAAAGTATAGGTAATATCGGATTAGATGGCCAAGGTAGGGAGGGCTGACAAGGGACCTCGACAACATCTGAGGATCCCAAGCCCTTAGTATGTGTTAATGAGGGAGTAGCCAGTCCGTATGTGTTGTGATTATTTGATTTCCCTTCCCCCCTTCTCGTCGCGGCACGCAAAAATTTAGTAAGATACTGATTGCAAAAGGCCATCGCGAGATTCAGGCAAGACCACCACCACCAATAGCCGACGAGCATAGCCGAGTAAATTAGCGTGCGTCTGAATCTTGCCTCAACATCTAGCCTGATCGTTACACGACGAGCGCTTCAATCACATCAACTTTGTATGGGGCAACAATATGAAGACCGTGATCAATGATCGGGTCGTTGATATTATAAGCAAGGTGGAAAGGGGAGAGTTATGAGGTTGCTACTGGGAAGGATTTGAAAATACCAAATATTAAACTAAATGGCGTGTGTTATTAGAGCTTAAATAACATGATATATGTCACATTCAACTACTTAGTTTGAATTAATTAAATAAAATGAACATATAGTATCTTAGTTGTTTCCATTGCATTGTAAAATAATAATATAATTTTATTTATCTGTCTTTGAATACATTTAAATCTTATTCGATTTTTTATTTACTTTCTATAGGGTCGTCGGTCTTATCTTCATTAGAGTTTGGGTAAGAGTTATATTTGAGTCGAATCTTCGGAAACCTGCCCAATGAATGTCGAACTTGAGTTTGCCTTCCGATTTTGGTTTTCTAAAATAGTATCCATTGAGAGCGCTGTAATTTAAATTTTTTAATTTTAAATAATTATTAAACAAAATATACATATATATATTTTTATTACCAAGTGCCACAATTTTTATACCACCATCCACCACCGTTACTGTGTGCACAACCTTTAATATGGGATATATCTCTGTCAAATGTGGAGAACTTAGATTGAAGGAGATGATCTAGTGCTGGTCCGGCTGTTCCCGAATATTTCCCAAGCGATTTCAGGCGATAGGATTCTTCCTCGCTGCCAATTTTAAAGTCGCTGTATTGAGCATAGCTAGTGTTTCCGTTGCTATCCTTAAGGAAAATGTAGAGTTCATAAGTTTGTGCATCTGTCATCAAGTGTAATTTTTCCAAGCCAAAGAAAAACTCATAACTTATGTCTCCAAACCTTCCTTGTACTCATTCCACGAGCGATTAAAGTTTTCACTTCCGTCATACCGGTTCTGGATGACCATCCATCCGGATGGAGCGCACCTAGCTTGAAATGTGTTTATTCCACGAATTTTAAATTGAAAAAAGGTAATTGTTGTAAAGTTTGGACATTGCTCTGTATATTTGTATGTTGCCAGCTCATCAATTGTTAAGTTTAGCTTCTCTGATAAGGATTGTGTGCTCTTAATTTGATCTCTTAGGTCTTTAATTTCAGTATCTTTAGTATTCATTTGTGTAGTTGTAACTTCCGTCAGATTGTCGAGTCTGTCTTGCAAAGTCTCTTGGTTAATCAGTTTGTCCTTAAGCTGTTCTTTTAGGTCATTGATTTCTACAATGTTGTCCTGGATTTTACCATCTTTACGTGCAGTTTCAATCCTATAGTTCGTTATAACTTCCGTCAGATTTTTTAGTCTGTTTTGTAAACTTATGATCTCTTGTTCCTTTGTTTTATTGATTTGTTCAATTAGGTCTTTGATTTTTTCGTAGTTTTGCGTATTTTGTTGTGTATCCTTGGACTTTAGTTGTTCAATATTATCCTGGATTTGACTATCTTTACGTGAAGATGCATTCATATAGACCATTATATCTTCCGTCAGATTTTCTAGTCTATTTTGTAATTGTATGATCTCTTGGTTTTTGAGTCCGATATTTTCTCTTAGCATATTGATATATTTTATATGTTGTTCATTATTTAAATATATTTGCCTGTCTTTATTTTGTAGTAGAGTCTGCAAATCGGTTATGGTGGAGGCCATAACCTTCTCTGTAATATTCACATTACCGCGGATATTTTTTGCGTGTTCCGATGTTACGAGATTAACGAGAAACGTCTGCATTGCTGAGAAACAATATCCATTGCAATCGGTTCGAGTGTTATTAAAGTTTAATGATAAGTCTGGATTCACTGAGAACTGTTTTAGCGCCTCCGAAAAGGAAAACCAAAGAATTAAAACGAAAACAACCGACTTCATTATTTCGAGCTTGCGAACTGTGCCACCGATGGAAGGGAACTAAACTGCATTTTTCAAAATAAATGTATTGTGTGTGCCGTTTATTTTTTATCGAACAATGATAAAGTACATGTTCATGTGTATATATGTATGTACATATATAAATTGAATAAGCGAGAAATTTCCTTGATAAGTCAAAATGGTTTAAGTTCTTCTTTAACCATGCGTCATCGTCATCTTCTCCTTGGTAAGTTTCTTTCCTTCACTTATGGTGTATCAGCAATTATATATCCAGTCTGTATACATAGTCCCAAAATATTTTATTGTGGGAATATAAAACAATTTCCCTCAAAGTTTCAAGGCAAACAAAGTTTTTACTCAGAAGGCGCGTCATCCGGATCTCGTTTAGTTTATATATAATATGACTCTTTTCCGGACTTTTTCGGACATAAACTGATATTGTTTTAATTAAAACATGACACTTTCAGCTAGTTAAGATTTAGCTAAGATTTATTTAGTTTATTATTAATTAATAAATGGTAAAATTAACCAAGATATGTACCTCTTGTTCAGGACAAACTTCGATGCTATGAAAGATTCCATCGCCATGGCATGATATCTTATGTCAGAAAAGGTTAAGCCGGCCAGGGGAATGGGAAGTCACAAATGAACTAAACTTTGTCTGGAGAACATCATACATACGAACACTACAATTGCACAAGCACATCATTTCTCAACAAAACAACAATGAAACGCTTACATGTGGATAACTACGTTCCGAAATACTATAGCGGCAAGTGGTCCTGGAACGCGGAGAAAGATTGTCTCCACTTCGAACCGCACAATGATCTAGAAGACGCCAGGGAGCGATACATCATTACCAACGGGTACAGGTTCTTGAGGACCATGGACCAGGAGGAGGAGATTATCTTCCGGCAGGAGTATGTGCGAGCCAAGAGCACCTTTGACGGTGATACCGTTATAATCGAAGATATAAAAGATCTGGTCCTATACATGATGCCACCCGAATTTTTGACCTACAAATTTGTACAGTTTATGTACGAGCCGCAGGTGGATGAACTGATCCATTCCCTCATTATATACTTTGAGTACTACGTGCGCATGGTCGAGTTCGTGCTGATTCGTCGCGATGAGATCTCCGGCCAGATGGCCCAGATGCAGAGTGAGCAGACCAACGACATGAAGCGCACCTTGTCCGTATACTTGTCCCAGTATCGCATGCTGGTGGCCCGCAACTACTGTGAGATTATTAGAGGCAAAGAAAATATGGCCAAGTTCTACCATCTGAATGTGGTCACCAAAATCTCCGCCACGATCCGGGACAAGTTCTTTCACGAGCAATTCCTGACCGTTCTCGTCCAAATAGTCTGGATCGCCATGCATCGCCGAGCGTACTTCGCCATCGAAATGGAAATGAATCGCCTGTTTCGCTCCGAGCACTTCGTGTCCGCCCACGACAAGTATCCCGTCTTCTCCGCAACGGAGCGTAGTCTTCTCTACGGCAAGAACAGCAAGAACGTCAACTATCGTGCCCAGGAATCGCCTTTGATCCAGGAGCTAAAGCTCGTTCCTCCAGCGGACCTGCCCATTTTGTGGATAGGGAAGCGCATGTACAGAGGCACAGACATTCGCATTGCCGAGATGGAACTGGAATATATTGTGCCCGGACCCCAGCTTTGCCTAATCGATGTGGCCCACGGTATTCTGGGACATCCCAAGTACCTGTACAACACCCTTCTGAACCTCGATTGGCCTGCTGTGCGTTACTCCAACTTTACAGAGCAGAACGATCCGTACCACATAATCAGGCGACCGAACTTGACGATTCCGAAAATGAATTGCCTCCATATGCGTAAGATGAACGAGAGATACGAGAGCTTCTACAAGATAAAAAAGGTTGTTAAGCCTTGCAGTCATCAACGTATTTCCAAGTGGCTCAAGCGCAACACGCTTATCGAGTTCCTTCGGTCTGGAGGTCTCTTCAAGAATGTAGTCTCGCGCGCAGAAAAGGAGTTGACGGACAAAAGCATCGGGCCAAGGGTGGATCAGATTGTGTCCCGTTACTTCAAGGTTATTTCCACCATACGCAAGGGTGATGCGAAGGAAGATGACAGAGTTAGTGTTTCGGCCAGTAGATATTCGGTCAAAAGCAACAAATCATGACATTAGTCACATTTCTAATGCAATTTCAGCATATAATGCTTTCATACATAACTATATATAAATATATGTTTTTTAACACCAACTTTAGTTATGACTATTTTTGCTAAGGGGTCGATCATATCCATTGATGATCCTTAAGGATTCGCAATTCGCAAACCCTTAAAACTGTAATTAACTTAAATCAACTAAAGAAACCACTGATTATAGAGAAATTTTAAGGCGAAACACCAAAACCTTCTGTATATTTTAAAACTTATCCCTAGAAAGAAAACCAAACTCGGATATTATTCTAAAAAATTATACATTTAAAAATGTGGATATTTTTGGAATCAGCAGGAATGAAGCGTTTACCCTTGTCCTGTATTACTTTAGTCTAAAACAGACCCTCGATTTCGCCGGTCTGCGTGTTCAGATCAATGTCGTAGATAGCCGGGCGAGTGGGAAGACCTGGCATTTTGGTAACCTCTCCGCACATGGCCACCACAAATCCGGCACCGGCAGAAACGTATACATCCTCTACGTCCAGGGTGAAATTTTTCGGGGCACCCTTGATCTTGGCATCGCCCGTCAAGGAACCCGAAACCTTTGACATGCAGATGGGCAGATTGCCAAAGCCCTGGACAGGAGTCAGAAGGAAATACAAATTAGTCACCAGAATGTTTCCAGGAAATACGCTCGACTTACCGCCTCGGTCAGACGCTTGACCTTCTCCTCAGCCGCCGGTGTGAGGACCACCTTGCCGGCTCCATACATGGTTGTGGCGATCTTGGTCATCTTGTCTACCAGCGGCAGATCCAGGTCGTAGAGCAAACGGAAGTTGTTACCCTCCTCACAGGCCTTGATCACAGCTTCGGCCAGCTCAACGGCACCAGCTCCACCGTCCGACCAGTGGGTGGAGACCACTGCGGCATAAGCACCTGCCTCCAACGCCGCCTTCTTAATCAGCTCGTGCTCCGCGGCCGTGTCCGCTGAGTGGGCATTCAGGCTCACCACGACCGGCATGCCGAAGGCCCTGCCATTCGAAATGTGCTGCAGAAGATTGGGCAGACCCTTCTGCACCAGCTCTAGATTCTCTTCTGTGTATTGCTTGTTCAAGGGGGATCCGGGTGTGACCGGTGCTCCGCCTCCGTGCATCTTGATGGCCCTGACTGTGGCCACCAGCACCATGGCATTGGGCTTGCGTCCGGATGTGCGGCACTTGATGTTGCAGAACTTCTCCATGCCGATATCGGAACCGAATCCAGCCTCTGTGCAAACGAAGCCATCCTTGCCCACCAGCTTCAGGCCGATTTCGTCGGCAATGATGGAGTTGCAACCGTGGGCTATGTTGGCGAACGGTCCGGCGTGCACCAGTACGGGGGTGCCCTCTAGGGATTGCATGAGGTTCGGTTCCAGAGCGTCCTTCAGGAGAACAGCCAAGGCACCAGTTACACCCAAGTCATCAGCAGTCACCGGCCTGCCGGCCTTGTCAAAGGCCACCACCATATCGGCCAGCCGTTGCTTCATGTCCTCCAGGCATCGGGATAGTGCCAGCACGGCCATGATCTCGCTGGCCACCGAGATGGAAAAGCGGGTCTCCCTAGAGAATCCCTTCTCGGTGGCCGATTGGCCAACGGTTATGCTGCGCAGGTACCTATCGTTAATGTCGACCACACGCTCCCACATGATGGTCTCCGTATCGATGTCCAGGCGGGCGAAGGAGCCATACTCCTCCGCGGAGAGCGAATCAGGATCCGTCTTGGTGATGCCTAGCTTCTGCAGGCGGCGGAGCTGGATGGCGCTAAACTTCCGCACGCCCTTGACCCGCGGAACCAATCGCTCATACAGGGCCTGATCCTTTTGGGTATTCTCGTGGAAAATGCGAGTGTCCAGCTGGGCAGCCAGCAAATTATTGGCTGCAGACACGGCATGGATATCGCCCGTTAGGTGAAGGTTGAACTCCTCCATGGGTATCACCTGTGCATAGCCACCGCCAGCGGCTCCACCCTTGATGCCGAATGTGGGTCCCTGGGAAGGTTGCCTTAGGGCTGCCATGGTGTTCCTCAGCTTGTGAGCTCCCAAAGCCTGGACCAGGCCCATCAGTGTGGTGGTCTTGCCCTCGCCCAAAGGCGTTGGTGTCATACCGGCCACCACAACGTAGTTGCCCGCCTCCTTATCCGCCAGACGCTCCAGCACGGAGAGCGAGATCTTGGCCTTCTTGCTGCCATACAGCGAAACCTCGCGCGCCTCGAGGCCAATCTCCTTGGCCAGCCAGGCAATATCCTTGGGCTTTTGGGCACGGGCAATCACTATGTCGCTGGGCACTGGTCGGAGTGGCTGAATGGGCAGGGGCTGCAGGGTCCACTGGGTGCTTACATGGCGCTCCAGAGCTCGGGCCGCCGACCGCACGGTGTTCTTCATCAGCATGGCCACTGTCATGGGTCCCACGCCGCCGGGCACAGGCGTTATATATCCGGCCACCAGCTTGGCTTCCTCGTAGGCCACGTCTCCCACAAGCCGCGTGCCACTGGATTTCGTGGGGTCTGCAAGGATGCGGAGGGGATTAGTCTCGGAATGTCAAGATCGGTTGTTTGTTTCCATCAAGTGCTGTGCCCTAACTAAGTCTCGGACCGAAAGTGTTTCAAAACAAAATCATTTCTTATCTCAGCAGGGGGTTAGGAGTTCCACCCCGGGGAGGTCGAGCGCATTGATAAGCGACAGACGGAAAACCGTAAAAACAAATGGAAATATTTTGAAAAATTCAAGAGAAAGTCTTTGAAGCCGAAAAACCTAACTAGAGGAAGAAAAACCTTACCTGGCTTCACATTGATGCCACAATCAATGACCACGGCTCCGGGCTTGATCCACGATCCCTTGACCATTTCGGGCACGCCAATGCCAACCACAAGGATATCTGCACTTCGGGTGATCTCGTCTATGTTGCGGGTTTTCGAGTGGCACACCGTCACCGTGGCATTGGCCCACTTGAGCAGCTCGGCAGCGGGCGTTCCCACAATCTTGCTGCGGCCCAGGACAACAGCCCGGGCACCGGCTATCTCCACGCCGGTGCGGCGGATCAGCTCCAAACAGCCCCAGGGCGTGCAAGGCAAGAATCCAGCCTGATCACCAATGGCCAAACGACCCTCGTTGACGGTATGCAGGCCATCGACATCCTTTTCCGGCGACACGGCATCCGTAATCCGATGCGAATCGATGGCGGTATCGCAGTCCAAAGGCATCTGCACAATGATTCCGTGGACGCGAGGATCATCGTTCAGCTCGTTGATCTGCAAGGAAAAAACCAAGAATTTTTATTTGGTGCCCCGCCGCTCGATAGTTGCATAATCCCACTTACCTTATCAAGCAGCTCCACTTCGGTGATGGATCGGGGCAGCCTAACGTGGACGGCTTCGATGCCTATCTCCGTGGCGGCCTTGATTTTCATGCGGATGTAGACGTTGGAGTCCTCGCGTCCACCCACCTGAACGATCCTTAGACCAGGCACAAAGTTCGCCGAGGTCTTGCCCATAGCCGCCACCTCGTTTTGCAGCTCCTCGCGAATGGATCTGCCAATGGAAATGGGTGGATATTGGGTATATAGGTACATATCCTAGGATCCTAGAAGGCACAACTCACTTGGCCACCGCCGTGCCCGATATGATCTTTGCCTCACTCATCCTGACCGCCGGCTCTGCTGTCCGCTCTCCGCTGAAACGTAAACGTGTAGCTCCGTAAAGTATTTTAAACTGGAAACCCAATGCCACCGCCTCAGTAGCCACGCCAACTCGGATCGCGCAATGCAACTGAGCGGAGTGGCCGCCGAGCGCTCCTATCTATAGCCTAGGTGTGCCGGTCAGCCCCTCTCTCCGACTGCTAATCCCGCTCCCTTATCAGCCGCCTTCCTAAAGATTATCGGTTTCGGGTTTCTCGCGGGTCACATCTTTCGATTGGCAACCGTAAATAACACCGGCTGACGTATGAGAGCCACAACATGATCTCCGCGAGGAAAACAACCGCAAAATGTTTGGAAAGTTGGAAGAGGAAACCTACACACACAGATCCCTGGCTACTCGATCGTGGAAAATTGCTGGCAAAAGTGATTTCCATATCAAATCGAAATGTTACTGATATTGGAGAGCACTTGAAAGAGTGCTCAAGAGTTCAACAAGATCATAAAAAATACATTGTACCATGGAGATGATAGCGGAAGGGGGTAATAAAATGTAAAGATTTCAAAGGAATTCGAAAATAAATTATAGAAATTCTATAAGAATTCTTAAAGAAGATTAAAGAAACCAAATATTCTTGAAAAATTTGTATTATAATAAAAAAAATATATATTTAAATTGTAATTATTTAATGTTAGTATAAAAGGGAAAGTACAAGCACGGAATCGAATCAAGCTTCATACATAATTTTCCTTTTAAAAAAATATAAAAGGAAAACTTAAACTTTGAATATTTTAAGCCCTAAACAAAGGAAAACAGATTAGTTTGCTTAAACTATCTGTTTGGGATCCCAAACATATCTTATATAATTTCTATGTTTAATTTTTACTCAATAAATCTCAAACCAAACCCACTGTAGGCCACCAATTTCCCCTACCTGGCAATTAACAGCCATGTCCTAATCAATCTAAACAAAAATCGCCTCGAGCCCAAACAATTTATGCACGAGAACCACAAATAACTCCGGTAAATAGATAAACCCCCCGTCTTATCAGTAGGTGCCAATTGGTTGGACAGATAAGCGGAGCAAACCCGATACACAGAGAGCCTAGAGAATTAGGCAGAGTACAACAGATTTAGAGAGGGAACACTAGACCGATGAAATTTATTGATATATCTCTTAGTTTATTTTGACGGCTGCTCTCAGCTTGGCTGAACGACTGCGCGTGTTTTTGGCCACCTCCTCGGCATCTGGCACGATGACATGGCGATGAAGCTGCATCCAATTGGACTGCGTCAGGCTTTCCAATACCTCCGGATCGTCGATGGCAAAGTGACTGGAATATTTCAGAGGGAGGGCATTGGCGGCTCCGGCTTGGACATTCCCGTTAATGTGACGCTTAACGATGGTGTCCTCCAGCGAGTGGAAAGTGATGGTGACCAGGCGGCCCTCTGAACGAAGAATTTCGTTGGCCAACACCATGCCATAGTTGATTTCGTTAAGCTCATTGTTCACAAAGATGCGAAGCGCTTGGAAAGTTTTGGTGGCCGAGTGGGAGGGCCTTTGAAGCTTATCCCTCCGGGGTCCACTGCCCAGGATATCCTCTACTATATCCGCCAGCTGCCACGTGGTCTGAATCTTTACGAGCGACTTGCGTGCGTCTATCAAACCTCGGGCTATCTTCTTGGCCGCCTTCTCCTCGCCGTAGTAGCGCAGGATCTTGGCGAGATCTCCCTCCTCCACGTGGGCCAACACATCGGCAGCAGTCACTCCCTCGCTAAGGCCTCCATCCATGCGCATGTCCAAAGGACCGTCCTTGGAGATGGCGAATCCCCGTTCAGCCTCGTCAAACTGCATGGAACTGCAGCCGAAATCGAAGAGCATCCCGTCCACCGAGTGCTTGGCCAGGCCATGTTCTTGGAAAAGCTTTGGTATATCGGAGAATTTGCCCAGAAGAGGAATCACTCTGCCCTTGTACTCCTCCGACTCGCTCATCTCTTTGGCTAGCTTGTGGGCCACAGGATCACGATCCAAGGCATAGATCTTCGCCTCTGGGCACTTCTCCAAGAGGCGTCTTGTGTGACCACCAGCTCCAAAGGTCATGTCGAAGTAGGTGCCTCCTGCGACGGGTTGCAGGTATTCGATGGCGGTGTCACAAAGCACAGGTACATGAGGAGGACTTGCAGCCGCCTCTGCAGCAATAGAGTTTTTTCTTAAACATTCCAGTCTCAGTCTAGTGGGGATTAGGAGTCGCTTCATCATCTTGGTTACTTCCGTTTGGAGCCAGCTCCCTCGTTGATATACTGCAGGAATTCCGAGCTCAAGACCTGACTGCACTGGGCGGCCGTCAAGCCAGTTGCCGTGGACTCGTGGATGCGGGGATACTTCTTGGCGTAAACGTTGTTGGAGAGCCTCTCCAGGGCGCCGATCTGGCGGTCCAGCTCCTTTTCAGTTGCTCCGCTCTCGAGGCTCGTGAGCTTGGTCACCTGCTTGCGGATCTGTTCGCCGAGATCCCTTTTAGAGGAGAGAAAGTTTTATTGCAATGGCAAATGAAGTGGGGATGTGTGTGTGTGTTTGTGTTTTCTGTGGCGGATGTTCGTTCCAAGCAGCACAGCTGGCAGATTGTTCTCTTTTCCTGGAAGCTTTTACTAGCTCTCGGTTTTGGTTAGGCGGTGACATTAACAACTGTGAGGGGCAAGCCATAAAGTAAACCCAGTTGTTGACCACATTTGCAGAAATATTTTTAGTTTATTATTTTACCACGTAACGTAACCCAAAGAAAGAAATAAGTGAAAAATAAACTAGCAAAACTAAATAATTACATTTTAATTTAAAATTTGACTAAACCCTTGCTATTTTATTAATGGCAAACCATTTTTCCACGTGAAGTGATAAGCATTTGGAATCTAGTATAGAGCGAGTTTTTTCACTAAATATCCAAAGATCACATTTTATTACAAATCTCATGAATTAAACCAATTTTAAATCGGAATATTTATAAGTGGATTACAAGCAAAATTATAAAACTTACATCTCAGGGCCCAGAATAAATTCCTGCGGCTCCAGCTGATAAGTAAACTTGGAAGCCATCTTTTTAACCACAAATAATTAGCACAATGTCTGAACGTTCGTAAAACAGGTAAGACAATGAGAGCCATGTAAGCTCTGTAAGCCAGGTTTAAGTAATTACAACCCACGATCCACATCAGAACAGGAGAACGAAGCTCACGTTCCACAGGCCAAGAACAGCTGTTGGAACCCATGTGGCTTGTTGCCGGCAGATAAAAACACCTTAAATATCAGCGAAATTTCTCAACATTTGCATAATACGAAGCTAATCTGGCAAACCACAATTAAAACCAACATTGCATAGCATTGTCATAACATTTTAAAACAAATAAAACGAGTTTCCACATATTAGATAATCTCCAGGGGCCGCCCAGAACGAACATTCTTGATGTGTGCAGGCGTGTTGTTCGTTAATAATACAATGCTCACCTGCCGACTTTCGATTTCTCCGCTGGCCACTTTTCAAGTACTCGCAGGAAGCGCTGGTATTGCGCCGACATAATATAATTGTTGTTAGAATTAAACAAATTGAAAATTCAGCAACAAAAACAAATAGCAGCTGACAAAGTGTGCCCGAACAGCGTTTCCTTCGAATTGCTAAACATTTTACCGAACTGGTCACACTTAAGCGAGAAGTCTGGCAGCGCCACGCCCAGCCGGAAATACGAATTTTTTAGTTGCCGTTTAATTCAAAAATTTAATAGCATTTACTAACCCAAATCATATTTATATATTTGCATTATTAACTTCAAAACCAACCTTGTTTCAGATTAATTCTTGGTTTTATTTCACAACGACTAAAATGCGGCTTAAACACAATCGTTTAGCTTAGCTAATAAAATTCATGCGTTCATTTAAAATTAAGAGCATCATAATTGTTAAGGGAAAACTACGGCTAATACAGGTTTACGAGTAAATGTAACGTGGTTATGAGTACATCCCAAAGGCGGTTAAATGCTAGCTTCTTGTATAATTTCGCTATTTCCGATCCTGCGATCCTACGCGCTCCTCCTGCCATCAACTGGCTTCAGCAGCTGCAGTTTGGTGGAGATGGGTCTCAGCGAGGATGAGGACAATGGCGATGATGACGATTGCAATGTCGATATGGATGTGGATGTGGATGTTCCGGGCGATGAGGAGTACGGATAGGTGGTGCTGCCACTGCTGCTGCTGCTGCTGGAGAATCCGGACAATGTGGTCGAGGTTCGACTGAACGGAGCTGGACGAGGATAATCCGTCGATGGCTGGGGCTCTGTGGCTCGGAACTCCTCCGGCAACTCTCCGCGGTAGGCTCCAAACTGGGGCGTGGTGCGAACTAGCTGCTCCAGCGGGGTCAGTCCGTAGGTGGTGTGTCGCACATGACCGCCATTGTCGGGAGCATCCAGCTTGGGTGGTAGGACCAGGCTGCTGTCCACCACGGACTTGCCATCGAAGGTGTAGAGCGCTCCACTGGGCAGGCTGGCATGGGGAATCTTTCGATTGTCCGGCGGCAGGTAGTAGGTGTCCACACGCTCCGCAGCCTCCATTTCCGGCTCCATTTCATCGGCATAGAGGTCGTCTTCTTCGGGTCCAAAGAGGTCTTCTAGGAACTCGTGTTCCGGCTTACGAGTGGTTGTTTCCTTGGGAGTGGTTGGGGTTACTTTCTTGGTGGTCTCCTCTGCTGCATCTTCTTCTATTCCGCTTGGAATTCGCTCCCGCTCCAGCTCCTTTTCCTCCAGCTCATCGTCATGGTCAATGTCCTCGCCAAAGAGTTCATCCAATGTCGGCTTTCTCAGCTCCGAAGCGGAGGGCAGGGCGTGCTCCAGCGCTGCCGAGGGTAATCTCAAGGCAGAGGCCGTGGGTGTAACTTCCTTTATCTTCACCTTCAAAAACTTTGAGGCATTGGTGCTGTCCAGGGGCGAGGGTATAAACATGGGCTCAAAGCTCTGGGTCTCACTTCCGCCCTGCTGAGCGGTCAGGAAGAGCGTGTCCGTTTCCATTACCTCGTCAATCTCGGTTCCGGGATCTTCACGACGATGGGCCACTTGGTCTATAATCTCTTTGGGCAACTGGACGCCCGTGCCATCGGTCCTCATAATGGGTCGGAAGCCACTCTCCACGATCACTGTGTCGGGCTTGAAGCCTTGATTCACAGCCGGACGCATATTGGCAATTTCCTCTCGAGAAGGTTCCTTCACCGGGATACGTTTCACCAAGGGCGTGACTGTGGTGGAGCTGGGCGCTAGGGTGGAACTAGGTGTAGCCTTGGGCTTGGCATCCCGCTCCCCCTTGCCTGGCTGGCCAAAGTGTGCGGAATTCTGGTGGGAACTCTGGGGCTCTAGGTCCACGTAGGGAACTGGGATTTTCGGTTTACCCTTCGGCTTGAGTCGCTCTCCCTGGGGTTGGTTCAAGCCCAATCCGCCGCCCAATTCAGTGGGCTGTCCGAGAAGCAAAACCGAGGCAGCCAAAGGTTGCAGGGGAAAGGGTTTCTCCTTAATGAAGGGCTTCAGCAGACCCGGCACCGGCTTGCGATAGTGATTCACAATCAGGGAAGGCTGCTGCAGGATAGCTGCAGGATGTGGATGCAAGTGCGGATGCTGCTGCGGAAGGATGGGCCGCGAGGCCGGCACCTTTTTGATGGGAGCGGGAAAGGGACGGCGGCCCGGCAGCTTTACCGGATGGAAGAGCGGAGCGTTCTGCGGCGGACGCAGGAACTCGGAGAGTCCGATGGTTTTCTGGGCCAGCGCTGGAAGATTAGCGGTTAGGTTGTGATGATGCAAATGAATGGAATGGGGGGCATGCTGCGGATGGTGGTGCAGGCGATGCAGTTGGTGCGGGGGATGGTGAATGAGATGGGGACCCGTCGCATAGACAGGCAGCTTGAGGGAGGGAGGTGACGGGGCAGATGGGGATGCGGATGGAGATGCATTCAGCTTGTGGGCATGGGTCTCGCCCAGCAAAATCTCGGGTCGCGAGCTGATCTCATTCCGGGTCACGTTCGGTTTCAGGTTCGGGTTCAGTTTCGGGTTCAGGTTCTGGTTCAGGTTCTGGTTCAGGTTCTGGTTCTGGTGGGGATGGGGATTCAGATTCGGGTTCCTCAGTAAGCTCTCCTCGAGAGCCTCAGCAGCGCGGATGCCATCTGAAATCAGTTTGGTTATTTCCGAAGATTTCGTTATTTCAAAGCTCAGTTTGGGCGGTGTTCCGTTCATATTGTGGTTCTTAATCAAATCGGTTTGGTGCTTCAATAAAAAATTATCGTTGGCGCTGACCTTGGTTTCGTGCCGCACCGACGCCTCTCCGGCGTAGTCCTCGTGCACGGGCGCCGGATCCGCGGCCTCCGCAGGCAGTCGGATCTCATGCCGCTCGGAGGCCGATCCCTTCAGTCCCGGCGACGCGTCCGAGTCGCAGGCGTCGTGCACGTGGATCTTCCAGCCGAGATAGCGATGGGTGAAGCAATGATAGTACACGGTGTCCGGCGTATTCCTGTCCGGCTTCCAGCTGATCACGCCGGGCTCTCCGGCATCGCACTTCAGCGTCAGAGTGCGTTGGTAGGCGCCAAAGGATTGATAGTCATCCGCTGGAGGACCCTCCACATCCGGTGTCCAGTTGCAGAGGCGACCCACGCCCGTGGGCGTGACCTGGCCGGATCGGGAACGATGGACGCCAGCAAAGATGCGAACAGCCTGTAAAGGAACAGATTTTGTTTACAGGATCTTATATTGTCTTGAATGAGTGCTGACCTTCTTCTCCTCCTCACGCTTGTGCTCGTATCCTCCCACAGGATCGTCACTGATGTAGAAGGGATGGTACTTGGCCGGAATATCGGGGTTATTGCCTCCCTCCACCACAAAGGTGTAGGTCCTGCCGCGCACCACATGGATCTCGGGGATCAAGAGGCCATTGATGTACCAGGAAATGCCCCAGCCGACGTGACCTGAGGTAAACAGGAATTAATACCTATTATATAAAATATTAAAATATAATGTAATACTCACCCGTGATGGCTGGATAACCGTGCTTTCCTCCGGTGGGACCCATCTGGGCATAGAACACGCCATCCTCTGGCTCATGACACTGGATCGCTGGTATGTCCCAGGCCCCATTGCTGTTTGTGACAGGCTTTGGCGTGGGCACCGGTCTCCTTTGCGTGATGATGGCCGTTTCCTGACGCCGTTGTGGTGGCTGGCGATGCAGTGCTTCCGCTCGATTCTCATAGAACTCCTCCTCGGGCTCTACATTGGGTCTTCCAGCTGGGGGATAACCAGCACCACCCGTTGAACTCTGAGCTGCAGGAGCAGAGTCCTCCTGCTCGGAGGAGTTGCTGTTGGGACGAGCACCCTCGGGCAGGGGACAATTCCACTTGGGCTGGCGTCCGAATTCGATCTGATGCAGGTGCTTGTTGTAGAACGTGTGGAAGGACACCTCCTTGTAATCGTTCAGCGGTCCAATGGCCCAGACCACAGACTCTGCCTCCGTGATGGAAATAGGCAGATCCAGGCGATCCGTGGCGGCCAAAGAGCGCTGATAGGTCACAATCGAGTAACCATTTACCATGGCTGCATTCAGCAGACGGATGGAGTTGGTCTTCTCGGAGATCTTGGTATCGGGACAGGCACCACGTCCACCTGAGCACTGGGCCTTGCCCTCCAGGAAGTAGTCCGTGGCAAATCCATTGCCCGTTTGGGGATCCACCCAGGCCACCACCGCATCGGCGCCGATCATCTGGCTGATGTTTCTATTCGGCGAGATGCCGAAGGACATGTAGTTGTTGGGCTCTGCGGGAATGTAGCTCAGGTGAGTGGGTTTTTCTTTTGCAATTAGAGCCTAAAAATCTCATTGTAACAAAACGGAGCATTATTTTTTTAAGTGCATCTATAAATTCTAGGGGAAATGCACCGATAATCACTGGCACCGCAATCAACGAAAGTCGCTCGCCCCAATTCTGGCCAATTCTGTCCCGGTCAACCGGTCCTCGAAGTCTATTTTTCCCGCTGAGAATTCCTGTCGGCATTCTTAGCGGTTGCAAATTGCCCCAGCTTGGGGAGTAAGACCAGTGGCTGGATATGGCCAAAGTGTGCTGATATGCCCACAGATTGCAGATGTATCTGTGGTTATCCACTTGTCCACCCATCGGAGCCAGCACTCGAGTTGCGCAATAAAACCAGTCGTCATAATTCGCAACTTGTTATTCTGCTGATGCTTTAGCTGCTGCTGCCTTGGATGTTGCTGCTGCTGATCGGTCAATTTGGATGCTAACTGGATTTTATTGTTGCCATCTCAAGACCCCTTCCCCCTACCCCTTTGCCCCTTCGCTTCTCTTGCTCCCTGCTAACTGTACTCGAGAAAATGTCAAAGCATCATAAATCAGCAGCAGCAGCATCAGCAGATGCAGCATTCAGGTCGTGGATCTCTGGCGAAGGCTTGTCACCAAATGGGATAGGTCCAGGGCGTAAGGGCTTTTGGAATTCCAAGATTGTAGTATCTTCATTTTAAAATTTTAGTAAATTTTTAGACTATTAAGCATTTGATATTGTTTCTTGAAGAAAACTTCAGCTTTACCCTCTACATATTTTTAATTATAAAGAAAATAAGAATAAATTATACAATAAATGTCTTAAATCTTAAACAAAATAAGGAAATCTTGGAATAAGTGTATCAATTATTACATTCAAATTTTAAATATTAAATCAGCATAATTTTTTTAAGTGCCCAAGGCCTTTCTTTTCAATAATTAACTAAAATTAACACCAAGCTAACTGCGTACCGTTTTCACACTTCTCCCATTGTCAACTTGGCTTTCAGGTAGGAGGTGGTAAAGTTAGTGACGAAATACCTTCCTCATTTATCACTAGCAATTATAACTAATAGCCCCCGGAAACTTACCCAATTTGGCTACCAATTGGACCACGATGCTCTCGCCGGCTACCGCCCAGCGAACCTCGAAGGCCAGATCGTCGTAGAGCACCTCGCAGTTGAGCTTCGACTGGAAGAGATTCGTTTAAGGAAGGATTTCGATTGGATCGGGTTCGGTATGGGATAAGGATATGGTTTAGGATGGGATATGGATTTGGGAATGGTGCGGTGCGGGTGTGTGTGCGGGTGGTGGTGGATTTAGGGAGGAGGGAGGAGAAAAGCGTGGCCAAAAATGTATAATTTTGATCATACTCGAAATGTTTGCATTTTTGTTTTGCTGTATTCGAAAGATTTTTGCTTTTGAAATGGTTTGTTTTTTATACAAAATGAAAAATGTTTTTTGTTTATTTATTTTTTGGATTTCGCTTGGGGGTTAGTAAATCACAGGAATGCGTGTGTGTGCGAGTGTGTGTATTTTGTGTTGTGCGGGGGTGTGCGTATTCTGTGTGTGTGTGTGTTGTGGGTACGAGGTTCGAGGAACATTTAGGATCCGGTCCCCACACAGTTTTCATTTTGTATAAGACGCTCCCAGAGCTCAAGCAAAAGCTGATCAAGACAACAAAACACAAATAACAAGCAGGTGAGTAGTACATAGACACATATATATATATTATTGAATGTGTTGCACATATGTATATGTATGTAAATATATGTAATATATATATTTCGGATCTCTCCTCCGCCGTCCATCCAGCTTACAGTCTAGGCATTTCCGGTCACGACTCGTGTTGCCGGATCTCTCATCGATTCGATTCGATTGATAAATATTTGCATAGAGTATACTCAAACAATAAATACGATTGCATAAATAGAGTTACACACAGTGTTACACCCGATCCGTGATCAGAGATCGATGATCGATGATCGATGATCGATGACCGAAGCTCAGCGCTTCAGCTCGCTTAGGATCTGGCTGGCGTTCTTCTTTACCTGTGGACTGATGCCAAGCATCTTCAGCGAGGGCGGGACATTCAGGCCCTCGGGCAGGCGGACATGGCCAAAGTCCACGGTGAAGGCCTCGCACCACACGCCAAAGTGGCCAATGTCGAAGATGGTCAGGTCCTCGGGCAGGGTCAGGACGATCGTCTTGCGTTCGTACCGGCGAAGGGGATTTTCCTTGCCATTTTCATCGGGAATACGCAGGCCCTCGGGCGTGGGACGCTGTCCACGACCCACCCAGAATTTGGCATCTACAAATTAAGGTTTTATGATTACTTATAGATCGGAGAATCAATCGTTTAATGACCGATAATTGCCAAGCTTTTAATTGAAATAATTAAGGCAAGAAACTCGATCTAGAGAATAATATCCATAATATTCTGTGGGTATTATTTTTATGACAATAAGAGCTTACTTCAGGGTGAATTCCC
The DNA here is from genome assembly GCF_030179895.1 of Drosophila kikkawai. NCBI lineage: Eukaryota > Metazoa > Arthropoda > Insecta > Diptera > Drosophilidae > Drosophila > Drosophila kikkawai. The sequence continues at coordinate 31,205,923 of NC_091731.1, read as the reverse complement.
CTTGAACAAAAGCATTTATGGTGAGAATATTGTTAACAAATGCGTCACAGGAACTTTAAGAGTTTTAAATCAGTTATTTAAAATACAACCAAAGCCACTACCCACCTGGAGCTTCGCCATCGTAGCTAAAATTCGGCACCAGCAGCGTTTGGGCATCCACAATCACAATATTATCAGAGGACACTCCATGGACACCTCTCAATGCGTTGATCTTCTGTGGCCGCGGAAAGTCCAAATTGGCCGGAATGGCGACATCACCAAAGTTCACCGCAAACTCATCGCACCAAACCGAGAACCATTTGATGTCGCGCAGGGTTTTGCCCTCGGGCAGCGACAGTGTCACATCCTTGTTCCGGTAGCGACGGGTCAGCGAGGCGGTGCCACCTCGTTCGTCCCTCAGCCGGGAGGCACCCTCGTTACTTGGCTTTGGCGTATTGCCCACATAGAAGTAAGCAGCCGGCGCCTCACCATCGTAGTTGAACTTCTTGATGAAAATGGTCCTCGAATCCACGGCATAGACATCGCCTGAAACGCCGTGATGCAGGCGGGTCAGGGCTCCGATTTTGGTGCCGTAATACGGGTAAGCGGCGTCTCCAAAACTGGCCAAACCTGCAATAATAGAAACAACAACAGCAATGAGAATCGGTGAGCAGTAAAAACAAAAGACTTAGGCAACAAACTTGGCACCAGCTGAGTCAGTGGGCAATGAAGACGCACAAAGTCTTTGCAGCCACTTAGCGGTCACTTAATTAGTCGTGCACTGGCCAAATAATCTACATAAATCAATCTGACTTAATTAATACACAGAAAAAAAAACTTGCAGGTTTTAAAAATCTATTGCTTAGACAAAAACCTAATAAGACATTCTGTTTCCTTTTAGTTCTTTCTAAAAAAGTAATATTAAAAAGTAGATAGCTTAAATAAATATAAAGGGATTCAATAGTGTGTAAATAATTCATTTAAAATACATTTATTTCCCAAGAAAAGCCTAATCAATATCAATAAAATCTTTGCTTTATTATTTACCTTTTGCTGACTTTCATATACCTATATAAATATGAATATTTCACCCAAGTGTATCTTAAATTTGCATACGAACGGGTTCTAGGCAAACAAATAAACCGAAACAAACAAATCGAAACACAAATCTAAGGCAAACGGTGCGTCACAGCTTTTAACTGGATTGTCTATCTCTCTGCCGCCTTTGTTCTTTGTGGCCACAGGAAGTTTCGGATTTACGGATTTACGGCAAATAAATTTTGAAAACAATCCGAAAATCCGTGGGGCGTGTAACACCGAAACACCAAAAACTAGAGATACAAACGAAATGAAAAACAACAAAACAAACAACCCCAGACCTTAATGGGAACTAATTCTGCTGAGGAGATGAATGGTTCTAAGCCGACTTTAATGGGCCAACTTTGTTTGCTTTTGTGGGCTGGCGAATTTCGTTTTGAAAAAATTCCCACTTCACCTTGGCACGGCACAGCTCTTGCTGTTGTTGTTGTTGTACAAATTCAATTTATTTGTGTTTTATTACAATCTTTTTTTTTTTTTGTGGCTGCGTGTTTGTTGGTGCTTTGTTTTTTGCATGGGCCATAAACACGTTTGGTTTTTTTAAACTGCCATCAAATGGTTTGGTTTGTCGGGGCGACACGGTCGCCATGGCCTGCAGTTATTTTTTATTTTATTTTATTTTTATTTTTTTGACACAACCCGATTGGCCATGGCTTCGGCTGCTCCAAATTTTCGCGCAGACCAAAACCACGGACGAGTCTTTCTTGTTTGCCAGAACCTGGACCAGTTGGAAGTCGATTTCCGCCTAGCTGGCCTAGTCTGGCCCAGAATCCATAGATCCCCCATATCCATCACCGCGACTCGCGGCGGAGCCCCCGGTCGCATGCAAAATGCCAAAGGTGTAATTAAAAGCAATCGAGCAATCGCAGGCTTATTAATGATGATCGGGCCGAAGTCAGACGGAGCCATTAGGCAGGCAGGCACACTCGACTCACTCGAACTATTGGCCAAGCGAACCCCGCCAACTGGTTGGGTTCAATTGCCAAGCATCTAAAAGCGACATCGCTGCTTTGGTTGCAAAATCAAATAGAAGCAAATGGCACACACAAAATATCATTTAGCTTCTTTTTATGATAATGAGTAGTGAAGTCTACAAAAAGATATATCTAAAAACTTTAACAAACCTAAAAAAATCAACTCAAATTTTGATTAAAAATGTTTTTACTTTGTTCTATTTATTCACACAAAGTTTTTAATACATTATTTTTAAAAATTCAACGATAAATCGTAACAATTAGCATTCATCAGAATTATCCATCACTTCAATAAAAATATTATTAATTTATTTATTAATGCACAAACGCCTATTTAATTGGCCAAAGCTATTCGTTCAGTTTCCAGTGAACCCTCTTAATTATTCGCACTGACTAACCAACCCAGAGACCTACTTTCCCAACGGCTTTTCCAGTCGCGAGGAGGTCTCCGAAATGGTATCAAGGAAACATGGCAGCAATTTATGCAAATCTCGGGTGGAAATGCTAATGCATCTGGCCAGCAAGTCATTCAGTCAGTCAGTCAGTCAGTGGGACAATTGTGGAGTTGGTCAGCGGTTCAACGGTCAGCGTTTATGATCGCCAAAAGCTAATGAATATTCATCTGGCTGACACCGCACTCGAGATCCAAAAAAGATGATATATATCGGCGTTGTCATTGTCTGGGCCCAAAGCGGCGCCCGCATGGCCATAAATACGGGCCACTAATCTAGTTTTGGCTCCTCTCTGTATCTGTATCTCTGTATCTCCATCTCTGCATCTGTATCTGAATCCGTATCTGCATCTCTATCCGTTCAATTTGCATCACAATGGCACTTATAAATCATTGCCCGGGGTACTTACAGCTTAATGCGGCCAATAGGCCAAATAGCATACGCCAAGGTTTATCCTTCACTGCCAGCATGGCTAACGGAGGTGGCCGTAGCTTGTGTTTTTGGAGTGTGAAGTGTGTGTAGTGGGTTTTGTTGTGTTTTTTATTTTTATTAGGTAGTTGTGTGGGCCAGCTGCCCTTAGTATAATTCCGATTTATTGCGGCAGGACCTAAGCTTTGTCCTGGCTTTCACACACATACACACACACTTTGAGACAGAGATCTCTTCTGGGGATCTAGGATCAACACTCGCGACTCGCCACTCGTATACGAACTCCACGGATGCACGGATCTTCTTAGGGGGGGGCGCCTCCACACTGAGCCTGGGATTGTGCCTGGGGATCTCGCGACCGTACGCAATGAACTCCAAAACCGCACTGATCGCCAACGACGCTGCGTCTGCGCTGTCAGCGTTGAAGAGTCGAGTTGAAAAACTTTTTGGTGTCGCTCTCGCTCTGCCTCAGCCCAGAGCTCTGTTGGGAGTCTGGTTTTGTGATGAATGTATAGCTGTGGCTGCTACCAATATAGCTGCTGCTATTGCCTCTGTTGGAGGGTTTTGCTGTTGGTTTCTGGGCTGAGAATGTTAACTTTGATGTTATTATTAATATTGATATAGTTAGTTATGTGAATAAGTAAATTTATTACATTTATTTTGGTTAAATAATGTTTTTGTTGTCATTAGGGTAATTGCTTTCATATTTGCAGATAATATTTAAAAAAAGAATAAATTCAAAGAGGTAAAAATTTCATTCTGACACACGTCTCGCTTCATAAAATTCTGCTTAATTGATTAATTGCCTGATTATAGCTAATTAAAATTTAAGTATATACATAATTAGTTAGTTAAATCTTTTTTGGGATTAATTATAAATAAAAGAGCTTCCCAAAAGTAAAAGGAAAATCATTAACTTGCTCAAATTAATTTGGTAAAATAAAATAAAGCTAGGTAATTTCAGAACTTTAGCTTAACAAATTTATTTCTATGGCTTACCAACTTATTGACTTGTTTCTCTAGCCACATCTGTGACCCAATGTTGGTGCTGCTTCTACTGCCTTGTCTCATCAGCGTCGGCTATAATTATTGCTCTGTCGCTGAGTTAGCCAAAAACTTTAAAACTTCAAACGCCTTTCCGACGCGTTGCCTTTTTGGTCAAGTTAAATAAACTTTTTTGCGCACCTTCTGTCATTTTTCTTGTCTTTCGTCGTTCACTCGTTGTCGCACCTCTCATGTGTTTTTTTGTATTTATTTAAATGTTATTCTGCGCGTTGAACTTGTTTCACTGCTAATGCAATTTATTTTTGTCAAATTATGGCGCCCAGTGATTCGCCAAATATCGAATGCCTGATACCCACTTTTGTGTGTCTCTTCCATTTGGCATTACATGCAGCTTTTCACTTCCTGCACTTTTAATTTGCGTTTATTCCCTTTTGCAGGCATTTCCGCAATAGTTAATAGATTGCATTTACATGAACTGATTTCATGGAATCGACTTTTAGAGCATTTATGTTACATAAAAAGGTCAGGAAATGTTGTGGTTTAATTTTTGAGCTATTTTTATGCCCTTAAAGGTTATCATAATTTCAGTCAGAAGTTAGAAACGCAGTGAAGAAGTCATTTCCGACCCTATAAATGATATATATTCTTAATCAGCATTAACAAGCAAGTCTTTCTAGCTTAAAGGAAACAACAATTTTTTTTTACATTTTTTTTTTAATTTTTATAGGGGGTTACATCGTTTAAATTCTCGAAAATTTACCAAAATTGTTTTTTTTTTTAATTTTAAATTTAGTAGGCAGATTTATTAAGCTTTTAAAAACGAACACAGAAAAGCTTTCCGAATTGAAATTAATGATTTTTTCAACTTAGTTATGATCAATTTTTGATTATATAACATATGTAAGGGTACCAAAATTTCGGTTTCCATGTGCTAGTTTTCTTTCCGAATTTTATAAAATTTTTAAAGTATTACATTTTAAATTTAATTAAAACTATATTAATATCCCCATCAAGCCTTTTCTGTTATCATTTGTATTTCTAAATAATTTATGTTCGTTTTTTGTTTATTTTTTCTTCAAGAAAACCTTAGTTTGCATAATTAGTTAATCTTTAAAAAAAAAAAACACCTTTATATATTTATTTCAGACAGGTTTTACTTTCGATTAGTGGGACTTCCTCTGGCAGTCGTTTAATAAATTAAATACCCGTAAGCGCAAGTTAACTACAAATTGATTTTTTATGCCCTTTTTGGCCAAGTGCTGTGATTGCCAATTGCCTTTTCTGGCAAGTGTTGATAATATCTCACTTACTTGATTAAATAATATATAAAAGAAACATTTATTTTTCGCTTTTCTTATACCTTATTTTTCTGCTTTACTTTGCACTTTCGATTGTTCCCGCGATTATTGGATTAGATAACCCATGCCGTTGATGGATTAATCCGGCGGTTCGAAGGTGAAAGAAAGCAGATTGGCAATTCGTGATCCGCTGCCAAGTTCACTGATTTTTTTGGGATCGCTCGTGTTGGCCTGAGGCTTCCGAAAAGTAAGAAAAAGGGAAAATAAGAGCCCAAAAGGTCAGGCTGTAAACCGCTTGTTAACTGTTTGCCTCTTCCGCTTACATAATTCAATTAGGGCCCCCACTCTATAATGGGGATAATTGGAGAGATAACTTTGGCCGCTCTTTGGGGTCCACAACAAAGAGCGGCGACATTGGAGGAAGTCAAGGCGAGATCCAAGTCTAGTTTTGGGCATCCTTTTGTTCTTGGCCAAGGCCCCCGTTGGATCTTTTGTCTGGCTTTTTGGCTGCATTCAGCTTTTCAGCTTTGCTGGCCATAATCCGCCTTTTGTGCAGCCAACAAAAGGCAAGACGGCGAATCAATAACCTCTGGCCGTTGCGATGATTTTAATATCTCCATAAAGGCGTTATGATTTTTGCAAATTCAAATTAGGTTTCAACAGATTCCGCCTAAGTGGCTCGACAACCGTTTCATATTTTGTATTATTTATTTTCAATTTTTGCAACTCTGTTTTCAGAGGGGGGAGCAAGCAGCAGACAGCTGCCGTGAACGTGATCGGTGATTATGCATGGGGAGCGTGTAATTATAAGGGAAATGCTGGAAACACTGAAATGAGGCAAAAACGCACATTTCGTATAAATTACCAACAGTCAAGTCATCATGTTTCAGGTCGCTTTTAATGCTTCTTTCACTTTGAAGACCGGCCAGCGGACAAAAAATCATATTGCCTTTGTAAAACGCTTTCATAATCAACTCGCTGCGAAGGTGGAGCCATCAGGGGGAGCCTCTTTTCCAGCCCTCTTTTCCACTTCCATTCCCATTTCCACACCCACTTCGCTGGTCCCAAATCCCGTCTCGAGTCGAGGTTTTGGGTGAGACTGCACTGGGAGAAAATACGGATTAATATGAACTATCTAAAGCTTAGTAATTATTTTTAGAATAAGAAAGGTTTTTAAAAAATAATAATTTCTAGAAAATAAAACATGTCAGTCTTCGTTTTCATTTAAATAAACTTATTTCCTTGGTTTAAACTATATTTAAAATATTACATATAAGCAGAGTAATTACAAATATATTCCTCTTAATTTATAAACATTTTTATTCTATTTTAAATGTATTTTTATAAATATATCCTAAATCTTAAAGTAAGATATTTTCTTTACAGTGTGGGACTGCCTCAACGTGCGTAATTTGCGTTGCCATCAAATTAGTTTTTAATTTCTCAACTGACATTGGGAACAAAGCGAACCAGCACGGCGAAAAGCCAGATAGCCACACAAAACACAAACAAACATTAATAATTTAGCTACCACTTTTGGTAGCTGGTCCCAGCTGGTCTTCTCCTGGCCACTTTCGCATTTGCATGGCTAAAGCGACATGGGGGCCCATTAGATTTATGGCTCAAAGCCGCTCTTTCGGCGGGTTGATTGATCCAAAAATTATGCACGAACCCGATAGAAGATCCCCAAAATAATAAAATCCCAAGCAAAGGCGACCAACCACGTTGAGATTCAAGAGCCGTGTCGCGTAATTAGCCTTTGTTATGCGAATTTATTGTTGATTTATGGCATCTATGGGGCATATAAACATTTGAAAAATCATAATTCCAGAAAACTCGGAGCAGTTGATCATCTTTTGGGTGCGGAGAAAGTTGTTTCGCATCTAGTGCATTATTTATTCGACTGCGATCGTTGTTATTTCCCTTTCCTGTCTCGCCGCCATCAGCATTTCCTCTCACTTGCATCATGCATTTAAATATCGTCGAATAGATCGCCTTCAACCAAAGAGCTTTCAGTGAACAAAAAAAAAAAAAAAAAACGACGCTAAGGTCAAGCTCAAATCGTTCCAGTCGGCATGGGGGGCCTGTCCCAAATAAATAAAGTGAATTAATAAAAATAATCACTGAGGCTAACATCCTATTTGGAAAATAATCATGAAAAGAAAGCGGGCCTAGGACGAACCGAAGAGGGTGATACCCTTTGCTTTATGCTTTATGCTTTATAAAATAAAATCCTTCAAAACTTTTAACAGATGAACACAATCAAACACTGATTATAATTTATAATATAAAATTAATGCAGTTTCCTTAATGGACCTCACACTCCAACTATTTGATGGTCTAACCAGCGACCAGCTTATGATAATGAGCAGATCCACTTTGGGGCGCGATAATTACAGGGTATGCAAATTGGAAAGGCAGCTTAGCTTAATTTATGATCCGCTGACGGGGCACATTCTAATCAGCCGCAAGACTCATCAGCAAAAGCGAAAATAACATTCACCTTCTATACCCAAAAAAAAACCGAAATAAAATTATAAAAAAACACACAATGTGAAGTGAACAAAGCCAAGCTGAATTTGTTATCAGTTTGTTTGTTTTGTCAGGCCAATCGCGTGCCTCAAATGTTAATTAATTTAATTAGTCGCGCACTCAAGTCAACAAGAAGAACCAAGAGATGACCTTGGCCGGCAGATCGTTGGTTGGAGGATGGCTAGCTGTTGATGGGGGAGGGTGCTGGAGTGGGAGCCGCAGCCGAAGACGGAGCCCCTTGGCTGCACATTGTTTATGACTTGATTGTTCACCTGCGAACACCTTGCTGCCCCCTTCCCACCTGAACACCTCACGCCCCCATCTCCTGCGTCTTCTTCTTCGGCGCCTCAAGGTCACCGCGAATCTTGATGATGTGGACTTGGTTGTGAATGTGGATGTGGATGCCGATGCCTCTCTGCAATGGTTTCTAATTTGAATTTTACAACATGCACTTACTTTTATGCTTTGTATTTGCAAGTGCACTGGGAAAAAAAACGTAAAAGAAATTGGTTATAAATTTGAACAATATTTTCCGACTAAAAATATAGTTTTTGTTTATTAATAATTCATTTTACGAAGATTTAAATATGTTTATAAACCTAAGCAAGACGTATATTAGTTTTTAACATCATATAAAATTTTTTTTATGATTAATAAGAATTATTATTTAATATAAATAAATTTTTAAGATAAATTCTTAAACGCATTTTTTCCATATCAACCTCATTAATAACTAACCTCTATTTTATTTTATATGAAACACAAACCCCTTAATATTCCTTATCAAGTTCAATGATTTTCCTCAACATATAATGCTTCTTCACCAATTTCTCTCTGTGTAATTTGCTTGTATTTGTCTGCCTTATTTATGGCCGACGGTCGTGTAATTAATCTTGTGTGAAGCTGCAATAAATGCGAATCCGAATGCGACTGCAGCATCAAAAGTTAGTACTCGGTACTAAGTCAAAGCCACATGCCATTTGTTTTCGCTGGCTGGCATAAATTTCCTGCATGCTTATTTATCATTTTGCCATTTTCATTTGGCGACTCTTTATGGCATTTGCTTTGGTTGTTAGTCAGTTACTTGGTTACTTGGTTACCAGTCGCTGCCTTTGGGTTAGTGGGATGATGATGAATGCCGAATGGCCGGGTCGAGGAGGTGCAGTCAAAAAGTGGCACTTAAGGCCTTTGTTTGTGCATATGCTGACTGTCGGGCTCAGGCACAGCATTGAAGAGGTGTAAATATTTGTGTATTTACATTGCGGCCAACAAGATCGGAATTAAGTTGTCAAGGAAATTTATAGCAAAATCAATAATCATTGAGGCTTGAAACTATACTTATGAGAAAATCAAATAAGGAAGCATATTTGCATTTCTCAGTCAGCTGAAACTTGTATTATTTAAGTTACTAAAGGGGGTTATAGTGCCAAAATTATTGGTTTACAAAATATGTTTTACTATTGAACATTTTTAAAAATTTTAACATTTATAAATGTATGTTGACATTAAATAAATACATAAAATAAAAGTCTCCCTTAGCCCAAAGTAATTCGTTTGATATTAATCTAGAAATTAATAATAAATACATTAGATAGAAATATTTATTAAATGACCTCCGATAAGACATAAAAAATATATAAACGAACAAATTAAAGTCAATACTTGTATTTCAATTAAATCTTAAATAAATGCTTATTCTGTTATCTTTTAGTTAAATTTAAGTTAATTTCTACAATAATTTGATTAATCTTTCGCAATAACTTTTAAACCTACACACTTAATTGGCTGACTAAAGTAAGTTAGCTTCCGAAAACTAAGTAATTACATTAAAATTATAAATTAGCCTAGACTCCCAGCTTTGTTGAGGCATCTGCAATTAGCCGCAGAGCAACAATAGTTTTGCATACATTTCTTGCGCAGCGTGAAAAGCTGGTGAGGCAATCGTAGTTACAAAAGTCCAACGAAGAAAAAAATACAAACGAATAGCGGCCCACGCACAGACGGTAATTAACTGACACACAGACGGTCTTAAATACACTGGGAGAAATATTAGCTACCTTAAATAAAGTACAGGAAATGTTAGGAAGACATATACTATTAAATAAAATATTTGGCTATTTTTGAACTATTTGAAAAAGTTAGTTTTTCTTTTCAACATGGAAAGAAAGACTTGCCTGTTAATGCTGATTAAGAATATATTTAATTTATAAGGTCGGAAATAGCTCTTTCATTGATTTTTCCAGCTTCTGACTAAATTTATAAGACTTTTGCAAATTAAATTTAATACAAATATTTCAACACCCCAAATTGCAATAATTTTATGTTTTTATAAAATATTTTACTTACTGTATTTCTTAGTGTATATTTTACCATATTCAAGTCAATTTTGTATCTTAAATTCTTCCAAGTGTATTGGGAAATTCACAGAAGTGCATCTATGCATATGACCAAATCATGCTCAGTGAAAATACCAGACATATGTACATATGTACATATCTGCATATGTTTGTGAATAAACAAAAAGTTGCAGACATATGGGAAGAAGACCCCCCGACTGATGATCAGTGATCAAAGCCGGCACACGTGTCCCTAGAGTAAAAGATACAATGGAAAAAGTGCGGGCCAGAGTTGATATACAATTCATTTAAAGACCAGAATTTACCAGAAGAGTAAATTGTGCCAGCGCAGTGGACAAACTAAAGTCATATTTATTTATCAAAGTCAATGGCTAGACTGGCACACATTAAGGCTGATAAAGAAACAAACTAACTCAAGAAATATGAATAAAACCAGCAGAGCAGAGAAGCTACACGCGCTGAACGTTAACAGAGCAGTTCGCTGTTAGCTAACAGCGTGAGAGCGAGGAATTGCGCGAGAGATAGCATACACAGAAAGAAATGTGTTGGTAAAACTTACAAAAAAAATATCTTAAAAAAAATTATATAGAAAAAATAAAATAGTGAATAGTTGTAATAATACATATAATAATAATTAAGATATGGGGAAAAAATGAATGTTTTATATATCAACAATATTTATATAAATAGGGCCACTTAATAAATTATAACACAGCCATTTAAAATTAATTACATAATTTTCAAGACATGTAAAAAGTTCATAGGAAAAATTATAATATTTATTTAGTACATTTTACTACAAGGGAAAATAACTTTAATTATATTTTTCGTTATTTAATATTTAAAATATAAACAAAACGTTGTACCAATTAATTTCTCCGAGTGTATGTTTATATAGAATATGTAACGGTTAAGCGTCGCGTGGGAGCTCTCTTTCCCTTTCGATCGCCCTCTCCCGCTCTGACTTCCGCCTGATATTTTCAAGCGTTTTTCAAAAATTTCTCTACCGATCAGTTTCAAAAGACACGCCAAACAGTGTGAAACGTTCTCTCGATCGCTGCGGAATAAAATCGTTCTATAACACAGCAAGCAGCCAAACAAAGTTCGACAGATCGCCTTTTTCAAATCGAAAATAAAAGTAGAATTTTATTAATTAGTTTCCAAAACTCAAAAGAACAACAGACCCACACACACACAGCCAAGATGCACAGCAAATTGTTGGACGAGGTGGGTACTATTCGATCGATCGATTGATCGCTCCATTGATCGGCTTTTGGCCTCTTTACGTGAATCTATTTCGGAATTATGGTATTATTTATTGGTAGCACTCTTAGTTAGTCATCCGGATCCTGGTATGGGATGAGTTGTGCCGCAGTGTCATCGGTTTATTTACAACCAACGGAATCATAAACATTTCGTTGGCTCGGAAAACTCAACTGCGGAAAAGCATTTCTTTTGTTTTGCAGCAGACAAAGCAGCAAAGAAGCTTCGCCGATTGAGGAAATGTTTTTGGATTCCGTAGACTTTTGACCAAATTGGTTAAACAATAAACAGAATAAGAACTCCAATTACCAGACTTGTTTCTGGACGGAGTGTGGGGCTCATAATAGTGATTTACAGTCACAAAATGTGGCTTAATTATGGTCTAGACTCGTTGGTTGACCAACTGGTTTTTGTCAAGAGGCAGCCGCTAGTTTTAAATTAAATATTCAGACTGTGCATAAAATGAATGGAAATTTCTTATCGAACGAGAAACTAAGGAGCTGATGAAGTTTGTGATTAAATAATTTAAACTGAAGAAAACTCTGGAAATTTGAAGGGGTGTCTTTAATTTAAAAATATTTAAAAAAAATATAAAAAATATTATTCATAAAAAATGTTAAATATTATTAGTATATCTAGGAATATGGAATATAGTTGTGTATATTTCTCGAAGATGCTACCTTAAATTGGTTCAATTGGTTCAGTGTTTTAAACATTTTAATTTAATAAACATTCCAGTTCTTTGTGCCAAGCCCAAGTTCTAGTTCAACAAAGCTGTGATTTAACAAACGGATTACGAAATTAATGCAAAACAGGCAAACAGCGCAAACAAGCGGCTTTATCAAATTGAAAGCGATTACAAAATCAGCTGGCACAGCATGTTATGACACATGCGAGTACTCGTAGCATACTACGTGATGAATGCAGTGGCTGACCCTCTGGGGTAATTTTCCATGCACACGCCTCTTGTAATGGCATAAGACACACTCGCGCACACACACACATAAGTCTTAACAAGACACCCTACTTGTGTGGGGTGGGCACCCACGGCGTATGATGTATTTGTAGGCGATCTCTTAGCGACAGATCGACAGCTGACCCGATCCACTCCTCCCCCAAAAGAAAATCTTCAATCAGTTCAGGTGTGCTCGTTCGGGACTCGTTTGCTCGTGGGTTTTGGGCCTTTGAGTCACGGCGACTATTTTTACTCTCGCTTTTCATTTTTAAATCTTCTCGCTCAAGCAATTTAAATTTATTTAATTTAACCACACACCAAAGAACTAGAGAGTCAGCGGGAGAGTGAGGGAGAGCACCCACAACAAAGATGATATATATAATTATCTTTTGTTTACCAAACCGAAATCGTATTGCCCTTTTGTCAGGAAATGAATAATTCTTGGGGATTAATCAACAATCAATATTTGGCCTAAATATTAAGGCATTTGAGGGTATTTTGTTATAGCCTATTTGGCCATTATGCTCTGCTAGAAAAGTGAAAACAACAAAGTGTACAAATTTTCAATTTTTTCGTTGAGTGATTTCAATGAATGAGCACGGTTCTCGGTTTTTGTCAGAAAGAATTAACGTTTTGACGTGCACAGGAATTTGTTAATTAGCAAAAATTTGAAAAGGTGAACAAAGAGCACAGGTACACTGGGGAAAAATAGTTATAAAAAAGAAGAAATTAAGGAAGTGGTTTCTAGATATTTACTAATATTTTTTTATATTATTAGCATCTAAAAACACTTTTTTTCTTAACCAGTTTATATTTTGAATATTACTTTTATTTAAGCATCACTTCACAGTTGCCATTTATTCCGGGCAGTAAATGCCCATTTACCTCATTTTTCCAGAGTGCATTTTCTATCAACCAAATACCAAATACCCCTAGACCTCATAATTATTAGCTCGTGCCCATTACATAGCCGGTCAATTAGTGCGATAACATACCCATAGTCACCGATTGTAAAGTCCGAGTCCGGCTGGACAATGTCTGTCCGGAGATCCGCCAGACCAGACGGCGCAGGCGATAAGCTTCCACTCACAGATTAAATAATGAATTAACAGAGACCTTCACCCGCTTCCCTACTTCCAGCTGAATGAGAACGGCTACATAGTCATCGAGGACTTCCTTACCCCCGAGGAAGTGGATTCCCTGTTCCAGGCTGGACGAGCTCTGTGCCTGGAGGCGCCACAGACCAACCGAAAGATCTTCAGTACCATTAAGGCTGAGGATGCCCAGGGCAAGGAGCTGTACTTTATGGAGTCGGGCGACAAGGTGCGGTACTTCTTCGAGAAGGGAGCCGTGGGTGAGGAGGGTCAGCTGCTTGTGGATCCCATGATTGCCCTCAACAAAGTGGGCCATGCCCTGCACGTGGAGCATCCCGTCTTCAATGCCATAACCTTCAGCAACAGGGTTCGCGAGATCTGCTGGCAGCTGAACTACAACCGTCCTGCCGTCTGCCAGAGCATGTACATCTACAAGAACCCGGGTGTGGGCGGGGAGGTGACCCCGCACCAGGACTCGTGGTTCCTGCACACCGATCCCAACTCGGCGGTGGGCTTCTGGCTGGCCCTCGAGGACTGCACTCTGCAGAATGGCTGTCTGCAGTTCATCAAGGGATCGCACAAGAGCGGCGTACACAGGAGGTACCTTCGCAATCCGGACAAGGAGGCCACCGAACTGATGGTCTACGACCGGGCGGCGCCCATCTATCCGCAGTCCAGCTTTACTCCAATGCAAGTCAGCAAGGGTGAGTTAAAGAAGGAGCTTTATAAGTTATTATTTATTAATATATTTCCCATTTCCAGGAACCTGCATCCTCATCCATGGCAATGTCGTCCACAAAAGCGAGCCAAATCGCTCCCAAAAGAGCCGCCACGCCTACACCTTCCACGTGATCGAGACTGAGAACAACGTCAAGTATTCGGAGGACAACTGGCTGCAGGCGCCGAAGGACAAGCCATTCCCCGTCCTGTTCGAGCGCAAGGATTGAGGCAGCCCGTCGTGACTCGTGTTTCGGTATTTTCGCATATAAGTTTCTAGTGAATCCCTAAGTTCTGATGTACATACACGCCACGATGTATGGATGTAATTGTAAATGTAACAAATAAATGAAGTATGTATATTTTGTATTCGCATTCGAAGTTGCACTCTAGCTTTAGAGATCATGGTTCACGTGAACGACACAGATAATGCAAGCTAATGACCCACCTTAGAATACATTTATAAACGAATTTTCAACGATAACGGCGAGGGGACAAGCCTCACCGTGTGCCTACAGAGGGCCCTCAATAACCGCAATACTTCATGATGTTATTAAATTGAAACTGTCCCCTGAATAACCACTGTATAACCCACTCCATGGCAAGTAATCCCCCCAGCGACATTGGTGTAAACTCGTTTGCCACCATCCAAAATTCTCGCTCATGCTCAATTTGATAAAATTATCAGTAGCGCGCGTTGGCGTTACGATCGTGGAGAGATAAGTCTATTACTGGACTGCTGGCGGTAGGGCACGGCAAATGGAGATGGAAGTGACACTAGCTAACACAAGTCAGTGCGCCGTCAGCTCTCGATCAAAGCGGATCGTAGGCTATATTATAGTATCCAGTGGGTTCCAGCAAAATGGCCAGCAAATGGGAATCGGATGAGGAGATCCAGTACTTCCGCGAGTATCTGCGCATCCCCAGTGTTCATCCCAATCCGGATTACGGTTAGTATCTGTTAGATAGGAGATGGATTTTAGTTTATTCTTTGTAGAAATTATTTGACAACAAAATCAGATATGTCTTTTTGAAAACATTTTCTGATTTTTTTTTTTTATTAACGAATATTGAAGGTCTTGGTTTATATTTCCAACAGAATGTGTAAACACCAGATAAGATTACACTTAAATATGAGTTTGTTTTAATAATATATAATGATGATAATCTATGATAACCTCTCCAGAACCATGCTTGGATTTTCTCAAACGTCAAGCTAAACAACTGGAACTGCCCCTCGAGGTCTACTATCCAGCGAATGAACAGAATCCCGTGGTGGTTTTGACCTGGGAGGGTCTCGAGCCGGAGTTACCCAGCATTTTACTCAACTCCCACATGGATGTGGTGCCCGTGTTCCCTGAAAACTGGACACATCCTCCCTTTGGAGCAGATATCGATGAGGAGGGTCGCATTTTTGCCAGAGGAACACAGGATATGAAGTGTGTGGGTATGCAGTATCTGGCAGCTTTAAGGGCTCTAAAAAGGAATGGTGCCAGATTCAAGAGAACTATCCACATATCCTTTGTGGCGGGTAAGTGTCACAGGATTCTTTATTCACCATAAACATTTATTCTAAAAAATATCTCATTCAGATGAGGAAATGGGCGGAAGACATGGAATGCGACCATTTGTGCATACTGAGGATTTCCGTAAACTGAATGTGGGTTTTGGCATGGATGAGGGTTTGGCATCACCCTCCGAGGAGTTTCCTGTTTTCTATGCAGAGCGTTCTGTGTGGCGTGGGTTAAATAATCTTAAAAAGTTATAAATATTTATATTAATTATATATAACTATCACTTATAGGTGTCTATTTCCATATCAGTGGCACTGCCGGCCATGGCTCGCTTCTGCTGCCCAATACCGCAGGAGAAAAACTCAATTACATAGTTGGCAAGATGATGGGCTTCCGGAAACTGCAGGTCCAGAGGCTGCAGAATAATCCTGAACTGGTTATAGGGGATGTGACCACCATTAACTTGACCCGCGTTGATGGCGGAGTTCAGAGCAATGTGGTGCCCCCTTTGCTGACTGTGTGCTTTGATTGTCGACTAGCCTTGGATGTGGATCATCAGGAATTTGAGGCGAATGTGGGTTAATCTGATATATGAGACTTATTTCTATATATCTCTATATTTTTCTGTTTTCCCACAGCTCCACAAATGGTGTGATGATGTGGGTGGTGGCATAGAGATCACCTATGAGCAAAAACAACCCAGAGTTTTGCCCACTGCCATCGATGACAGTAATCCCTTTTGGTTAGCTTTCAAGGAAGCCACCGATGAGCTGTAAGTACTCTCTACTATGATATTTAGCAGATATCTTGTTTATTTTCAAATTTCCTATCTTTCAGGGGACTTTCCATCAAGCCTGAAATTTTTACTGGCGGCACTGACAGCAGATATATTCGTCAAGTTGGGATTCCTGCCTTGGGATTTTCACCCATGAATAACACTCCCGTGCTTCTCCATGATCACGATGAATTCATTACGGCGGATACATATCTCAGAGGAGTGCAGATATATCAGAAAATTATCAGCAATGTGGCAAATGTTTAGGTGTCTTTTTATTAATGGTTCTTTAATTGTTTGTTTATGCTTAATTAAATGCGATTATTACTTGATATTGTTACAGTAAATGAAGGTATAAAATAAATGCTTTTTAAACGATATTGACTATATCCTATTTTAAGATAAGTACTGTAAAGTTCTGAGGTCATAAAGAAGGTCATGAGCAAACACTTAGTTAATCTTGCCAGTCTTCTGTGGTTTTCGGAGTTTTTCATGATAACTTTTATAATATGAATAAAAGCGTTCATGACTTGATTAAAATGAGATGTCTTGTCAAACCTTTCCCAGCAGCTATCGCTTGTGTTTACGATCGAAATGCCTTGAGATAAAACCTTTGTCTGCTGATAAACAAAGTAAAGATATAGAATATATTCAGTAGTCTGCCTGGGTTTAAATTTAGTTTTGACCGAACCTCTGAAAGCCACACAATGAGCGCCAAGAACTGGGAAACCAATGCGGAGATTCAGTACTTTCGGGAGTATCTGAGGATACCAAGTGTGCATCCAGAACCGGATTACAGTGGGTATTTAACCAAATTAAAATTTAATTTTTTTAATAAATTATATCCTATATTTTAGAACCCTGCATTGAGTTCCTAAAACGACAGGCTGAAGGCTTGAATCTGCCCATCAAGGTTTTCTATCCACTCAATGAGCAGAATCCCGTGGTGGTTTTGACCTGGGAGGGTCTCGAGCCGGAGTTACCCAGCATTTTGCTTAACTCCCACATGGATGTGGTGCCCGTATTTCCCGAAAACTGGACGCATCCTCCATTCGGAGCAGATATTGATGAAGAGGGTCGAATTTTCGCCAGGGGAGCGCAGGATATGAAGTGTGTGGGAATGCAATATCTGGCAGCTATAAGAGCTTTGAAAAAGAGTGGCTTAAGGTTGAAGAGAACCATTCACATATCCTTTGTGCCAGGTAAGAGGAATTAATATACTCTAGATAATATTAAAGCAAATACTTGGACATTTTAGATGAAGAAGTTGGCGGAAGAAACGGAATGCAACCCTTTGTGAAGTCCGAGGAATTTAGGTCCCTCAACATTGGGTTTAGCTTGGACGAAGGAATAGCTTCACCCACCGCCGAGTTTCCTGTTTTTTATGCCGAGCGAACAGTAAAACGTAAGTAGAATTAAAAGTCTATAGTTCTCAGTACTAATTCGAGTCCCCCTCACCAGGTTTATTTTTCAAAATCAGCGGATCCGCCGGACATGGTTTGCTCTTGATGCCAAATACCGCAGGGGAAAAGTTGAGCTATATAATAAGCAAGATGATGGAACTCAGGGCTGTTCAGGTGCAACGCTTGAAGGACAATCCCAAGCTGCAGATTGGCGATGTGACCACCATTAATCTGACCACCGTAAACGGTGGAGTCCAGAGCAATGTGGTGCCGCCCTATATGACCGCCACCTTTGATTGCCGTCTTTCCTTGGACACGGATATCGTCGAGTTCGAGGCTAATGTGGGTCTGAGTTTAACCCTTATTCTTTACGTATAATAAACCTCTTCTTGGCAGCTCCACAAATGGTGTGCAGAGGCTGGCGGGGATATTGAGTTTGAGTTCGGATCGCAGTGGCACAAAGGACACATTCCACCAACGGCCACGGACGCTTCTAATCCTTTTTGGCTGGCTTTCAAGAGTGCCACGGATGAGCTGTGGGTTTTGGTTTTGACTTGTTTTAAAGGCAATTTTTAGTTATTTATTATGATTATTTTTTCAGGGGTCTGTCGATCAACCTGCAAGTATTCCCCGGCGGCACAGATAGTCGCTACATCCGCCATGCGGGCATTCCAGCCCTGGGCTTCTCTCCCATGAACCACACTCCGGTTTTGCTGCATGATCACGACGAGTTTTTACTGGCGGAAACCTATTTGAAGGGCGTGCAGATATATCAGAAAATAATTTTCAGTGTAGCTAATGCTTGAAAATGAAAGGTCCAACCTCGACGAACTTAAAATACAGAAAAATATTCCATGAGTAGAACTTCTCTAAAACATCTCGCAGAATAGTTTGATCATCCATTGCAGTTTGTGGTTCTCTTTGTTTGTCTTCTATTCGCGATGTTAGATAAATAAATTGTCTTCAACAAAATAAAATAAGATAAAATTGTAAAAATTTTACTGCCAACATTTTCTGCATTTGCATTTGTAATTTAAATTTCGCATGCTAATTGACAATTAGCAGTCGGATTTATTAATCTAATAAAAGTTGGCTAAGAAAAGCTTTTTCGAATTTGAAATTAACGTTTTTTTTTCACTTTAATTTAAATGTAAATTTTGTATTTTTTACATCGACTATAAGAAGAGCACGGACAACAACCCCAATCACAGACTTAAACCAGAGTGGTGATTTGCTGCGACGTATCCAAGTTTCGTACTTGTTTCACCAATAAATATTTCACCAACAATTTTTTGTTCAATTTGTTATTAAATTAAGAAAAACAAATAAAAATGATTTCCTTTAGATAAATTTATAAAAAATTCAGAGCCCCTCCGATGACCTTGTGTTCGATCGATCTACAGGTTATGAAGACACCATGTCGGAGCCAAAAGAAAATAGCAACAAAATAGTTACTCTGTGTAACGTAATTAAAATAAAATCGAATATATTATAATTGTTTAATTTTCTTATAAATTCCTTTTTTTAGGAAAGGCCTTAGTAATGGAAGCCCCAGCAGAGCCGGCCTAAGCCAATGATCTGCTTACGCAGATGGTCCGGGACCTGGAGAAAAAGGTGTTGGAATCCACACAAAAGGAGTTGGTATCCACACAAAAGGATCAGGACCAAGGCACACAAAGTCTACATAAACACAGAAAATTAAAAAAATATAAAATATATAAAAATAAATAAAAATATAAATTATGCTTTTACCCGGAAAGTTTATAATAAATTAGATAATCAATTAAATAAATAGAAATGAAAATAAACCTTAAAAAATAAATGTAATTTTAGAAATGATTTCCTTTAAATAAATTAAGAAAAAATAACACAAACACTCGTAGGAATCGATCCCAGAAGACCACTAGCAGGTAAGTGGAAGATATGGCAAACACTTAAAAAAAAAAAATTAATAAAAAAAAAGCTATGCTTTTAACTGAAAAGGTTATAAAAAATAAATTACAAAATTAAATGAAGAGGAGATGCTTACATCTTGCTGCCCCAAAACAGAATGAAATAGTAGAATATATATTTATTATTACGGGACTTGCAAATTTGACAAGTTGTCACAATTTGTCACGGATTGCTAGGATCCATAATTTTCTCATTTTATTTTACTACTGAAAATCTTATAAAAATATGTTAAAGTCACAACAAGTCACACAAGTTAATTATTAAGAATTTTAATTTAGAAAACGATCTTAATGTAAGACCATTTCCCTTAAAGATCAACTCTCTTCAGTTGTAGCAGTCCCAGGTGGAATAAGCGGGGGCTTATGCGATCGAATCTTAAAAAGAGATCTACCGTCCCCCCTCTCCGACCATAATTTGGCCACCGAAACGTTGGCCAACTTTGTCACACAGCAGCAGCAACCGCATCTTGGCCAACTTTTTGCGACGCTTTTTTTTCGCCAGCCAGGTCTTTTGTTGGCTGCTGCTGCTGACTCGTGTGTGTGTAATGTGTTCTACCATGTTGCAAAACGATTTGTTGGACGCAAGATTTATGAACTTGTTCCCACTGACAGCCGACAGTGGTTAAGGTACGGCCTGTGTGTGTGCGTGAACATGCCGCCTAATTAGAAGATTTTAATTATCTGTTTTCAATCAGCTTCCATTGAGATAGTGATAATGCTGCCAGCAGCAGCACATTCGGCATCAGCCTTCTTGTTTTTATTTTATATATATATATATTTTTTAAAATTTTTGTATCCTTAATTTTCTGTGTGTATTTAGACCGTTTAAGCCAAAATGTTATTAAAAAGTAAAATTTAAGGATATGATAATACAGATTTATCGAATTACAAATTGTGTGAAAAAGATAGGTGAGGTTTTTAATAATATTATTATATTATATTTTTATTTTAGAATTATATTAAAGTCAGTTAAAATTTGTTATTTATTTCTTTAAATAATTACTTGACAACACTTTCTCACAGTCTCTGCTTAATTTTTTCCCCTGGTTATTTTAAACCAAAAATACTGTTGACATTTCGCTCTGATTGAAACTGAACTGAAATATTTTTCGGCAAAGGTGTTTTGGGGCTCTGTGTGTTTTTGGTATCGCGGCCACGCGCACGCTGCCAATAAGCGCTGTCAAAGTATCCCAAATCGATTAGAATTGATTTTGAAAGCCGCTGACAGGCCCAAACGGACCCGCGAGCAATCATCCTCGATACAATAGGTCGCGGATTACAGTTGTCTGTCGTGTTCTATGGACTTGCACTCCCAAAACCCATTCCCATTCCCGATCCCTAAAACCCATCGCCAGTCCGTCCCTGGATCCATGCCCAAGCCCCAGCCAGATCCCTTCGTCCCCGGTTGCGTGTTTAAGGCCAAAAGGAGGCGATGTTGCTGTCATTGACGATTTATGTCAACTGCCGCGGCGGCACAATATTCAAATTCTTTGCATTCACTCATCACTTGTCGCCGGCTCGCCGCCTGTCCTTGCTCGCCGCTCCAGAGATGTCAGCCATGGGTGTGAGTCAAGGGGTGCAAAGGACGCTTTTCGGGGGCTCGAAATTCACAAAGGGTTAATTAAAATTGTAAACAAGGAAGTAAACTAACTTCGGGAAAGCCGATCTTTTGGAAACCCTTGTAAATTGTCATAGAATCATAGGATAGGTTAGTTAACTTTCTCGTCAGATTTAGTTTAATATTTTTTAATAACTATTATTATGTTAAATTATTAACTATAAAAGAAGACTTCTTTTGTAAATCCAATCTTAAATCCCTTTCAAAAAAACTAAACTTCTTCAAGCGCCTCTGGAAAACGACGTCTGCTTTGAACTTTTAAATCGCTGAGCTGCAAAATAATGGGCACCGAAATACCTGACGAGGGTAGCTTGAGCGAAAGTTTAGACTAAAATTATAGTTTAACAAACCTCAGAAATATTTGATAAGTTTTAATGGCAAAGTTCAACAGATGTAGAAATTAATGTATATAATATAGTTTGTTCAAAAGGCCAACTTTTTAATAAAATTCGGTAGCTCAAGGACATTCATGACATTTTATTAAGAAAGATTATCTTTAATAAACTTTTAAAATTAATTCTGTATCATTTACATTATATTTCTTTGGCATTTAAAACTCTTTTTAAGTAGTATTTAGTGTTATATTTTTTTATTAGGAAACCTTAATTTGAAGCTCCCTTCCTTTGTTCCCCCCTTTTTACAGTAAGAAGACCATCCCGCACAACTTTATAACCCACCCACTTGGGCGGCTGGACAAGCCAACGCTCATCTCCACCTAGTTAACTCGCAAATTGAATTCAAAATCAAAATTTATTTAACTCTAATGGATTTGGCAACCTGAGTGGTTGCCCCGCCCCCTCGGAAGTAAAGGGACGGTGGTCGGCGGCTGGCGGTCCTTCTTATCGGCTATCTGGCGGATACTGCATACTGAGGATACTGGGCTGCTGGATTCTGAATATCTGCGCGTTTCTCGCGTCGCCTTGATTTGACAGGATTCATTGTCTCCGCCACTTCAGCTCGTCGTCGTCGTCGTCGTCTTGGTCTGCTCCTGGCGAGGCTGGAGAAGGGCATCTGAGCTGGATGCGTATTGACAGTTTAAATGCGTCCATCACTTTGGCTGAACTCGGGGCCGCCGCCTGACGCTGACGGAATTCATTTAAATACATTTCGGCCCCAAGGGGCCAGAGATGGGGCCCACTCGCATCGTTGCCCCGGTGATTTAGGACACTCGAAAAAATAGTGAATACTACAATAGGATAAGGTTTGAGATAATTCAAGAAACTGTTGAGTTTAATGGAAATATTTCTGGCAATATTTTAAAGTAAATATGTTTAGTTATTACTTTCTTAAACAAGATTTTTTAGAAACCCATTTATAAAATATTAAGTTGCATAATCCAAAGAGTTTTATTACCTTTTAACTAAGATTTTCTCTGACTGCAGTGGGCAGTAAATTGGGTCGCGTCAGAGGCAATCGAATGGAATTTATAAGCGGCGCATTTTCGTGGCCTTTGATTGACTTGTGTCACTTTGTCTCATTTGTCAGACGAACGCCTTCGGCCAGCGGATGCCGGGATGGATGCCTTTGCCTGGATGCTCATCATCCCGCAGACCCGGATCCCTGGGAAAACCCAACGATCCTGGCGCTTAAGTGTCAGGTGTCTCACTTTGGGCCACTCGATTGAAATGTTCGGCCGGATAATTCAAGGGGAATGGCAAAGGAATGGTATTGGGTATGGGAATGGGAGTGAAAGAGGGTAAACGAGAGCAGTTCTTTGTGGCAACTAAATGACACGAGGCTGCATTCAAATGCCCATCAAGTTGTTACACAGTCGAGCG
Organism: Drosophila kikkawai; assembly: GCF_030179895.1. Lineage (NCBI taxonomy): Eukaryota > Metazoa > Arthropoda > Insecta > Diptera > Drosophilidae > Drosophila > Drosophila kikkawai. The sequence goes on along the minus strand of NC_091731.1, from coordinate 31,182,730 downwards.
GGCAGCGCGTATCCTTTTGGGCAATATCCGGCCGCAAATCCCAACTCTCGAACGTGCGATTTATGACAGCTGAATGGGGTGCACTGGGACTGGGATTGGGCCAGCGGAAATGTCCTGCCTGCTAACCGGAGATATGTTTCATATCCGCAACAAGCTGGCCAACTAACGTGCGAGATTCCACAGTCACACTCCCATTCACACACGTAATAGCACGCCCAGAATCCCCTGTCCCCCGCTCACCATTCACTCTGGAATTGAATGCCGACTGTGGCGGAGGACCCGTGACAGCCAAGATTTGTTTGTTGTGCCCATCCTAGTCCATTCTAAACCAAAAGGGTTCCATCTGATTGAGGCGGGACTTTCATTGGCATGTCCTTCAATCCGCCTGACAGCCGCAAACTTTTCTGCCCAATCCCAAATACCCAGCTTCAGGCCCATCTCCATCCCGAAACCAACACTGATCCCAGATATTGTCTGATGCCACGGATTCTGCTGTTAACATGGCCATTAATAATTGCTTGCCGCAGAAGCGCTGCCAAAATGTGTTCAAAGTCGTTGCCGCCTTTACGCCCCGCGGGCCAAGTGCAATTATTAACTGAAATGTGGCAATTGCATTGTTCAGAATGTCTTCGAGACAAGTTCTTGGCCATTGGGAGCGATTGGTGGCTAAAAACTTGGGAAATGGTATGGAAAAGGTTGAGAAATAAACTTAACAAGAAGCTCTCTTAATTGATTGGGAGGGAAAAACATTATTTAAATAATTTAAAAAATATATATATTATATTATTTAAAACAAAAAAGTTGTATTTCGTTAGAATTTAAGTATTTGAATTTTAGCTTTCTGATTTAAGATCCCAGATTTATTCTCTTGCCAAACTCTTTCATTTCCTGCCGCACCTTTTCAGCCACAAATAAATTTAGCATAAAAGAATTAACATATCAAGATCAGACAAATAAAGAGAATACGGGTCTGGCTTTTCTAGTGCAGCCTTGATTTCGATAATGTTTGACCCCCAGTCGTCGTAGCCGACAACTTGTTGCAATTATGATTGCACCACAAGTTCCTGTGGCCAGCTGGCTGGCCTACCGATCTGAGATCCAAAATTTCCAAGTTTTCGATCTTGGAACGCCCAGAGGTGTTGCCAGCTCGATGGCAAATTGAAAGGCAAATGCAGCCGAAAGACGCCCCCAAGCAACACGCCCATGCGATCTGTATGAGGTTGCAGAAATGGACTGAGAAAAATCTTATAAAAATTAAGACCTGATATGTTCTGGGATAAATATTAGAATTAACGGTTTTATACCCTTGCAGGGTTTTATAATTTTAGTCAGATGTCTTCGTCTTCTCGGAGATTGCTTTCTTCTTTGTTTTCTTATTAAAATATTTAATCATTTCTTTTTGTAAAGAAAAATATTTAAAAATCAAATCTACTTTCATGGCACCTGTTCCACCTTTACAGCTTTATTTTAAACTATCTCTCCAAGATTTAAATGATTTTTTCTGTCTGTGTCTTGAACCTGGAAGCTTTGGTATTTGCCACAATTGCCTGGCACTTTGTAACTGTCGGCGGCTATTAAGCGACTCATTTTTCGCCCGGCCTCCGCTATGTGGGCAACTTCATGTAAATTCGCCAGTGGCTACCGCTTCGAATTTGGATGCGAACTCAGATTCGAGACAGAATCCCCACTCAGAGGCAGTTACAGCTGCGGCAGCTGTGAGAGACATAGTTACAAGACCCAAGGAAGCCGAGTTGCGTAATTTGCTGCGGAGGGGGAGAGTGCCAGCCTTTGAGCGGCAGAGTTTTTGATTTCCTTCAAATTGGCCAGCTTGGCACAATCAAGGGGGCTAAAAAGCCGAACGCCGAAAGCAGAAAGGCCAATGGCCATTGGCCCCTTTGAATTGAATTCAAATTTCAATGCAATTTTGCATATCCAAGCGCATTATAGCCGCCTGCCGACTTACTTCCCAGCCGAGAGTCTTCAGTCTTCAGCTCTCAGTCTCAGTCTCTGCTCGGCACAAAGCCTATTGAACTGTGGGCCATTTTCTGTTTGATGTGCCGCCTGCTTTAGCCTTTAGCCAGCTTTTGGCTTTTAACTTTTGGCCGCAGTCGGTTTGCCTTTGTGTCCTGACGGCCGCCATTTTGGTCCGTTGCGCTCGGCTCAATCTCAACTGCAACTGAATTACGCAGAATGGATCTGCCAAGGAGATGGGGGGCATCAGCTCCACTGCGGGAAAATTAGGAAGAAAATACGAACTAAAACTATATATTAAATTCAGGTCAAGTTTACAAAAACACCAACAATATAGTATAATATCATACAACTCTCTCATTTTCTTTTCGTAACTTATGTTCAAATAATCTTTTTTAAGCTTAAATATTTCTTAAGAATTATTTCCCAGTGTCCGATGGAGAAGGTGGATGCAACTAAGCTGCCCAGCAAGATGGACTGAACGTCAGAGGCACTGCGACATCATGCCTGGGATTCGGGATTGGGACTGGGCACTGGGATTGCGTTTTTTGGAGCCTCTGCGGATTGGGAAGCCTTGCATTGGGCTGGCTTCGGCGCTTTTTTATTCGTGGAATCAGAATATTGACATTTTTTCAACAGCGACAACAACAGCGACGGGGCGAAGAAGAACATTTGCTACATTTCGCTGGCTCCCAGTGTTCGTTCGGCTTAGTTCCTGGCCTGGAACTGAGCGAGAACAATGGCCAAAATGTGCCAGAGTGGGCAGGCATCATGTGGCGACGACAATCGCATCAGGCCCCATCCTCTAGCCTGTGTACTCCAGCCTCCATCCTTCGTTTCCCAGTGTCCCTGCTGCCTGATTGCAATGAGATCGGATCGGAGCACTTGGCTTTTTGGTTCCGCTTTCGGCCTCGTTTAATGCCGCCAATTGAGGAAAGCAGCTTCTTGGCCAGAATTGGGGGAGCGACAGAGATGAAGCTGCAGAGATCTGGGCTCCTCCTGTTGTTCCTGCTCCTGTAAGTGTCCGCCATCAGGTGTGTGGGTTTGTGTTGTGTTGTTGGCTTCGTTTGCGGTGAGGGTTTAGTCTTTTGGTTTCCTGAAATCAGCTACTTTTGTTAAGATTTTTATAAGTATAACATCTTAATATAAATATTATTATTAGTTATAGAATAATTGGAAAGTCTTCTCTTTTTCTAGCATTAAAGTTGGATGTTAATCAAAAGCTTTAAATATTTTTTTATTAATTAAAAACCCTTGCATTTCTTTGTTTAAATATCCCCTTTTCCCTATACAGTAGCGTGCAACCTGGCAATTGCCGACAAAAGTACAGGGGACACTCTGGAAACGAAAAAACTTTTGGGCATCATCGGCAGCCATCTATATCTATATGTCTGGGGATCTGGATGTTGGAACAACCGTGGTGGCTACCGCCAGGATGCGATGGAATGGATGCTGCGCTGGTCAATGGAGTCATGTCCATGTTATAAGCACTTAATCTGATCGAAGAAGCCTTTGTTTCTCCGCCGAGGTCTCTTCTTTTGTTTTTTTCTTAGTTTTTATTTTTATTTCCTTACCTGTTTTTTGCTATAGCTGCTGATTTGGTTGCTAAATTACTTGGCGACTTTTGGCCGAGACTTTGGAACTAATTTGTTGATGGCCAAACGGTTTTTGCATCAATTAAAAGCCTTTGACTGAAAGCCTTCAAGCCATCGATTCCGAATGCGAACCCTACTCAAGATGTCTATCTGTCTAGGGAGTTACCTTGGGGATCTGGGATCTGGGAAGCCTGATTTCTGCCTTGGGAGAGGAGGCAGGATGTTGAGGAAGTCGTAAATCGACTAACAGTTGCCCCCCGCTCCCTCCCCGTTTTTATTAGTATTAATTTGTGTCTGACTGTGTTCTTGTTTCTTTTTCTGTAGCTCTTTTTTTTTTTGTGTTCTATATACAAACTGCGGTAGGTTAATGGCTAACTCAAGTGGCCAAAGAAATGCTTTCACTTTTGGATTGCTACACGGTTCTGGATTTGGATTTGAGTTGGTATTTTTGGACCACACACTGCCACCAGTCCTATGTGTCACACATATGCACTGAGGGAAATAATTAAAATAGGAAATAAGGTAAAAAATATACATATTAAAAATATACATATTAAAGAAAATTCACAAATATATTTCTAATACCTTTTGCAAATGGAAAATCCTTCATTTAATATACAAAATAAATCCATCAAGTTGAAGACTCATACATAAATCACTTTTACATGAAAAACTAATTTTAAATAAAATCGTAAGTATTTAAATATATTTCAACTAGACACAGATTTATGATAGTTATAAAAAAATGTCAAAAATAATTATTTTCTATTTAAGTTGTAACCAATTTTTTCCTGTGCACACACACATACATATATAAACACACAGTCTATCAAAATATTTAGAGAAAGGCGAGAAAGGAGATCGTTTTTGTCAGGGTCGCAGGCCAAAGTGAAAGCGGTAGTCAAATTTTTATAGATGCCCAGCAGGAGCCATCCACTAATCCCCGTTGCCTTCTCAACTTCAGTTTGAGATACTTTACGCCTGCCACAGATATACTCTGTATACTCTGTGATCCTCCGATCCTCGGAGCCACGGACACATATCCTCACAATTGACTTTTGCGGCCGATGAACAAAGGCAAATCCGCTGCGACAACTGCGACATCGACAATGACAGACGTCTTGCTGGCCTTTGGCGCATTATTTCACTCTACGGCGTCCAGCATTTGCATACACACGGCTAAAACCAAAGGCAGCAAATCCCGATACCAGAAGGCATAAGGCAAAAAGGCCAAAAGCCGCTTGGCCATTTCGTCATGCTTGATTGTTGAGTGCCTCCTTTTATGAGCTGATCTGGCCGACTCCGACTCCGTCTTCGACTCCTGGAAATTCGTAGAAAACGCCACAAGACACATTGTATTGCCGGCACAGTGGTCGCCGCATAGGGCCAAAAAGTATATTAAACCAGATCAAGTCACCGGGGTGTTATTAGCCGATTACGCAGGCCCAATCGCCTGGAAAGGTGCCATCTCTGCGGAGACAAAAGATTGAGATGTTGCAGCTGCAAATGCAAATTATTGTGTTGGGTCTTAGCAAAAAGCGGATTTAAGATATATTTTTACTGAGATTTACAGCGGAATTCTTTTCACAAAATTATTCTTAAAATATTAATCAAATTATTATTAAAATGTATATATATTTTTGTAAAATAAGTAACCTGATAAAGTCTAGATAAGTGTGGAATTTATAAGTTTCTGTTTGGTTAAGGTTCATCGTTTATATTTATTTATATAGACAAAAGTCCAACACACATGTTTCTACATTTTCTTTTAAATTTTAAATCATTTTTAAAACTAATTCAAAGATTAGTACTAATACTTCCAATTTCTGATCAAAGTAACTACCTCAACCCACTGTATTTTCTCAGCTCAGGTCCCACTATATATGAGTATATAGTATGCTCCCCGCCGCCTTCATCCAATTGCCCAAATAAGGTGCCACAATTGCAACAGCCGCTGTGGCTTCTGTTTGTGGCAATGTTGCCACCGTTGCAAGTTGCAAGTTGCAGCAAGAGATATTGCTGAAACTGAAACTGAAACCGAGCCCAGAGAGTCTGTGTCTGTGCCGGCAAGTCTTTTGTTTTTGATGAATGATTGCAATTTATTTGTATTGTTGCATTGCTGGCATTCATCGCCAATTGCATTTTTGATTATGTGAACTTATTTCCGCCGACCAAAAGGCATCAAAAGGCATTTTGCCGACGATGCAAAACACTCGATTTCCCCTTCATATATCTGAATATATCCCAAGATCGAACCCTAACCCAATCCTGTAGGAAGAAACTGTTGCCCAGAAGTACGACGAGTACGAGTATTCGATTCAATTCGATTTGGCGGTTGCCGTTGTTTGTTTATTTATTTACATTTGAAAGTCCGCCAAGCTTCTAGCGCGCTGTTTGCGGGGCTCATGTTGTTTTTAAGTGGTGGCGCCAATGGCCAAAACGGATGGAATGGGTTGGCATTAGAGCTGGAGGAGGCTCCTGCTACCCCAAATGCACAGAGAGAAATATTTAAAATAAAACAGAACTAGATTTGGAACTCAGAAAAGACAAGGGATAAGTAAAAAGAGGATTTGAACACCTATATCCTACGTTTAAGGCTACCTTGTTATCCTATAACTTTCATGTTTATTAACCATTTGAACATACATTTTCAGAAAATATACACTCATAAAAATTTTTGGCTAAAGTCGCCCTAAAAAAGTCGCATTTCGCCCGTGTATTTAGAAATTCGCCATAGAAACGGTTCCAAAGGCTAGTCGCTCTAGATTTGAGAAAATTTGCCCTAAATTTGAGGAAAGATTCTTTCCTAAATCTAGGGCGATTTTTCTTAAATGAAGAAACATTTTCTTGTTTATAAGGAGATTTGTCCTAAATATGGGAAAAATTTTTCTCAAATTGAAGGTGAATTTTTTCTTACATTTAGAAAGATTTTTCTTGAATGTAGAAAAATTGAAGGTAAGTTGCAATTGTTTGTTGTTGCTGCTGCTGTATTGGTAAATAAGCAATATTTTTTTTTTTTGTAAAAATATTGTTAATAAATAAGAAATAATATTATTTTTGTTGTAAAAATATTGTTAATAAATATTAATAATAATATTTTTTGTTGTTGTATTACAACAAACACAATATTATCATTGTATATTAACAAAGGCGGCCAAAATGCTGACACTTTTGGTGTTGCAAAAGAGACTTGCTCTTACTAAGTGTTGACCGGCCATCGTCACCTCATGCCAGAGACGTTTGAACCAGTTGGGAATTGTATGTGCACGCGTGCGGAATTTGCCAAAAGAATTCGCCATAGTTTTACGAAAAGTTGACCAGCAAAACAAAGAAAATTCTCCCGTAATTTAAGAAAATTCGCCCGTAATTAAAGAAAGAAATTGAGCGAAGCAAATCCGAAAATTTTGCCCTATATTTGAGGAAAATATGTACACTAACCCTAAAAAAGTGTATTTATGGCGGCTATTCTTTATTTTACTGTGCCTTTCCTTAAATTCATGAAAACCTTTTCCTTATTCCAGAAAAATTTTCTTAGTTTAAGGGCGATTTTTTTTTATGGCGATTTTTCTTAAATCTAGAAAAATATTTTTATGAGTGTACACAAAATCATTTAAAAAATTAAAAATGTATGTACTCTCTACTTGAATTCAAGGCTTTATGGACTTTCCTTAAAGTATCCCTTGGCTTGTAAAGGTTTTTCTTATTATTTACTTAATTTAAAATTATTTTCCATCCAAAATGAAACTCATTTCTCAGTGCACTCTACAAAATGAAACGTTCTGCATTGGCTGCATTGTTTAAACATAAATTTTTCATTTTTTTAAATCAATAAAGCTAAAAGCGCCAGCCCAGAGCCCCAAAGCCAAAGCCAAACAACGCCACGAGACCCGGGAAAATGATATTTATACCACACACTCTCTCCCCTGCCTGATACGGTTGTGTATTTGTGTTTCTAATTGAGCTTGACTGAAATTATATAAATAAACAAATCGAAATTGAAATCCAAATCGAAATCGAACAATTCCATTTGCAGCATATAGCCGCTGCTCGTCATCGTCGCTTGCTTCTTGTTTCCTCTTGATTTTTTCGTGGCCATCATTTTGGTGATGTGGAGATCTTGGTCTTGTGGCAAACATAAACACACGAACTGCTACAAATTAGCCAAGAATACGCAGCCCTTCGAACATGATGGATTTGCTGATCAACTGACGAGACGAGACGAGACGACTGCTTCTTCGTCTGGCAGCCTCAGAATGTTTAATTTCAAGTCATATATCTCCAAAAGAGTTGGGTTTCTCACTGGCTGTGTTTAGTTTATGGTTGTCAATGGGCTATTTGTCATTGGGTCAACGATGAATTGGCTGAAAATCGTTTAGAATACACCAGGGTGTTATGATTAGGATCAATGGCTGACTGAGAATAGTGTCAAAAACTGTAAAGAAATTTAAAAAAAACAATCTTGGCTTATGGGTTTTATATAAATTATTCATTTCATATTTTTGCTGGAATTTAGAATTAATAAATTGATATTTTAGGATACAAATTTTATGATTATTAGTTGGCTAAGTTTAAACATGATTTTAAATTAGATATCTGATTTTGATTTATGGTTTAAAACAAATCTCTTTAGTCTGGTTTAAAGCTTTTTTCTGCAAATATTAAATGGGAATAATATGTAAATTTATAATATATAACAGCACAATCATTAATTACTTAAGGTTGTATATATTTTAGATGAATTAAAATAGTTATTTATGTAAATTTAAGGCCACTGTTATACATACATACATAGACTTACATATATTTTTCACATTTAATAAACTATGATAAAAGCTAGACTATTTTTAAACTATTTACACTATTTTTAACTAGTGAAAATAACTATATAATCCTTACATAAAAGCACTTATTAATGAAATTTAATATTATAAAAAATAGTTATGATTTTGGAATTATTTCTTATACCTAAAATGAATTTCTATCAATATATTTTCTTATTTTTTAACTCTTAGAAAATAAATTTTAAGCATTTTAATACGTAACTTGAACCCACTCAGATATCATAATTAAAGCCCGTCTTCATGACTTGAAATAATGTCTAAAACCTATCATATTGAAGTTACACTCGACTTTTTATATTTTCAACCACAGAATTCGCCGACCTCTTCATTGCCACTCAAAGTTCAGCCAACTCTTTCGTAGACATATCACTTTTGATGGCAATTAACTGTCAGCTGTGTACTTGATACTGGAAAAAATATATAGATGGTATAGGGGGAAAAATACCAGTCGATTCGCTGGTGAAATGCCATAATCATAGCGTAACGTTTATATGAGCAATTTATCAATTTTTCAGCGCCAGGGCATTTATCAGATAATTGCTGTTTACACACAAACACACACACACACACTCTCACGAAAAACAACAACTGGGGCCAAAGAGAAAACCGCAAAATCATCAGTTGTTGTTACTTGAGGCCACGAAATTGCAATAACAATAAGAACGGGCCAGTTAATTGGCCCAGAGAGCGGCTAACTGACAGCCAAATTGCCATATCGCATTGCAGTTTTGTTGGTTACACACAGCCGCAGGCTTTTAGCCAACTTGAGTGCACCTTGCCCCTCTGCCTGTCAAAGGCAATTCAAATTGGCTCAAAAGTAGATTATTTGATTTAATTTAGTTGGGCTTGGCGGTAGAGTGATTTGGTTTAAAGAAAAATTAATGAATACAGATTGGATTTGTTTTAGGAGGAGATATGTTTTAAAATAAGATTATAAGTACTTATTTACTGGGTATTTTAATTTATGTCAGAAGCTAGTAACCCGGTGAAGGAGTCATTTCCGACCCCATTAATGATATATATTCTTGATCAGCATCAAAAGGCGAATCGTTTTAGCCTTGTCCGGAGAAATATAATTTTTTAGCAATTTTTCCTAAATTTGATAAGGGGTAACATCGTTAAAAATGTAAAAAATTTACCAAAATTTGAATTTAAAAAATAATTAAATTCGGTACGCAGATTTATTAACCTCATAATAACTAACACATAAACGCTAACCGAATTGAATTTAAAGCATTTTTGGCTTATTTATTAAATTTTTAAGATATTATTTTCACTAAAATCCCTAAAAATCTTAACTAATTTTATAATAATATAATTTAAAATCACAATCTGACATTTTCCTATACAATTTATGATTTAACTCCAATATTTCATAATTTATAACAAATTAATTAACTTATAAATACATAAGTCATCTGTAAAAAGAGTATTTCATTAAACTTAACTTAAAATCACCCTAAAAACTAGTACTTTCATATTGAATTACATGGCTCACAATGTTCTTATTGATCCATTAATAATATTATAATTTATTTCAAATTAATCCCCCCGAAAACAAGAGCATTTGATTGGCTTTAAGCGACTGAAAAGGTGGATATTTGATGTGATTTAATGCGAATATTGATCTCCACTTGTTGCTCGCTGGGCTTTTCATGAAAGTGCCGCTTCGTTGGCCTCCCATTCGTCGGACGAACGCCAAGTGTAGAGTTGCCACACCCCCTTTTCGGGGATTCGACCAATGGCAGCCGTCGCCATATTTGAAAAGAGACGGCCATATTGGGGGCGAGAGCGAGAGGCAGCACAGCCACCACCGAAGTGCAGCTATGAATTTTCTCCACTCTCCAGTGGGTACGCCTGACCACCGCTTGGGGGCGCTGCTCTCGTCAATTAACCCTGAAAAATAACCAACAAAAAAAAATTGGTAATAAAAATAAGGTAATAAAAGCCACGTGGGTGTAGATTACACATACACATTTTGTGGCCCCGCGGGGGTGTGGTCGAAAAAAGAAATGCCTGGCGAAAATATTTAAGTGCTGTCAATCAAAAGCGTTGACAAGCCAACTCCAGTCCTTCCCCCTTCTTACCAAAAAATACCTACTTGCCAAGTTTATTTTGCAGCCTGTTACGTGGGGCATTTTAAAATTAACTACTTGAGATGTGTTTTGAGCGATAAGAGCGCTTACACGAATGCTTACCAGCCCGATGATTAATTACCCCAGCAGCAGCAGCAGCAGCAGTGGCGGCAGCAACAACAAAAACGCCTAGAATATGGCAGGCAGCTGGGTTTTCTTATTGTTTTACCTTCTTCTCTACTTTTTTTTTTTACATTTTTTTGTTGTATTTTTTGGTCGTCTCTCTCTAGGGCCCCGTCTAAATTAACTTGCTAGCCAACAGCCAACGGGCGCGAGTGCAGGGCATTGCATTGCAGCAAATGTCTTTGGCAACATGACGACAACGTTAAGGGCCCCGCCGAAGACCAGGCCAAAATGGCCTTTAGAGGGGCATTCGCGGCATGCAAAAAATGTTACGCCATTTACAAAGGCAGGGGGCACTTAGGCCGGGTAGACGTGACTACGTAACTACCCCAAAAAAAAATAGGGTCAACAAGAGACGTGAAGTTGACGAGAAACGGTGCCGGTTTTTGGTCCTCAAGGTAAGGTTTTAACTGATTTAAAGGGAATTTTAGTTTGAAAAGATGTTCTTTGAATAAAGTATTATATAAAATAATTAAAAAGAGCATTGATAACTTTACTTTTACAAATTTTAAATCAGGTTCCTTGAAACTTAGACTTAAGATTCTTAGTGAAGTTTTAAGTTTTTCTAAACCAATACTTATAGTTATATATAATTTCATTAGTTAATTTCCCGACATTTTCCTTAAGTTTATTTAATTATACCCGATCTATTCCGCTCCTGGTGGCCAAGACTTGTGGCCATTGTTGCGTGGCGAAGGCTCATTGGCCCAAGTCGAAGCCCAGGCCCAAAACCAAGCCCCAACGGAACCCCCATTGAGAGACCCAATCGAGGGGTATTCGTGGGGGTTTCAGTGGGGTCCAGCACCCCAGTGGCATAACTCAAAAGAGCGCGCACACCGTTAGCTGCGAAAATTGCATTTGCATATGGGCGCAAACAAAGCACCGACAGACGAATAGTAAATGTGGCACAAAAAAAAAATAGAGAACACTACGTACTGCACCCAGTTTACAGCAATCGGCAGTTGGTGTAATGGTAATGGTAATGGTAATGGAGAAGCCTCCGCCGAATCGGGGAGGTATAATGGAGGCAATGCCGGGCCTAATGGCACTGGTAATGGTAGCTAGCATGCATGGCATATAGGAAATGCAAAGATTACCATCTGAAGTCGGAGGGGGGAGGGGAAGGGAAATGCAATGTAGAATGGAAATGAAACGAACGACCCAGGGAACGACACAATGGCCGGCGGAAGTGATAAATTAAAATTATTTTTCGCAAGATTTTCCCCCAATCAAAAAAGTCAAGTTTTTGCCTCCATTTCGGTTTGAGTTTTTTGCTCCATCGACCCAAGAGTCGAGTTGAGACGCTTTGATTTGATAACAGAACAGAAAATGCCAAGAGTTGGGCTCGTTTTTCCGCCTTTCGCAGTTTTGTTGCGTTGCGTGTATGTTGCATGCAACATTTCTGAAATATTTTTATGCACTGTCGCACAGACATGCCGGCTTGACCAATGGAACATTGTTTTCCTTTCTGTTTTTCCAACCAATTTCCGCCCCGCCATACGGCTTTCCGCTTTCCACTTTTTTTTTTTTTTTTGCGGGAGGAAAACTTTGCCCAGAAATTTTGGTATTTCGAAACTATTGTGTGCTGGAAACGAAGAGTACGCAAATTTTGTGAAAGAATGGTTTATGTGGAAAGATATTTGTCTGCCAATTTAAAAGTATTTTTCATTTTAAAAAATTAAGGAAAATTTAAAAAGAAAAGGTTCGAATAGAGCAAGTTGTCTGTAATTATTCTCATATTTAAGGGAAGTCACTGGCAACTGGATAGCGAAAATGTATAACGGTCAACCGACTTTGTACTCTTTCCTAAAAATGATATAAACGACATTACATACATTTAATTATTAAACAAATTCCCTTTTAAAACTTGCAATTGACTTTAAATTAGTTGCAACTACATCACAGCTCACACCCACTCTCTGGTTTATTATTTTTTATTATTTTCCCAGAGCTGCCTCGGGCATTGGGTCAGTACTACCCCGCGAGAGTGAAGATTGAGGGGGCGGAATCTGTATCTGAATCTGAATATTTCATTCCAGGTGATGACCCGTTGCCGAGTGTCGCCTAATCGGAGTTTATGCTCGCCCGGAGCTGGCATCCAAGTCGACTTACCAACCGATGCCTTCAGATTTTAAAAGATTTTTACACAGAGAAATAAAGTTAAGTTTAAGTTTAGCTAAGTTTAAAGGAGAGACTAAAACTATTTATAGACAGCTTTTCAGTGATTTTTAATTTTCCAAAAATTTCTGTGGGATCCTTAAATGTCTTGGTTATGTTTTGCATTATTTTAGCATACCTATTTCATAATGAAATTAAATATATATTCAGCAGAATATTCATTTGTCGAGTGTACAGATTCCTACAGATTCGGATGCAGTTCCTTCTGCGCAGGCGTGCCCGGCTACATAAATCCATCGATTTAAGTGCCGCTTGCAGGAGATTTCACAGCCACTGGATGGTCAGCAGCAGAGGGGGGGAAGCGGCTCAGAGGGACCCAAAGGGGTCCCGAGAGCGGCTCAGAGGCGGGGCCAGCGAGGGGTAGGCTCGGTTGGCGCATGAATTTATGGCACAGCGTCACATAACTTTGCTGCCGCGCGTAACAAATTGCCAAGGAAGTAACGAGATTTAGTGGAAATTGTTTAATTGTGAATGCAGATGCAGTCGCTGTCCGGGCTGGCATGGCGGAGGGATATGAGATACGGGCCGGAGGGATACGTATCCGAAAGATACTTGTTGCATATATACCCATACACTTGGCGACCCTTTCGGGCCAGGCTCGAAACGCGGCATAAATTAGGCTTAAGTCTAGCAAATTTATGCCGTATGAGTGTCGCCTCGCGTCGCCTCTCTTTCTCGAAATGAAGTTGTTAGCCGGGCCAACATTATTCCATTAAGTGCGGGGGAATCCCCGGACGGGATCCAAAGCGGGGATGGGGGGAGGCAGCATAATATACGATTTTATTTTTCTTTAATTTTTATGACCAACCGTTTGTCAAGCGCAACGTAGGTGGCTTGTAAATTGAACAACACACAGCGACATGTCGAAAGTTTTCCCTGCTTGTAATTTTTTCTTTGCCTCTCATATAATTCACATAATTTCTTGCCGCATTTATGGTTTTAGTCGCCGCGCGATCCGTTTTCTTTATTAATTACAGCGAATTTTCCGTGTGGGCCGGCCGCTGGGTGCGCACATTGACATAAATTGCGTGTCGCTTGTCCAATTTTTGCTTGTCGCACAGCTGCATAGTTGGCCGGACAATCCAGATGGGGGGGGCTTCAGGGGGTTAAGGAGGCTAGAGGGGGGTTTTGGGCCATCCAAGGGGGAGGCTCGGGTCGGAACCAAGGGCAATCTTACAAATGTTGGCCAGCTCATTTGCTTCAATTCCATTATCGCCTTAATTTTTTATCGCATCAAAGGCGACGGGAGGGATGAGCCAAGAGGTAGAGTGTCTGGGATACACTCAGCAAAAAGGCTATATCAAATAAATTAATGTTTAATATACATTTTAAATTTAGACAAGTGTTAATAACATTTAGGTTTTACTTACCTTTTAAAGCTAACAATCTTTACAATCTACCTTACATTTTTGTATTCAAAATTTATAATAAAGGTTCTTAACCTTTTCTCTTAGTGCTCCTGCACCTTTTGGGAGCACCTCCGGCTGGCTGGAGCACATCAAAGGATGCTCGGCACAGTCGGCGGCCCCCAAATGGAGGGCCGGGCACACGGATCGCTTCGGTTCGGATCGCATCGCATCCATCCCATGCGGCGCGGGCAGCAGTCACTCATAAGACGCAAACACGCAATCCCGCGGCTCCAATCGTTCGCTTGGGATGGTGTCTCTTCCGTCTCCTCTCTGTGCTCCTCCAGCATCACCGCCATCCCCATCTCCATTTGCGGGCTTTGTATAAATGGCAATGGAGCAACAGCATGACGTTGTGCAGCCTTAAATTATCATATGCCCCAGCAGTCGCCCTCCGTCCGTCCTTCGGTCGGTCGGTTGGTTGGTATCCGTCCAACAACAATCAGTCGCCATGGCTGGTCGCACCCCTGCTCTCCTTTTGGATCCCATTTCCCATTCCCAGCTCCGAGGCTCAAAATCGCGCATCCTGCTGTGAGCCGCATTTACGTTCGATTTTTAATTTGAATAGTGCGTCTCCCCCCGGGTTCCATTCCCTCAGAGATTTCCTCTCCTCCTTTCGCTCTTTTAATTGTGCGCAAAAAATCAACTTAAATAATATTTATGCATATGCGCTTTTCGATTTAAATAAGTTTCTTTTATTCCGCGCCCCAGCTTTTGAGGGAGTGAGTTGGGCTTGGGATTGCTGATGATGGGACAGGATCAGGTTGGGCGGCGGGATGTTTACGAGATTTAATTGTATATAATGCAGAATTATTTTTTAAAGATTAAAAGGTATTAGGGAGTGATGTGTAGGGAAGACTTTAAGCTGGATCTCTGCTTTCTTTTTACTGATTTTAAATATCTTCTGAATGTATCTTACAATTATTAGTTGTATCTTCAAGGCACTCCCTACTATCTTTTTCCTTAATTTATTACCAAAAGTATCTTTAGCTTACTGATAAACAAATTTCAAAGTAATTTCAACTCAAACAAGCTCCATTTCTTTGAGTAACCATCAAAGATACCAGTTACAAGCTCGTTATCTGGGGGCAGGGGCATTCATCAATCGTTAGATATCGCTCTCTATAGATGACAGAGCGCCACTCCTGCCAATAAAGTGCACAAAAGTGACACCAAACGACGCAGATTGTGCATTTCCCAATGGACTGAGCTACTAAACTGCCACAAGAATGACGATAATGAGGCACAATCTCTCTACGCCGCTGCCGCCGTTGCATTAACATAAATAAGGGAAAAACGAAACGAAATGCGAGATCTTCTTGTTCGGCATTGTGTTTTTTGTTTTTATCAAATTTGAAAATATCAACATAAACATGAAATAAATGTGTCCGTTGATAGTCTTATACACAATTCCAGATACCCATCGGAGATGCCACACAGCGAACGCGTGGAAAAGGGGTCGGCGGCGGCCATGGGTCAAGCTAAATGCGATCGGGCCAATTTGAATTTCTTTCGTTTTGTGGCCGGCACATTAAAATACTCAATGTGTAAGGTCTTAAATTTGAATCTGAAATCTCAAATCTGAAATCCATAAGCCATTCAATACCACATTCATAGTTTGTTCTCTACCCGGCTCTCGTTTTGATTTGCATCTAAATCAGATAGATACTCCCACTCCCCGGCTTTTCAGCCGCGTCGTCCATAACTCTTCTTCACATCGCGTTGAGTTTCTTTGGGGCTTTCCTCTCTGCTCGCCCAGAATTTAAATATATATTTTCCTGGTCTCCGTTTCGGTTCTGGCTCTGTTTTCATTTTAAGTGTTGGCTGTCGATGACTTTTGATTGCTCTTGGCCCGGCCAGGAGGTCATTAATATTTCAAACATACCCAGGGATAAGTTATGGGTTCCCCCAACACAAAACCCACCCACCGAACACCAAATACTCGCCCCGCCAGCAACATCTGTTGGCCCTGAAAATTCGGATAATGCATTTCTCGATTGGGCTTATCGGGCCCGGTAATGTCGGCATTCCTTGGCCATCGGACAATCCGGCAATCGGACAACCTGCTGCTGTTCTTAGCTGTTTTCGGCAATTCTTCAGCATTCCCCGCTGTCTTCAGGGTGACACAGAGACACTAACACATGGGTCATTGGTCAGCCGAAAATTGCGCAAAAAGGACATTGGCACACTGAGGAAAAACAATACGAAACTAACCAAATAAGGAGTAAAATTTAGCAGTTAAATATTTCTGAAAATGTAAATTAGAAAATAAGGAAATTGTTATCATTTACCTATCTCTTAAATTCAGACTTCTTTGCTTCTGTTTTATCTATATGTACTTATAATTCTCAAGTCTTTTTTCAGCACTGAGATCCTTTAAGATTTTAGAAATCTAGCTCCTTATATCTCTAAAGTGATTCTTAGCTTAAGGCTCTTTTATTAATACTTTTTAGTTTCTTTCTTGAATTAGCTATACTTTTCATTTAAAGAAGTTTGTTTTCCAAAATTTGAAGTACATATTCCAAAGATATTTGTAGTTTTTCCCAGTGGACAAGAGCGTCAATGTGACGGAAACGTTGCCGTGTCGCCGCTTTGGGACATTTGGCAGCATGTTTTCGGCGCACTCGAGAGATTAAAGCGATTAACATTTGTTCCATGTCCGCAGTTCTCACTCCACTCCACAGTGACCGCCGTCCGTTTGTCCACTGGGCGACCTGCAGGTCGCTGCGCATGCGCCTTCCCTTGTTCTTCCCCGAGAAGGTTTCACCTGAGACGTTGCCATTGCCATTGCCTCCTACCGAAACCGCTCGAGTTCTGGGGAAGCGCGCGCATAAATCACACGCCCTGACACTTGTCCAGAAAGTTGTCAGTTTACGGCCCCCAGCACCTGTGCTCCCAGCTAATGTTTCGGGTTAGGAGTTCACCTGTGTGACTGTGGATACGGATTTGGGATGCGTATGGTTTTACAAGCATCATTACGCCGTGTTTCCGTGTCGGGGGACATTATCTAATAGTTATAGTTATACTTTTAATTGCCATTTAAGCTGCGTTTCCGCCGGAAAGGTCTCATGTGTGTGGTGTGTGTGTGTGGCCAACCCATCGCGCCTGAGTCACGGCGACATTTATGCCCGTTTTATCGTTTTATGGTCCACTTCCACGTAAAGCTCTTCGAATTGGCATCATAATGGCAGTACTTCTCAGCAGAGATACTAATCGGCCAGGTTATGGCCATCCACGAGGGCGTCGCTTTTGGCCAAAGGCCATAACCATTGTCTTGTCTCGGTTGTCTTTTCTTGTTCACTGGCTTTTATTAGATTTTAAAAGAATCTGATTGAATTTACTGTGGGAGCTGGCATTCATAATTAGACAGATGGATGTGAGCATTGATAGATTTTAAAAGATATCAAGTTGGAGTGTGTAGGCTGGTAATGCCATATATACATATATCAGTGTATATATAGGAAGATAAAGAACGCAGGTGGCTCAGATACACATTCAGAGATTGCTGATTGAAAATGAATGGCTTGGCTTGATTTGTGGGGTAATTAATTCTATACTTTTCTAAATATTAATATTAAAAAGGAGTTCTATGTTAATTACAAATATTTAGATTGAAAGGCTTCCCGGCTTTAGATATTTCCAAGACCCAGGTGAAATTCATCTAACTAAACAAATATCCTTTCGTTCCCTAAATCAGAAGAACTTCAGTTCCTAATACCAAACATAATCACCTTCTTTCATGACCATAACTCACTGGGTTTCCCCCTTTTTGCTGTCCTAGTGATATCTCCCACACATTATCACCAGAACCATAATTCTCACATGGATTTTCATGCATTGGGATTTATGTTAATCCATCTAAATAGCTGCCAACAGTTTGGACACATGCACGACTATATTTGCCCGACCGATGTGAGCCAGGATTGATCTCCGTCTCCCAACCGATCCCGAGAGCCCCCTTCCATTGAATCCCCTCATCCTATCGGCGGTTGTGTGTACCTGTGTATCCGATGGATACAATCTGCGGGTCACCCCTTTGTGTGTTTTGTGTGTGTGTCCCAGCGGCTTTTCTAGAAAACAATTTAAATTGATTTCAATCAAAAAATGCCTTTTTGTTTTCGGGATTTCTGTTTTCAATTTTCGGTTCCCTTTCTGGCACTTGCTGGATTGCTCTTTCTTCAAAGGTTTTTTTCGGATTTGTCGGTTTTTGGGTTTTTGGGAAAAAGGGACACACGCTTTCGGCGTAAAGATCGCATTTAAACGAAACAAAATTTGACTTTATAATAATGCCAGGGGATGTCCGTCCCGAACCGTCTAAGCCAGCATATCCAGATCCAGTCCGCAACGATCCACGAGATACAATACCGGATTATGGGCCTTTTGTGGCCCGTTTCTACCTATTGGTATGTAGATATGGCGGCTCCACCAAGCTCTGCATTCCTTCTCCTTCTTCCTCCCTTTTGTGTGTGCGGTGCGTGTCTCTTTTTTCTTTTTTTTTTGGTTTTGTGAACATTTTTGTCTTTTTCGTTTTTTCAGCTTCGATGGGTTTTTGTCTTTTTTCGTTTTTTGACTTGATTGAAAATCTAGAAAATCAGGTTAATAGCTTAGGTGACAGCCGCCAGTGTTGTATGTGCGGTTGGATTGTTTAGAACCACACAAACACACACACATCCAACCCTGATAAGATTGATTTGGCCTGCAGATACTTTTTGAGATACAGTATGAACTACAAAAGAAAAACTTGGAAATTCTTGAACTGAATTTGGAAAATATTATTAGGAAATATTTTTCTGTTTTTAGAAATTAATATGAAGCCATGGTTACTTGAATAAGAACCTAGTTTTTAATCTACAAATTTCTTATTTTAATTTCCATCCTTTTTTGGAGTAACCTTTGAATATAAGGGCATCTTTCTTCAGAATAGACTCCATTAAAAATTCTAAAAAAGCTAAAAAGTATTGAAGGATTTTTATAAACTAAGAAATGAGTCTTATATGAGCTGAATTATTTTTTAATTTCAATAGTAATAAATTATTTTTTAATTGTAAATATTTCCACATATAGACACCTCACTGTACTCTGCTTAAAATCGTCAAAGGTGCTCACATTAAAGGCGGCCCCAGCCCCGTGGGCCATCGATCCATGAGCCTCAAATGCCCATGCCCAATCCACAATCCACACACTACCCATTCCCATTCCCATTCCCATTCCCGTCCCCAAATCCCAGATGCCAGATCCCAGAGCAGGTCCCATAGCGATCTCTATGTCTCATTGTGATCGGCACTCAATTAGTTGGCTTGATGTTCGATGTAACTTTTGTCAGACGTGTCAGAGGCGGTGCTTTTGGTGGCTTTGTGACCGCGTCTGCGGCGTGAATGTGCAGAATCCATGGTGCCAGATCTTGACGAGAAGTACTTCGTATTCAAATGAATTTATACACTTCAAGGAAATTCATAAGGAGTTTAGGAAATTAAACAAAAAGTCATAAAATATAATATATATATAAAATAATTTTAAAATAATTATTATTTAAATAACTTGAAGACTTTACAACTCCATTATTCCTTTATTCAATTTAAATGTCTTTTTATTTTAGGATTTTAATACACATTTTCCCACTGTGTATATATATATTCAATTACCAATCTGAACCCTTTGCATATATGCTGGATGTTATCAAAAGAGAAATCGCTTTGTAATTGATTTTGTTGTTTGTATCTCGCCCTGCCATGCCCCATTATTACCGGCATCTCTTATTCGGCTTTTGTCTTTTAACCTTTTTGTTTGGCATTAACTCTAATAGATGTTTAGTTTTTGGCCGCGAGTGCCGGCAAAAAAAGTGTTTTTTATATACAATTTGTTTCGGTTTTGCGGGATTATTTTTAGATTTTTAGATTGGAAATTGTTGGGATATATAAAGAAGATTTTAATAAAAACTGTTAATTTTGTTAGCTTAGATATTAGATACTTATAATGGCAGTTTACAAGTAGTTTAAAGAATGCTAAAATTATATACAAATTCCAACAAATTACTTATATTAATATACAATTATTTATCAAGTTAATAAGCTTATAAGAAATTCTTTTCAAATTCAAGTCTACCCCACAGTTTTCACTTAATATTTCCAGCCTCACCTCTCTATAAATTCCGCAAAATAAATCGCTTGCAATTGATATTTGTCATTAGTCTCTGGCTGTGAGCATACTCCAAGATCAATGCTGTGTGACTGCTCATTCCGGCGTCTGATCAGCGCTGATTTGCATTTATTTTCATTGGGACTTGCACATTGCATTGGCAAACCCAATTCCCATTCAGACTTTGCCCATTAGAGGCAACGTTTAACAAGCAATTAGCCCGGTAATGCTGATTCGAAAAGCCAACCACGAGTGCAGGTTGTACAAGCTGGAGTTCCGGGGGGCGGAGATCTTTCTTTCACTAGCCTGGTCTCTGGTCTCTGGAGCCCCAGCAAACGCTTTTCTAATTATTTTTCATTACTCGGCCTGTCGCGACGCCGGAGTCGGGGACATAAAATCATTTAGTTTATTGGCCCATCACTCATGGGCCGGCTGAGTTGAGCCAAGGCGCGCGCGTTTAGCTGAGCTTTTGCGGTCGCCATTACATTGAGTTATGAAATGAATTTCAAATTTCGCGCAAAGAGCGTAAAAATAATTACAAACTAAACACAGCAGCCCCCTCGGCTCCAAGTCCCAGGTCCCAACAACTCCCTCGATCCCCGCCCATTGATATGCGCTAAAATGCATTCGTGATTTATCAGCCAGTAGCCAGTAGCTCATCCACAACAACTGCACTGTACATGGCTACTGCAACTGGCTCTGAGTCAGATGGGTTTTGGCCTAAACACAGAGGGAAAATATTGATGAAATTTAAGTGATTTTTTCATTAGTTTTCTGTGGAAAATTAACTAAAATTCTGTGAATCTCAAAAGCACATTTAAGACATTTTTAAAGTCACGCTGATGATCTTAAAAATATCTCCAAAATGAAGTATTTTTTCCACCATTTCATGATTCGATTAATATATAAAAAAAAGGTTAATAAAGCTTAGTAAATATTAAAATATAATATATTTTTGGCTATTCAAAGTCCTCTCATCTTTGCTAAGTCATAACTTATTAGCACACAAAATCAAAAATAAACCTTCTTCTCACTTTTAAATTTCTTAGTTTTATCTAAAGTTTTTTTTTCCCTAATTTTCCCTCCGTGTAGCTGTGCCAACTAACTTGGCCAACATGGCCACATGACCACTTGGGTCGCCGGGTCCGACTCAGCGTGCATTCTCGGCATTTGTTAAATTGAAAACTTTTCGCATTAAGTTTATGTTTGCTGAGGCTAGGATTGGAGATCGGTGAAGGAGTGTGGATTTAGGGGCGGAAGAGGATTTAGCCTAGTGTGTTTGGTGTGCCGAGTTACAAATCAGTTTTCATAAGAATTTTCCAGTGGCTCAGATATGATCAAATGTCAGGGAAATTACACTAAGCTGCAGAGGAAATATAAAAGAGTAAGTCTCTTTACTATAAACTAAAATATGTAAAAAACATTACCCTTACCAAAGTTTCTTTAAAAAAAAAATTAAATTCTTTAAGATCTTGGGATATTTTCAGTATAATTATACCTTAAAAATCCTTTAAAGTTAGTTTGTTGAAAAAGTTTACATAGTTTTAAGTTAATTATTTAAATTTTTGTTCTGCATTTCCGCTTAAAACTACAGAAGCTATGTCACGCACAGTCTAAAGACTGTGAGAAAATTCTTTACCAATTTCTAAATCCAAATCCAATACCCATTAATTGCAGTAATTTGCCTAACCCGTTTTTAAAACCATTCCTGTTGCTCAGTGCTTGAACTCCTCTCGTTCTTGCAGTATAATTTCTGCCATGTAAATTGCCGGAAAATTATAAGGCAGGCCAATTGGATCTCGGCCAAAAGAGCCAAGGAGCCCAGAGAGATGAGCAGCGCCCCATGGAGATCCGCAGCCGGCACAGATGTGACCAAAAGGATCCCAGATACACGTATACATCTAGAGATACAGATACAGATACAGATACGCAGATACTAAGGCACAGAAACTGAAATGGCAACGTTGCGAGCAATTTTCGTTATAATTAAATGCACCGGCGAACAGCAGAAGCGGACAGGCGGCCAACGAAAATTATTATAATTAAATGCACCCGCCAATGCGCATTTCAGGCGAATTGTTTTATAATTTTCCAAACTGCAGCTGGCTTTGCACCTGATCCAACCGCTGACCGACTTCGGCAATAAACTAAATATATCCGCCCTGAAATTTATTTTATTCCCTTTCGATATATTTGCTTAAGACCGGAGCGATCCGAGCCAGACAATTGTTTAACAATATTGTGATGGCCCGTTGGCATAGCAAATTAGCTCTGGGCAACGGGCCGCTGGCAGAGTTGCATAAATGCATGTCATTGCATTCGGATCGATGGATGGATGGATATGTAACACCTTTCGGGTGTCGTCTCAAAATGAATATGTCAAAAATTTTACAATTCTCATGATTCCCTCACACGCGCCACGCAGCGAGATCGAGAAGATCGAAATATCCGAGGATGACGGGCAGAAAACTAGAGAATTTCCTTTGAAAGGTCCTTCAGCACGAGTGTGTGCGAGAGTGTGTGCCCACATAAATGTTGATTCATAACACTTGTCCGCCAAAAATGGTAAAAATGGTAACGAAACCGCAAACGACCAAAGAAGATAATAAATCAAAGCGCATTAAGAGCGTTTTCAATTTCAACGTAAAAGGCACTGAAAAATATAAGTATTTTATTAAAAAAATTAAAATAAGGATAAGGAATTATAAAAATTTCCATGTTTAATATCATTTTGATCCCCTCAAGAGCACTCTCGTTTCAAAAATAAGTCTTCTTCAGTCTTTCTATATTTTTTACATATTTCAATAAATGTATCTGTATACCTCACTTTTTACCTAATTTCTATTTAATCTATTTTCTTGGTGATTCTCTTTAAATAAATATTAATTATAAATAAAACCACAGTTAATATTTCCCACAGTGTGGCCAACGCAACCTGATCAAGCCTCTCGGATCTCGTCGAA
The DNA here is from genome assembly GCF_030179895.1 of Drosophila kikkawai. Lineage (NCBI taxonomy): Eukaryota > Metazoa > Arthropoda > Insecta > Diptera > Drosophilidae > Drosophila > Drosophila kikkawai. The sequence goes on along the minus strand of NC_091731.1, from coordinate 31,159,383 downwards.
TCTTCAACCGAATCTCACATCCAAATCTCACACTCAAGTAGAAGATGGAGTTTTGAGATGAAGTTGCTCAGGTTGATGTGGATGGATTTTTCGGTGTGGTTGCTGTTGTTGTCCCACGTCATGTTCTACATGTTGGCGAGCACCATAGGCTCAGTTTGAAGGTTGCCGCCGGCCAAAAAAAAAGATGAGGAAACTGTATGGAGTGGAGATGACGCTCTGGCCCATCATGATTTATGTCTATTTGGGAGTTTCGTTTGTCCGGCTGCCCAAGTAGCGCCCAGCGAGCACCAATAATACGCTCGTTCCGAGTGATTATTTATTATTTTTTATTGATTCGGATTTGAATTTGGTTACGGCTGGTGTGGCCATTGTCTCAACCTTGTGTGGCGCCTCCCTGTTGCTTTTCACGCATGTGCGCAAAATTTTCTACCTAAAGTTCCCTTTCTTTTGAAAATTTTACACTTTTAAGAAAAGTTTTACTTATTTAATTGAATTTTAAAGCCCTTTCTTTGTTATCTATAAATTTGTAAGATTTTTAATATTAAACAGGCTATAGTTTTAAGTTTGAGTGTAACTCATGGCACAGATTTGTTTTGTTAAATTCGCTCCGCATTCCACTGTGCACGCCATTTCGTTACGCTTGATGGGGGATCGGCGCACAAACATATATAGCATATAGCATATAGCATATAGCACATAGCAAGTACTATACATGGCGTCTGGCCAACTGACGAGTTCAAGATGGATCGTTACGCCTCGGATTCCAACCGAAAACGAGATCCAAACCAGGCCCCCCGTTGTAGGGGCCCCTCCTCCTAATTAAATGTGTTTTTTTTTTTCTGTTTTGTTTCTGGAAAAGGGAATGGGAATGGGAACTCACGCATGCACAATGTCATTGGGCTAATAAAACGTTTGACAAATGATTTGACATTCTCATTTGGGCAAATGGGCAAAACGTTTCTTTTCGCTTTTCGCCTCCATTGACGTGGGTCCACTCTAATGCTCAGGATTTGTCTCCATAACGCCTCCTGTTGACAGCGCATGCGGGCCAGCAGCCCTGAGATATTTTGTTTGATATTTCCATCTAAATTGAAGCTTAGTAGCTAAGTAGCGGCTATAATGACGTTTGATGAGCCTTAGATTGACAACAATTGCCGCTGTTTGGTTTTACGGGTGATGAAGACAAAGCGGAACTCTAATGAAGAGCTCACTTTGGGAAATTAAATGCTAAATGAGTTTCTGAAATTGGATTAAGTGAGGCAGATAATGATAGTTTTCAATTAAGAAGATTGTTTTAAAATAAACTGCCATGCAGGCTTTGGGTTTCCAAAGGTTTTGAATATATATAGAGCTATATATCTCAAAGATTTTCCCCTGAAAAGAAAAGCTTATTGTATCTAAACAATATCAAACCCCTTGATAATGCAAAAATACATATATTAAACCTTTGACACTTATGTAACCTAACCTAAATGGTTTTAATGGCTTCCTAAAGGAAAATTATCATCTGGTTTCCAGGGTAAATACCTCCAAAAAAACATCTGCAATTGTATAAAAATGATATTTCTAATTTCCCTGCCTCGAAATACATCATTCTTTCGCTTTGCAGCCTTCGACGGCATTGTAATCCTTTCGATTTCGATTCGAATTGCCCGGCAGCCTGAATGGCATGCATTTTCACGGTCTTCAACTTCTTCGCCATGGCCCTATCGAAATCCATAATAGAGCGTAACGAGCGAAAACCGCATTTCCAAAAATAAGTTTCACATGATTCGATTATTCGATTATAACTGTGAAGAGCATGAACAGCACTCGCTCGAAGCAAATTAATATGGAAAAAGGGAGTCTGGGCGGAGGGTTTGAGTGGATGTTTCAGTTGCTGGAATGGATGGATGGATGGTTTGTGTGTTTTAGCAACAGAAGGCGTCATGTCCCTAATTCAATGTGTCAATTGTGTAGCATCTTCGTCAGCGGGCCCGAGTTCCAGTTTGAGTTCGAGCTCTTGTTCTGGTTCTCAGTGGCTCAACGGTCTCCGTCATCATCGTTGGCGGTGGTTTCTGGCTACGGATCTGGCCATGCACTGAGACAAAAAGGTTTAAATGGAACCTTTAAAATCCCTTTTAAATTTATATACTATCTTGACCAATTTATAAGTAAATTCTGAAACCAAATTTGTAGGAATGAGGCACTTTTATATGCTATAAACGTATTACATTCTCTTATAATATTTTATTCACTTTCCAACTTGTCTTTAAATAAAACTAAAAACCCATTTAATTAACACTTAATTTCGCTCAGTGCCTGGCAGGGTTCTCTGTTTCTCTTTCAGTTTCAGTTGCCGTTTTCTGTGGGCCCGAAGAAAAAGGGAGTTTGATTAATGTAAAAGCTGCCACTGATATGTCACACGCATGTCAAATTCTGACATTTGACATTTTGCCAGACCCGCCGACGCTTCTCTCGTATTCCCTGTACGCCGGATCCCCCGTACTTCTTCCCGGTATTCCCGGATCCGTGGCTCTTTTGGTTGGATGAGCAACTGGCTGCCAACCACCAGCAGCAGCTTGAGTGCAGGCCCTGTATGTTATTTTTTTCTTGTTTGTTATTTTATTTTTTTAATACACTATATACCAGCAGGGGTATATAGGGAGGGAGGGCACTCAATGCGTTAATACATCCGTTAGAGTTCCATTTTGTTTCGGGAAACTCCCCCTCGCGCCAAAACTCACATCCCTTTCCGCTGGCACTTGACAACGACGACATTTGCGCATAAAAAATGCAACATTATTTGACTGCGAATTAATGTTAAATTGTTGTAGCGAAAATGAGGATTCCACTCGGGTCGGATCGGATCGGGACGGGACAGAGTCCGTGGACGACTCTCGCCGTTGATGTGGGAAATGTCACTTTTTGACAGGCCAAAAAGGAAGGCAGAGGGCAAACGCGGAAAGGAAAGGCCGACAAGTGTTCGGATTGCTGTTACCGTACACATTTTGATAAATATTTAATTATATTTTCGTATCCATTTCAAGGCAATCCTCTTTTTTTTCCCTTGTATTTCCATCCCTCAGCACTCTGCCCGGTTCCGATCTCAGTGCCTCCTAAAACATTTGATTAATCACAGGGCAACGAAATATTTCACACACCACTCGGCAGCGAGATCAAAGTGGAGATCTTCCTCTCCAATCTCCAACTTTTCGCGCATTATGTCTAAATAAACAAACAGTAAACTAAAGCAAACGAAACTTCAATCCATCGATCCCAGCCAAAAAGCCCAACATCCAACAACTGAATCCAACCCAAAACAGAATTTGTTATTTTGTGCCTTTGTGTGGGTGGAAAATTTATTTGAAAAACAATTTTCATGAAAAGTATGCGCATACAAAACTGACAGCTTTTGGGTGTAAAGAGAAAAATCAACAAACTTGCCCAGTGCGCGGGGGGATTATAAATCTGCAATCCGCAAGAGGAGAAGAGAGGGGAGTTGGCTCTAGAAGTTGGCCAAGGAATTCCTGGCCGAAATAGTTACGAGTCTTGGGTTTGGTTATTTAAAGCTGATTTAATGATCTTTGAACTTTTACGTTTATGTTTAGTTAGCTTTTAGTTTATATTGTATAGCAAAATAAATATTTTTTATATAAAAATCCTTTTTCTGTAGTTTCTGATCAAAGCTTTTAATGTTAATTAAATTTCTAAAGTTGCTACTAAATTATAACCCTAAAAAAGTTACAATTTCCAATAAATAAGCCTGAAGAGAACCTCCTCCTATGACGCGACTACCACAACATTTGGGCCTCCTTCTGACCGCCCTGGACTCCCCCTAATAAATCCCTATAAATATTTTCGGTGGCTGCTTACGCACAGGAGACCTGGGGCCAGGTGAGATGCAGGATAATATCGGGAATCTGGCAACGGGCATCGGGGGCACCTGTCGCCACAGCATAAATTCAGCATTCAGGCACACACACACACACTCAATTGAGCGGTGCTTCGTGCAAGCAGATCCATTTTCATTAGCGCAAATGCGGGGCGTTCCGCAATGGGTCTGCCGACATGCCAAAAAGTGCAGCCATCAGACTTATTTACGGCACCGATGGTGGCCAGAGGATCCACCTCTCAACGACTCATTCACAGAGAGAGAAAATTAAGGAGAAGGAGTCTGGATTTAAGATGGGGTAGTGGAAATTGTGTATGTTTCAAATCAAAATTTAATAATATTATTAAAAACAATACATTAAAACACTTAGAGAAAGAATATATTATAAATCTAAACCAATTTAATACGTTAATAAAAAATCTCCACAGGTTTAAGATATTATATTCAAAATATTAGTTTAAAATCAGCATTCAAACTCTTTAAATATACTTCATTTCCCTTTAAAAATATTCAAAAAATCCCAGAATTTTCCTAGTTTTTCCCAGTGTCTCCTACAAACTAACAGATTTATGCGCCACGCTGCTGCTGCTGCGCCAGCTGAAAATCAAAGCCAAGTATGTGGCCATAAATAAATATCGGCCGCCCCAGCTAAATCAAATTTGATTGCACATATCGAGCATCGAACATCGCCCGGTTTTTGGCTTTTCAGATAATTTGGCTACCTGAGAGACTTGGCAATTAGTTATTCCAAACATTTTTGGACCGCAGCCGATAACACACGTGCAAAGTCAGGGGCACCCGAAGAAGGGGCTGAGCGGAGATGTATTGTATCTTAACCGCATTTGGATGGACCATGTCCATCTTCATCTTGAACTTTTTTCGTTTTGGCCTTTTGTTTTTCTGTATTTTTTTATATATTTTCTCATTTTGTGCTTGTGAGAGTGGCCGGCCGATTGGGGAATTGAGTCGGTTGGATTATAATTTGCATATTAATTACGTGGCTGCCGAGCTGAACTGCGCTGAACTTTTGCTTCGACAGCGTCTAATCTGTAACCCCCGAAAAAAAATTAAAAAAAGATTAATTTAAAGCGATCAATGAACGCCATTTGCTCATTAGCCAGGTCCAAACCGGCGGATCTCTCGGAACTTTTCAGCAAAACGAGCTCGTTTCTGTTTCTTTTCGATTTTTTTGGCGGGAGGGAAGCCAATCAAAAATTTAAATGAAGCTGCAAAGTTCAAAAACTAAGCCAAGACGATACTTTAAAATTAATCCAAAAGCATCAACAAATACAAAGAAAAGATAGCGCCGATCTAAGTTATTTCTGAGCGCTGACGCATATGTTTACAAAACGGTGTTTGTGCAAAAACTTAATTTGCAAAATAGTCAAAAAAAAAATTAAATATTTTAATTAAAATTAAAGATCTGGCAGAAAGGCAAATATTTGTGGCGACTATAAACAGTGTCTTCCGGAAGTGTAAATGTGTGAATAATTGGGAAATAAATTATATTTATTTTATGATGAAGATCAAGCTTGAATATTTGGTTTTATTGAACTAAAGTTTTTGTTTTGAACACTCAACAATTAAAATAAATTTTTTAGTGGCATAATAAAATTACAAAACCATTTTTTAAATTGATTTTACTGTCAGTTTAGTAATAACACCCAAAATTGGATTACTTTTACTGTACTTTCCATAACATCCTTTATATAAGTTCTGTAATTTCTCCAAGAATTTCTATAACCCCCTCATATCTACAGTTTCGAAACGCACTGTTCAAATTATAAGCCACTGGAATTTTTGGCCAAACAAAGGTCACCATTATCATCCGTAACGAATGCCCCTCTGAATAGTCAAATCAAGTTCATGGGATTCTTTAACCGTCTGCAAGAAAGTTAAATCAACGAAATCAAATAGACTAAATTTGACTTTTAAATGCTTAAACCCGACAATCGATGAAGTTTCCAGTCCGATGCGGTCAAATGAGCTAATGTATTAAATTTAGTCCGGATTGGGATTGGGATTGGGTCGATTTCGATTTGGGTTATTGACTTGAACTCCGTAGAGGTAGAGGGTACGTCATTAAATATTCATACGAATCAAGAAGATCACTTGGAGACATTGACAGACAAATTAGTCAGAGATCCTGAAAATGGTATTCACATTAATTATGTAAATCGTTTAGCCAGATAGAGGCCACTTATCAGCGGGTATAGTAATATTTTAGGGCAAATGTGATTGCTAAATAGTAAAGGTATTTCACTGAGAAAATTTGAGATGTGTATGAGCTATGTTGATAATAAATTAAAAAATAAATAATTAAAGGATTAATCAGCAAAGTTTCTATTTAAAATTAAAGATTACACATTCTATTTCCCAAGATACCTTTTACAGAATTATTTCTAAAAAATTATTACAAAATTCCTGATAGAAATCACATTTATTTAAGTGTAATTCACATTTCCTATAGGCAATATAAGCCCATCTGGATAGGGCAACTTACCCCACAGATTAGTAATACTTACAAACTGGCATATCTGTGGCAAATGTGATTTTCTTTGATTGGCAAACGGAAACCACATTATACTCTACTGCAGCTGCGGATATACATATATTCGATGCGGATCTTTGACCCTACTCTCTCGGGCTTCAATGTACCTTCTCCCCCAGAAAAGTCGAAAAGCCAAAAAGCAGCAGCCAAGTGACGTGATGAATAGCGTGCTAATTGTTGACAGACAAGCGGCAAAGCGCATGAATGTCAATGTACAACAAAATACATTTGATTGAGATCGCTGGACGGCACCAAACTGAATAAGCAGGAAAAAAAACACACAAGGATATGCGTAAAGGATACCCCTGCAGTTGGTGGTTGACATTGAGCCGCCTAACTCGTCACAAAATTCAGGTTTATCCTTATTTTACCCTTCCACTCGAGTCCTGCCTTTTGATGAATTAGAGTTGGGAGTTTCCAGATCGAGAAGGGAAGCTAAATAAATAGATAGGAAGAAGACTAAGACTAGTTAAATGAGGAGAAGAACTCAAAACCTTATATATAATTCCTGTTAAAACAAAAATATTCATAAATATCCCCATTCTTTCAAAATGAAGTACCTTTTCTGTATTATTTTAATTACTATTTAATATTTATAATTTACTTATGTTAATATTTCTTTCAACCCCTCAAAACTAGCTCGAAATTCTCTAAAATCTCCTCACTTTCTGAACTCCTGCTGCTGCATCCATTGAATACAAAATTGACTTTGACTTTTTGACAATTATTAGTTGAACGCATGTTGAGTTTGCTCGGCTCTTTTGGCTGCCTTCTCCATTTGTTTTTCCAAGCGCGAAATTGTTTGTTGTTTGTTGTTCGTTTTGAATTCAAAATGCAGGAAGAAAAAGTGAGAGAGAGGGTCGCCTGAAAAGCTGTTTTCCGAGGCTGTGTTTTTGTTCGAACTTCCTGCGATTGTTCACAGTCTCACCCCGGCTGACAGATCCGTGACAGGTCGAGGGCTCCGGCTCCGGCTCTGACTGGGACTCTATTCCCTGGATGAATCGCCTCTGATGGATGCCACTTGGGCCGATGCCATTGTTCGGAAAGTGCTAATGTGCCGTCGCCGCCGCCCGCCGCGGAAATGTTTCATTTTCTGCTCGGCCTGGTAAAAGGGATTCTGTGGCCAATACCAAAAATTGTTAATCAGCAGCCGGCAGTCTCTTTCAGATGCAAAATTAAATTTTTATTCCAAATTGAAATTGTATTTGTTTGACTTTATATGTTAGAAGCACTGAGAGAAGTTGGGGTAATAATTAAGCAGACTTTTTATAGATTACTTATGGTATTTAAAATGATGTGAAAGGATAAACATATCATTAACGAATCTGGATACTACAAATATTTGATTTGAAGAAGAAATCTAATGTAAGCCTTAGAAAAAACTTGGTTAAATACAAAAATCTATGAATGATCACTATAACTGAGACCCACATATTTATTTTATATTTTTCTGTTTGATAAAAAATATAAGAAACCCTTTCTTATTATAAATAATAAGGAAAATTAATGTAATTCCCTAAAGAAACATTTTCAGAATTTTTTTCTCAGCTAAACAATTAAATTAATTTAATTTGAATACACATTCAAAGGGATATTCCATTTAAAATAAAACCAAAATCTCAGAGAACAATATGCCAAATTAGGGAGTGAAATCCGAGAAGGAAAGTGATCTTCCTCAGAGACTTTGCACTCGGAATTCCTGGCCCAGTGTAGTCCTAAAAAAATAAAAAGCAAGTCGAAAGGACAGCACGCTACCCCGATTTGGTCTAATCGTAATCCCCGGGACATGTGCACTGCGCGACTCTCTGTTTGTGTGAAAGTCAAACGCAAAGTAGGGAAAGCAACTGCCAAGGAGAAAAACCGAGAAGAAAGGAACGGACGGAGGAAAAAAAGATTTAATGTCGACTTTGGGTGATTTATTGCCAACAAAATTGCGTCCAGACCAGCGCTCTTGTTGAGTGCAACGCAGTGGATGTATAGAAAATGGAAAATAGAAAATAGAATTGAAATAAAAGGCACAGGCACAGGCACAGGCAGGACTCACAGAGATACAAAGATACAGTAACAGAAATAGACAATTTCAAGGGAGGATGATGGCATCTGAAAGGCCCCGAGATGTTAAGATGGAACTAATAGCATTAAAAACTTGCGTAAATGCACAAAGATAATTTCTATTTTTGAGGGTGTGAAATGTATGCACACACACACTGAAAAGAGAAAGTGTCTTGTCTTTGGGATAGAGTCCAGAAATCGAAGTCGAAATCAGAATCGAAAATCCGAATCTACAAAGCGTGAGATATTTGTGGCTGTTTTTATTTTTAATTTCCTTTGTATGAATGCAACGATTTTGGTTTATGGGGGGGGGGAAAACATTCGGGGGCATCCTGGCAATAGATCAAAATGTATATTTTTGTTCTATTTTTTTGGATTTATAATAGAGCTGGAAAAGCAATCTCTGTAAGAGAGAATCCTTTCTTGTCCCCCATTTTGAATAATTGAAGAAGAGCAAATGCTGCGACCTCCACTTTATTAAAAATGTATTGAGCTCAGCTGCGTATCCGTGAGATACATTTGCACTTTGCACTCTCCATCGGGCAGAGTTAATTATTTATATCTCCACCAATTACCGAGGTCACTCGAAATTAGCTAATTAAATAAAAAGGTAGAGCTGCGTATATATATATTTTGTGCATGTGACAAAAAGTTGCGTAAGGAAGGGAAAGATTGGGATAATGGGTTGTCGGGGGTATTGGGCTTTAAGGGGACTCTAAATATGTGGGGGCAACTTGGGGGCTGAATGATTTATGCTTTGCCGAGATTTTGCTGTGGAAGTGACAATTGCTTTGGGGTTAATTAAAATGGATAGGCCGGGTAACTCAGTGGGATTTACTTCTATTTGAGAAGGATTTTTGCATTTGGAAAATATAAGAGAGACGTTATTTAATGTATTTAATTTTAATAGAATTTTATTTAAATTTTTAAGGAGTAAGATAAGATACTAAAAGGTAAAGAATAAAGGAAAAGAAGAAGGTATATTCCCTAAAACTTATATTTTTAAGGTTCAGATATACCTATTTGATTGATTACTAGCTGCATAACTAAAGGTTAATAAAAAGATTAAAATATTTAATAAACCAAAACTTTCTTTAAAAAACAAATGCAGCTTTCGGAAATGTATAACACATAACTTAAGCATCTCTGAAGCCAAGTATCTGAACCCTAGCCGGCTAATGAACCCCAACTGAAAACGGAGAGTGTTTAAATCAATATCGACTGCCACATCAATGGATCTACTTATCGACATATATGTGGGAAGAACCTAAAAAAGAACCAAAGCCAGAGGCAGCGGCCAGCTGGTCAAGTGAACCAACGCGGCCAGAGATACTGTATCCGAGGGATACACAGCCACATGCACGTAGCTGGCGAGATGGCAAAAACCAAATCCCACTAATGTGCTTAAATAAATTTTGCCAGCGTTTAAGCCAATTAGTCCGTCGGACATTTTACTTCTTGTCAACTTTGTTAGCGGTACTCTGTCCCCGCTTTTGGGCCCACTTGCAGCTTGGCTCGAATCTGCTGACAACGTGCCTTGGATCCAGATACTTCGTTGATTTTTTTTTCGCCTTGCTTATTTTGTATCTGCTGGTGTTTCCTTTTTTTTCCATCTCTCTCGGTCAGTGCTTATGCAGCAAAAGTCCGTGGGATTAAAATTGTATCTGCGCTGTCGGCTGCCGCTTTTCATGCCCTTTTACGCATTTTTGCCATTTTGCCTCGGCCTGTGCCTTGTATCTGTTCTTGTTTTCCGTTTTCTGTTAAGCTCTCTTTTTCTCGTTTTGCTGGCCGTGTATTTTTTCGGGATTATTGAAGTGCAATTAAGCTAAAATGTCAACGTGGAAAAAATTAATCGTTATACTACCCTTTTTATGGCCTTGCCCCGTCAGTTTTTTTTCTTTTTTTAACTCGTTCGTGGTTAACTCATTTGGGGTCCTCTCGTCTAATTCATGTACATGTCAAAAAATTGTCCTGCATTATGAAAGCTGGTAGTTATAAGTGCACTGGGGAAAATATATTTATTTTGTATATTTTTAAAGTATTTCCTTCTACGAAAAACTGCCAAATTTCGCTAAAAGGGATCTCCCCTCTGTAAAGTCTAGAACAAGTTGGGAATTATAAGTAAAAAACAAGAGCTTAAGATTCAAAATATATACTTCTTTAAAGGAAGAAAGCAATGGATCGAAACAAATAATTATAATTAAATTTAAAACACTTTTAAAACTTTAAGCAGAAACTTAGATTACTTGTGATCTTTGTAATATCCAATTAATATCGATCTAATTTTCTTGCCGTGTGATGTGCCGACGGATTTTTGACAGTTTTCCCCGGACCCTTGAGACTCCTGTCTGCCGTCTGCGTAATGATTTGTAATTTATGATTTTCGGCTCCAGCCAAAGGCTATCTTATCACCAAAAGCAGAAGCAACAGCAGCAGAAGCAAAAGCAGAAGCGGCAGCAGAAAAAATCAGAAGGAAAAAAAGTAAAAACAGTAGAAGCCGCAGCAGACTGACTGCAATTGTTTGTCCAGATACAGATACTCGGCAGCTCGAACACACAGATACAGTAACAGATACAGATACTTTAGAGCTAGCCATGGCTGCAACGCTAATCGGCGAGTTAACATTTTATCGCTACTGTTCTGGCACTATGCAAATATATGCTCCTAAAAACAGATCCCCAGATATACTATATATAATGACAACAGTGAAGAGAGCTGCCTGCGTCCGAGGTAAACTCAAACTCAAATATTTTCGTGTTTGCCCGGTGGCTCTGTACGTTGACAGATTTGCGGGGCAATAAATCTCGGACGCTTTACTACTATTTTCTCCCCCACTTACTCACTCACTCGCTTACTATAAATTTTTATCACAATATCGCTCCGCCAGTGGGTATGTTTTAGAAGGCAGTAATTTGGTTATCTTGTCAGGCCACCTATTTGTACAATACGAATTTATATATGTATATATATCTGGCAGAGTCGGATCGGTGGGTGCTATCTCTCGCTGAGATACCGCTAGAGGAACCCATGACGTTGGCTTGCCTTGTCGCATTATGTCAATGACGACAGCAGGCAGCAGCAGCGCCATGAATGTGCACTGATTGTTTAGTCTAGTAATTATACACCCACACTCTCCGGACGGGGCTCCTCACTGCTCCAGTTCTGTCGCAAATGATGAAATCACAGGGACAAGTGCCTTCTCGGTTTACCTGGCCCCAGAGAAGGTGGCTTCAGTGGCGTGGGAACATGATTAGGGGCACTGATTAGCGCTGCGTGACATGAATCACTTCCATTGATTCACAGAATTCAGTTAAATTTTCATTAAACAAGATTTTAGGGTGTTAAATATTACCTGTTTTACCTGAAAATTTAGTAAGAAATTATTCAGAACTAACCTTAATTATAATGTCCATAGCGATAAAAAGATATCACAGCTAACTTATCACTCAACCTCTGACCCCTCGCCACTCGTCGTGGTATCCTAAATTTCCTGTCTGGCTCCACCCACTCACCTGAGCTATTTTAGATCTTTATCAGACCAACAGATACGAATGTCCAATGTCGTTATGATGAAGTGCCCATGTCCCCAACGTCTGCCAAACGAATAAACATAATTTTTTGCACCTAACAAATATCCCCAACGCCGTGTCCATGTCGCCAGCATGGCTATATCTGGCTGGTGCCATCTGCCTGGGGTTTTAGGTGATGATATTTAGTTGACATCAGCCTGCCACTCTGGTGCCACGCCCCCTTACAACCTTGGTTATGATGGACAGACACGCACAGCCCAGCGGAGAGACACATTGGGAGGCCCGAGGCCCATAGAAATCACGTGTCTCAATTGTTTTTTGGCGATTTTAATGGGCACCCCCCACAAATAGGAAAAGGGCCGGGCTGCTCTTAGGGTGCCAAGGCATAAATTAAATTTGAATAAAAAACCAATTCGTCTTCGTTAGGCGGGGAACTAAACCGACCAACCGATCCGCCAGTTATGACATTTGGCCAAGACCCGAGGCGGTCAGCTAAGTGACCGCACAACGCCCACGCAATTCGAAGGACTCAACTTGCGTTCCGAAAAAAAAATGTGAAAATGGGTAATTGCTTAATTATGAAAATTCCCTTTGTAACGCCTGGTGTGTGTGGCCGGAAAAGCGGAAAAAAGGGGCTGGGCTGCGCGGTCAGCCGCATTTTTACAAGCAATTGCCAGTGGTCCGAACCATCAACCATCTGTCCAGCCTTCCTTCCTTCCTTCCTTCCCTCCATCCCGACCAGCGGCACTCTAATTAAATTATCAAAAATTCATACTGACAGCGGTCAAGGGGATCGCGTCGAGTCGAGGGAATTCCCCCATATTGACTGTACACAGGGAAAAATAGGTTCATAAGTTATTTGGTTTTTGTTTAGAAATGAAAAAGTAACCAAATGACATAACTCTTACATTATTAAACCGTATTTAACATTAAGAATTTAAGAGAATTTAATTTAAGAATTGATTCAAGGAAAATTTAACAATAAAGATATTAAGATAATACAATAGTTTAGTTTCATAACTTCATAAAGAGCTCTAGAGCACAGTACATTTTTTTATTATATCTTTTTCTATATTTCTCAATATCATAACTAATTTTTCCCAGTGCCTCTCGAGAGCCCAGCTCATTAATTCGCATGTAGTTTTTAGCTCATCCTTTGGCTGCCTGCCTGCCTGGTGACATTCATTTGCCGGCTAAATGCTTTCTGACATTGTTTAATTGCCATGGCCAGCTCGACTGGCTTCTGGCTCCTGACTCCTGGTTTCCAAGACCAGAGTCCAGTTGCTTATCGGCCGATGGGCGTTTGATAAATGATTGCGCCTGCAGTTTGCGCTTCAAATTCAATTTGTTTACCTTGCCGCGCGCGATGCAGGGATCCCAGGCGCCGAGTGTCATCCGCCGCGTTGACAGCTGTCAAAATTGCGGCGGCGCTGTGAGCAAAATCGATAGGCGGACTACCAGTTGCCACTGGCTTTTCCATAAGCTTTTCTATGCTTTTCCTAGGCTCTCTTTTTGTTATCTGCGCAGTGAGAAGAGGTCTTGGAGCTTCCGCTCAGCATCTCGCTTATATCCTTTGTTTACAATGTACAACTCCGGCACTTCGGGAGAAGAGCACGCTCTGGGCCTGCAGGACATACGTTGATGACGGGCCCGGAGCGAATTCTCCAGAGAGCAGAGCAGAGCAGAGTCCTGCCTCTGTGTGTGTGTGCGAATGTGCGAGTGTTGAGCACAAAGTGTCAACGCGTGCTTTGGCATTCTTCTACGGCTTTTTTTTGTTTGCCCCCCAGTTTCAAAGGACTCACCAGGACTCGCAGCTTCCCGGCCGGGCATATGGCAATCGATGGGCGCATTGGCAACGCTCAGTTGTATAAATATTTTATTTATGCAAAAATCCCATCTGTTGTACCTACAACCTTGCTTATCCTTATCCTTATCAACGAAGGGTTCGCCGCCGTGCGTGGGTGTGTTTTCTATCAGGAAAGAGGGGTTGCAATTGTAACATTACGTTTTATTGTGCGTCGTCTAGGTGAAGGGGGAAAATTCTATTAATATTTTAAGGGTATCCAGAAAAGGCCCATACGCTTATCCACTATTAATGCAGCCTTGAAGTTGAGCTGAAATTGTGAGAGGTTTTCTAGGGATAAATAAAATAAAATAGTTGGTTACAAGATAAAAATTAAAAATTGTTGGTTTATAAATAAGTAAATATTGTAGCGACTTTTACTATAATTAAAAATTAAGAATGAGGTATATTTTAGAATAAATTGTTAACTATTTATAACACTTAATATAAATATAGTTGAAATAAAGAGCATTTTGAGATAAAAATGCATTCCGAAAATATGAAATAAATGTTTTTTAAATTCTTTTAGTAAATTTAAGAACAATATGAACCTATTCTTAGTAATTAGGGTATTTATACCTTTTAAATATGATTTTTTAATATTTTTTTTAAAAGGATATACGGTATTATTATTTTAAAAATTAAAACACTAAAAGAACTCCTTTTTTGTTAAATCAAATTCCTAATTTCCAAGCTCCAAATAGTCTAATTAGGTTTAATAGATCTTTACTTGGTCAGATTTTTATTTTTTTTAATATTTTTTCTCAATTTTATAACTTTACAAATATTCTTTAAATCTTTTTAAGAGCATTTCCAAAGTCGTAATAAGAAAAGTAAACTTTCCGCTTGGAGCTTTTTATTGTTTTCGGTTTTAGACGCAGCAGCCGCTGCCAAAGGAGAGAATGTTTTGGCCGTGTGGTTCCGAGGGGGGTTTTATGGACGATTCTGGGTGGCAAATGGGGCGGGGGGCCATGCCGGGGCTCGTAACACCAACACAGCCCACCGTGCACCGTGGTGGTCGGGTTGAAAACTATCCTGTCCCGTGCGCTTTGATGCTCACTTCACTTTTCCCACATTGCTGGCACTGTGTTCCTGCCACTCTTTTTTTCCGTTCGCCCATTTTCTTTGGCCGAAAGTTTTAGAGATGCTTTCGCCGTGCGCACGGTGACTGTGTGTGTGCGTGTGGTTCGATGGCGGCAACGTTTTTGGTCCTTGATTTTGGTGCGAGTTTGGGTTTGGGTTTCGCTGATGGGAGATGCTGTGATGCTGTGAGATTTTGGCTTTTGTAGCTCTCTCTTTGACAAAACGCAACGCAACTCAACGCGACGCGACGCGAGTGGAGCTCCTCTTGGCCAGGCTCAATAAAAATAAATAAATAAATAGTACAACTAAAACAAAAAAAAAAAGAAAATTTACCAAAAAAAAAATATAATATGTGAAATGAGCTAAAGTTTGCCTAAACAAAAATATATTCTGCGGGAACAACAACTATCTGTGGTTTGGCCTGAAAAATCGGTGGAGTCGCGAGATTAGAAATTTCGAGTGCGTGTGTGTGAGTGTGCGGGAAAGGAGACAGGAGAAAGGACATCGCGTCGCCATGTTAGACGCGTTTGTTGTCGTTGTCGCCGCCACGTTGTCGTCGGTGCTCCTCATCTTTGCGGATGCTCCTCAACTCCAGGACAACTACATGTCCTAGAGGATGGCGCAGGCTCCAGGACTCGTCCCGTAATTACCGATAGAAAGTGTTAAGCGGTATAACCCGCCAGCGGTGGAAAGCGGGAGTCCCCTAGACTTTATCCCGTAGACCCCCCGGAAAATCCCCATTTCCCCCCAGAAATTCCCATAGTGTTTTAGTTGCACTCTTGCTCGCTCGCTCGCTGGCTCTCTCTCTCCCTCGCGTGACTTTCTCCCCGGTCTCTCTCACGAACTGTCACTCTCGCAGGACCTAGAACTCTCTCCTTACGCTCTCCTGGCTCTCTTGCGTGACATGTTTATGTTTTGGCCACCAATGGCGCTCTTCTCTCCCAATTTTGACAGCTCCAACTGTCAGTTGACAGTGGCACAAATCGAGCTAATTGCGTGCAAAAACATTGTTGACAAACACAATGTAAAAGTGCAGTGAAGTGGGTTTTAGAAGAAAAAACCAAGACTCTCTCAAATCACTTAATGGTTCCTAGTTGATACTAAACTGATACAAAGAACAGCCAAAGAAGGTGGATGAAAGCTCTGGGACACACAGGCTGGAGGATTGGTAAATTGATTGGTAAGTATAGGATACTAATATAACCATTTTTATACAGGGAAAGGGATTTGAAAAAATTATATAGTAATATAAATACAATCTAAAAAATTTTGATATTATTCTTGATGAGATTTGATATACCTTTGGATTTTAAACAGGTTAATTCTTTGAAAATTTATAATTCATTGGAACACTTACTTATTTCCACATATCAAACTATCTGCATCACTATTTTAGATAACCTTTTGACTCAAATATTCCATTAAAAATTCCTCGTGAACCTAAATAAACTCTTCTTGTGCTCAACAAATCATTGGCATTTCATTATTGGCTAAGAACTCAAATGTCATTAGAAATACCAAAGCCACCTTCCCTCATAATGGCCTCAAAAGTCACAGGTGACCACCCACATTATCTAATATTTATCATAGCCAACCGCCTCCGTATAGCTGAATCTAATTTGGCCGGACCACGACTGGGCCATGCTGACAATTTTAAATCAATTTGCTTATTACAAAATGCCAGCGAGAGATCCCAAGGCGCCGGGATCCGATGGTGCATGCAAACACGCAAATATGCAAATGCTGCCTGAAAGCCAAAATGCAGGATGCCAAATACACACATACATAATCTATTTAATTAAAACTCTATTATTAGCATTTATTAAGTATGCAATGTGACAGAGCGTAGAGTCTGGGAAGGGAGGAAAGGGAGCGATTTTCTGCATGGCCATTTGACAGGCGAGAGACATTTGTCAACGGAAAATTCATTATTTTAATTAACTTTCTCTTCAACGCGAAAAAAAGCAGGGCAAAAAATCAAACCATTTCGTGGGGGAAACAAACAAAAAGGGAAACAGTTACAGTGGAACCAGGAAAATTGGCAGGGAAAAGAGTGATTTTCCTGATAATAATTTATTCAATTTGAAGAAAGTTTTCTTATACAAAAGTTCAGCTTTTAGTTGGTTTACTATAATTGTTTTCCATACATTTTCTGTTTGTTTATTGTTTTTGTTTTCAGCAATTTTCCTGCACTACCACTTGCAGTGCCTTGACAGGGGCAAAAACCCGCCTCGCAGAAAACAAAACCATACCAAAGTCGCGGCCTGGCTGTCCTTTATCCTGCTAAATCGCATTACTAGCCTGTCATGTGAAATGTCAACCGTAAAGCGTCCGTTGATTGTTAATTTCACTTTTATTACCACGCCATCGCAGTTGGCTATAGATGTTGCTCCGGTTGCTCCTGTTTTTGCTGCTGTTGTTACCGCCATCATCATCATCATCATCATCGTTGTGGATCGCCACATTGTCCGCCATTGGCCAACCTGCTGGTGGCTTTGCCTTTCTGTTGCCGCTCTTTTTGAAGGACCTGGCCATGGCAAGTCGCTCTAAATGGGCATGCAGTTCGGTTTAGTTCAGCTTGGTTCAGTTGTTAACCACCAGCCTGGATGACTTTCAGTTGCAATTTTGGCCACGGCACCTGGGGGCCTTTTTGGCCATAGAGACGACAACAGCCAGCGAGAGAGATTGGCAGGTTAAACCGGGCATTCGGCCATTGTTTTGGCCAATTCGAGTGGGCCATCTGTTGTAGTGGGTGATAATCGAAATGGATTATGGCCACCGATTTGGAGGGATCTCATTTCGCCGGAGACTTGACACTGGAGAGCAGAGTTAAAGGGTGAAAACTATTTGCTTTTGTTGAAGAGCTTGTTTATAATTGCCTATACATTTTGTTTTCTGTTTAAAGCATAATAATTAAGTGCTTTCAAGCCTCTTAAAATGGCTACTTAATTATATATTTACTTATTTAAACTTCCAATATCCAAATAATAATTCAAATACCCATTAAATCTGAGTGCCTGCAAAAGTGTTTTTAGCTTTAACGACTGCGTTTGATGATGACAATGTGTCACCTGTTACACTTGGCTCTTTGTCCAAAACTCTGGCCCCGGCAATCAAGTCACAATGGCCACACATTGGAGGTAAAAGAAGAGTCACCATAAGCATTTGGTCAATTGTCTCGTTTACAAATTGCCCCCAAGAACAGAGCTCATTTTCATAAATGCAACGCCAACTGGCTGCACGTGGCATGTGCAACTGGAAACAGACAGCATTCCCAGGCTACCCGATCCAGCGCCATTATCTAGTAACTATTTTTCTAGGACACTAAAAGAAAATTGTGTTTAATGATAATACAAAGATTCTTCTTACTTAAAAGTGATTATTTAAGAGATTTAAAGACAATTCTAATATGATTTTCTAGACCATTTTGAGGGGAAAAGTCTTAGGACAAATGGTCACATATACAAAATTTGGCATATTGACAGTGCTTGCTTTTTTTCAGTGTCTCCACCTATATCCCCCTCACCCCCACAGCGTCTGTCACTGGCTATTCCCAAAGGTAAAAACAAAGTGATTATACTTAGCTATTGTTCCGACTGCTCGGGAAGGTGAGCTGTGGGACTTGGCCGGGAGTTCTGCGTGCCCGGGAGCGGGCAGTTTATTAATTGAAATGTTAGTGCGGCAGCAGAAGCAAAAGCAGCACCAGAGTAGAGGTCTTAAATAATAGATTCGTATCGAGAATTGCGGCCAAAACGATATGGCTGCAGATACATGGAAGTCAGATATTTGATGCTCATTAAGTTAAGTGGTTTTAGTTTTACCCCAGCACCTCAGTTTCCTCCCTGTGCAATTTATGTTTCGTAGTTTTCTTTCCCATTTTCTCTGAGGATTAAAGGATGCACGCTAAGAAAATTAACTACTTAAGTATATAATTAGATAATATTATGAGGATATACAACTATCTATGCTTTGATTTATCTCAATTTCTGTATATTTAGTAACTCAAATCAAAGTCTTGAGCATAGTTTTTCCTTTCAGTGTCTTCTCCTAGAGTCGGCTCCACAAAGAGGTTTTCCCAAAGATGAATCGCTGGTCGTTTGTTTGGAATCCACCAGTGTCGCCGCAGTGGGTCGAACCGATACCCCCAGATTCCGATACTCTCTGGGCATTAGCCGGAGATTCCCAGATTCGTGACTTTTGTGGCCTTTGTCTACCCCGATCCCCCAAATGGGATCTTTCTTTCTTTCTTTCGGTGTTTTTGTGTAAGGTGCACATTAGTAGTAATTTTTAATGGTTTACTTTTCGGTTTTGTTCGCGGAGGCTGTGAACGGTTTTTTATTTAAATTCGTTGTCGTTGTCTTCTCTACGATTTTAGTGGTTTATTATTTAAATTAAGCCTCGGGGTTCGTTCTTTCTGTGACTTGGCTTTTGGCTGTTTTGTTCGCCCTTCGAGGCTCAGATTGTTTGCTGTTCGAATTTAATCAATTTGATTTATTTTCCTCTTTCATATTGTGTTGAAAATATTGTTCGAAAGCATTGTCTCCATTCCGCCCATCCATATTCCATTTCCATTCCATATAACCCATATCGCATGGTTTTCTACACATGTTTTTCCCCTTTGTCGGGGGGAGGCATTAGCATAAGCAGCTGAGGGCTTAGGCATTTTCTATACCCTCGATACCTTTTAAAGATAGACGACATTTTCGGTAAGATTTCGATTTTCAATGCTCCGAAGAGATTGCATTTCTTCAGGTCAAGATTTATGGCTTTGTTGGAGCTTCTTTGGTGCTGACATCGAGGAAATAAAAGTAATTCGAGAGAGTCTTATAGGTCTTAGATCGATAAAAACGCTCTCCTTTAGCTTTGAACTATGGAATTTTAAAAAAAACTTTGAAATTACTTGCTCAGTTACTTGTTTTTTTATAGCTTAATCAGACTTAATCAGTTACAAAGTCACAAAATCAACAAACTTGGTCCGACTGGTCTTGATTAATTTGTGTAATAAAAATGTAATATTCTTGTTTACCCAAGGCTATCATTAAGCTAATAAATTAGTCGTAAACTTTTGCAAATGCGCTTAAAATGTAAGCAAATGTTTAAGCACGAGGTATTTTAAATGCTACTTAATTTTACGAGTTTTTTTTAAGCGCTTTTTGAGAAATTAAACCACTAGTTTCTTATCAAATTAAGCAGCTGCTAGTAAGAGCATTAAATTTGATATGAAAATGTTTGGTTTTTATGTCATGATAAATGATAGTTAGCCTAGTTATTAGTCTTGATTTCTTAATTAAAATATTAAAATAAAATATTCCTGGAATGTCGAGAGTTTACTTTCTCATCATTCCCATCACATTTAACAATCCCAATCCTCTGCTCCTTTGACATCTTCTCGTTTTTTGCAATCTTTTGGCTTATCAATTGCAACTAACAAGCCTAACCAGCTACCACAAGAACCGCACCCACCCTGCGCCCACTTGGCCGGGGATAACACGAAAAAGTTATCTTTATGGTCAGAATGCAATCGAACGAGCCAAGAAATAACCAGAGGAGAGAGGAGAAGAAGCGACCACACCCCGTTTTCGGAGTCTACAACGAGTCAGCCCACTTTGGTTGATGAGAAATTACATTTGAACTGCGAGCAGCAGATGCCAATCTTATTAATGTTGTTAGTAGTTTCTGGCCATGCCAATGCCTTGTCGACTAGCCAACATTTTTGCATGCAACTGGCAAACATCCCATTGCCAGTCCCCCATTCCCATTCTCCTCCCAGGCCGAAATGTATCAAATTTCAATGCACAATCATCACAATCAAAAATAAAAATTCTGAAATCAACTTTTCTCAAGTTGGATTTGGTCTCGTGGTGCCCCGCTTTATTCTGTGGATTTTGCAGCTCGAGCCTCACACTTGGCATTTGCTGGGGTCTCGTCTTGTGTTGTTGGTAATATAAGATACGAAATCAAAAATACATCATTGCCAACAAGCAAAAGGCGCAGAGGCTACAACGAAAGATATTCTGAGAGAGTTTCCAGGCACTGTTAAAAAAATAATAATTATTATTATTAATTACAAAATATATTAAATTTTAATAAGTAAGACTTGTTGCTTAAATGGTTTTAAATATTATTAAAATACCTTTTATTTAAGGTTTATAATTTAATATAATTTCTACATATTTTAACTTATCTACCATCGAAATTTCAGCTCAATTGCATAAGTCAAAGGCTCAAAAAACATATATTACTTCCATTCCAAAATAGTTCCTCTAAGCAGGCGCCAAAAAGTAGGCCATACTTTTGCCTAGCAAACTCCCGGGCATGACAACTTTTCAAAACTGTAACAATTTAATTTAATTTAAATTTTATACAATTTTTAAGTCAACATTTAATTGTATTTTCTCACCGTGCAGTTCCCCTTCGAGTTAAAGTCCAGCTTAAGCAGCTCCATTCTGCATTCCCCGTTTCCTTGTCCCATGTCCCTAGTCCCATGTCCGCGATGTCCAGTGCCAGTTTTCAGATCTCTCGGTGGGGAACGTTGTTGGCCCGTTTGGTCCCCGTTGGCCAGGGTTTGCAAGCCACGCTGATTGTATGCATGTTTCGCTTTTCTTTTCGCCGCGCGCTAAATGAAGTAAGCAAACGTTGATTACATGGCCTCAAGTGTGCGCCTCCAAGAGAGGATTGCTCGGACCGGAGGAGGAGGAGGCTCCAGGCATCCACAGATCGCGTCCTCGTCCTCATCGTCGTCGTTTTTAATGATGACTTCAAATGAGACGCTGTTTATACGTTTTTCATGCAGATACAGCCAATCTGCTGACTTTGGCCAAAAGGCCTGGCCATAATAGACTTGATTTTTGTCTGATTAAACGAATGTTTGTGGTAACACCCCCCGCCCTCTCTCTTGGAAGTGTGTTAATTTTTAATTAGAGTTGTACTGTTATTTGTTGTTGTTGCTGTTGATGTTGCTGTTGTTGTCTGCCAGGCTGATCAGGCTCAAAAGGGTTAAGAATGCAATTGACTTTGGCTCGCCCTCTTGACTTCACACGGCCGCCACAAATTTGCAAATGCAACGAGACACGAGTCCGGGTTATTCCGAAGGAGTTTCGGGGGCGAACTACACTGGGAGATGAAATTTTAAGGAAATTCCTAATAAGAAGCCATTGAAGTACTACGAAAATATTATTAAATCGCTACAAGAGACCAAAAATTAGCATTTCAGCAAAGGAAACATAATTTAAAACAGCTTTCTCTTCAAGTATAAGTTTTTAAGATTTTTTCTGGCATTTTTTTAAAGTGTAGCAAATCTTAGGGGGAACATCGACGGCCATATAAGGTGCGGGCCCCACGGCAGCACTAGCGACAACCTCCTCTTTACAACTAACATGTTCTTAATTACAACGAAACGCCGAAGGTGAGTCCCAGGTGAAGTCGAAGGTGGAGGCCTGCACCTCGTTTCAATTCGATTCGTTTCGATTCGGTTCTACTTTGATCTGAATGGCACTGCGGAGCCCACACTCTCTCTTCCTCTCTCTCTCTCTTAGCCATTATTATTGTTATTGGTCACTTCACTTCTGGCCATGATATGCAAATAAATAAATAGGAAACTCTTGGGGAACTCCGGCAATTGACAAGCTCATAAACTCACAAGCTCGCGCGCCTCAAAGGAAACTCAATCTGCTACAAGCATGGATGCAAATGAAAACGCAATCATATTTTATGTATGATCCAACAAAAAAACAAACAGAAAAAAAGCAAGAAAAAAATAGCAAAAAAAAACACAATAAACCTAAGACTCACATGAGGCTTTCGGGGCTTGTGTTCGAAGACTGGACCACAGATGTTTTTGGCCATTTCGGAGCGGGTGTCTCAGGGCCCAGGAGAAGCATTAATCACAATTACCAGCTGATGTCATAATGTAACTCCAAGGAGTCCATAGACCAGGCAAATTGAACTTCAAGTGAGTTGTTTGTATGGGAAACTAATGGATAAACTAATGATGGCAGGTCCTTCTATGAGGAAACCATAGATAAACGAGAGATAGACAAGCTCCAAGACAGGTTGTCATTAGTGTTTGAGTTCCCAAATTGGTAATAATATTATCTTTATATTATGAAGAACTTTTAAATGATGTATTATTATTTATTATTATTAATAATATAACTTGAAGTCACCCTGTTTGTTGGTGTATTTTTTGTAACCCATTCTTAACCAGCAAATGCAAATGCATTGGCCATAACCACTCCACCAACACCTCTCCCCTGATCTCTCCTCTCACTCTCAACCCTCCGACTCCAGCGAAGACAACGGCGAAGGTGTTAAGTTATGGCACAGTCTGTAGCCACACAGCTGGGCATCCAATTTGGCCCACCACAGGCTATATTCCCCGCCATTCCTCCGGCTCCTCTGACTCCTCTGGCGGCGGCAATGTCCACCTCCAACTCCTTTTGGGGCAGAAATTAAGCATCAGCATCACATTTCACATTTGCCATTTGGCGTGTGTGTTCGGAGGTGCATTCCAATGGCTCTGGGTGGTTTCAATGCTGTCACAAAATGCACTTGAAGAAATAATATAGCACATTTACAAGAGAAATATATGAATAATGAGATTTACAGCACAATTTTGTGGAAGTTTTGCGATATTTTCGTTGGTTTTAAGCATAAACTAGCCTAAATTTTACTATTAAGAAAGAAAGAAAAATAATTAAATCATCTATTTTAGACATTTTTATTTATATTATATTTATACACTATATTTTAATTAATTTCCTCATCCTATTAATATAGTATTCTCTTTAAAACTCACCTTTTTCATAACTAAAGTGTATCTTTAATTAATTTATTTACCGTGTAGCCAAAAAAAGGTGGCAAGGAGGGATAAGGCCGGGCTGAGGGGTGATCCAACCAAGCAGCTCGCCCTGTTTTGGGCCAACGAGCGAGCTACGCGATTTGATTTATGGCCCATTGTCAAATTATCCTTGATAAGTCATTAATATATTTTGTTTGTTTGTTTCTTTGTTGTTTTTTTTTCAGCTCAGCCACTCTCTGGGCTGGCTGGCCATACCTTCCTCATCTAAGAAGTGTGCATGTTTTTGTTTTTATATATATTTTTCCGATCCTGACATTTGACTTTCGTTTGTTCCCATTCACATGGCCATAAAAACTGCGCCTAAATCAGCCCCCAAAAACCATATTATTTATGCCTTTACAAGCTCTCAAATGAAGTGGCAAATTCACACTTTTCGGTCAAAAGGCTGTAAAAATGTAACATACGACGAGTGTAACAACATCATCATAAAAACCAATTCACAAATCATAAATATAAATGAATTTCGTGCCGAGGAGGAGCCAAGCCGAGCCGAGCTGAACTGCAATCCAATTGGGTCGATCGCATTTCGCATACAATAAAGCAATCTGATTTCGTATCATAAACTTAAAATGATCTCTCCTAGCCGCTCAGCTCAGAGCCCTCACCCGTGCGAGCACTGGCCGTAAATCTTCAGGGGCCTATCAGCATCTGGCTCCTCCGTGAGGTCCAGTGTTTGCGCATGCGCACGCGTTCGAGTTCGAGTTAGCCGGCGCGCGCTGATAGATTTATGGCGCCAAATAAAATGCCTCAAGACAACCAAGCCAAATCACCAAGACCAGGCTTGGCTTTGCTTCGGGTTTTTTAGTTTTTTGGGTTTTTATTTTTTCCTCAAACAGCAGCCCAGGAGGAGGAGGTGGAGATGGAGGGTAGGCTCTCGGCCGCAGGGGCTGCTGGTTAATCAAATAGTAAATGCGAGAAGAGTGCAGTAAAACACGATCATTGACGATATGCGCCATATACATCCATGGCAGCTCCATAAACTGTTGGGCATATTAGTTTGAAGTTAATTAATATTTTATGGAATAATCTGGGAATGTTTTTGTGGGTTTTTTGATGGTTATTTTTGGGTTAAAGATGGAGGAACTAAATAATCATCTGAGTAGAAATCTTTAGAGAAGGTAAAGAGCTTCAAGTTAAAATATATTATTTATATTTTATTTGTTGCAGGGTTTATGAGTATTTAAATATATATTTTAACTCAATCTATTACCTTTTTATTCTGTATTTAAATAGAATTTAACTTAGGAAAGCAGAAAGCTTAGATAACACATTTAAATTATTACAATTGCTGGGAAATTAATTAAAATATCATAAAGAAATATTTAAAATAGTAAAAGTACATTCATAGATATCTAAATGTCTTAAACAAAGTTAATAAATATAAAAAAACAAATATTTAATTATTTATTTCGTATTAGAAATTATCTCGAAGCTTAGCAAATGTATTTAAAGCTTTTTGATTTCCTTTCTCATTCTTAAATATTAATTAATTAAGAGATATTCAAGATATTAAGAAAAACATACATCAAACCAACTCTCTAACAGGGTAACAGGAATGCCCTAGAATCAAATCTAATCACTTTGCGTCTGAATCGCTGGCACGCAATTTGCAAATCGCCTTCATGATCGCACCATAATAATTCCTCCGATACGATAATTAGTCGCAATGCGATTATAAAACATTTCCCTAGACCGGCACAGAGTCTGGGAGTCTTGGGCCTGGAAGTCTCTTATGGAGGGGACACTGCGCATGAGTAACGCGCCGCCGCCTCAAGATTTATGGCCCGACGACGATCTGTGGGGAATGAGTCTCCTCCAACTGGGGAAAAAGGGGAGTGCGACAGGGCCCAAGGCAGGCAGGCAGCTGTAGATGGAAAACACCAGGAAAAAATTATATATAAAATTTAAAAAGAGCTTTTTAAGTATTTTAAAATAATATTTTAATATTTAAAACGAGTTTAGCATGTTTAGATTATAAAATAAATATGAAGAAAGGGTTTCTATGTCT
Source organism: Drosophila kikkawai (assembly GCF_030179895.1). Classification (NCBI taxonomy): domain Eukaryota; kingdom Metazoa; phylum Arthropoda; class Insecta; order Diptera; family Drosophilidae; genus Drosophila; species Drosophila kikkawai. The sequence goes on along the minus strand of NC_091731.1, from coordinate 31,133,582 downwards.
TTATAATTTAGTTAATTAAAAAATTGAATAATATTTTGTACCTCAAAAATATGAAGACAATTTTAAAACCTTCCCAAAACTTCTATATATTAAATTTAGTATGCATATTTTGTTAAACTTTTAAACTTTAAACTTTAGTTATAATCGATTTTTTGATTCAATGATGATCCCAAGGCAAACTGCAAGCTTACACAAATTTTGGCTTCCAGAAGTTAGTTCTTTCTAGTTTTTCCCCTTATTTTTTTCAAGTGCAGCATTTGCATTTGTTTTTCTAGATCGTTTCCCCGGCTATGGCGACACCGCTGATCGCAATGTTGATGTCCGAAAGATCTTTGGCGCTCCGATAGATCTCTCTAGCTCCAGGCATGATCGCTCTTGGTCTCGTAATTTATGCCTTTGGATCGCTGACATAATTGCAGGGACCGACCCAGGGGCCCGGGGAGTGCAAATTGATTGAAAACTTACAACTCTGAGCGAGAGAGAACTCAACTCTGTTCTTTTTTGGAGCGACATGCAACAGTTTTTTATGAAAAATAATTACACCTCTGTACTTTGTCAATCAAGGCGAACACACTCGAGCAGCATGGACGACGACGACGACATGTTGAAAAATCGGTACAACATTTCATTGAGTCAACACAAATGGGCCAGGCTAACCGACTTGCGAGCCGCGTAAATCTCATTTGAGCCTCCACTGACATGTCGCAGGATTAAGTTGTCAATTGGTTCAGTCGGTGGAGCTGGGCCCTCCCCTTCTGCACCTCCATTTCGAGTGCAAAAATATTGAAATTATGTTGTAGGGGGGCTTAGCTGCAATCTCGATACAATGATCGCATTTTGATGGATTCCCCAATGATTTACGATGCGGCAACCAGTTGGTCTCGCTTGGGCCTCTCCTCCGACAATTAACGAGCCTCGTTTTAGGTGTTGCCTTGCTTCCCTCCGCCGGGGCAGACACCTGACAGGTGTGTGCCAAAGATAATTTATGTACATCCAAAAGTGTGATGCCATGGGAGTCTGTGTGTGTGTGTGTGTGTGTGTGTTTTAGCCGGATTGTTGGATTTCTGTCTCTGATTAAGAGTCGGCCGTCTGTGGGCTATAAGTCAATTAGTCGATGAGATTGGCAACACCAAGATTCAATTGATTTTGGGGGAAAGGATTGCCAATCAAGAGGGGAAAGAGCTTAAAAAAGGGATAATTAATAAGCTAAGAGGGTATATATACTTGGGATATTATAATAAATATTAAAAAAATATATTTATAGAAAGTTCAGACAAGAAAAAATCATTGAAGAATATTATTCATATTTAAAACTTTATAAAACTTCAAAAATCCATCCTCAAAATATGGTTATTTTGCAAAAAGCCAAAGAAAACTTATGGTTATTCCACTTTATTGTTATTATTATTTCTTGTTGTTGTTGTGTCATTTATACCTTACCAATATCCATAAACATAATTGCGCACGCGAGGCTATAAAATTGGCCAACTCGGAAAATATGTTCATATAAAGGGGGGAGGAAAGGGTAACAAAACAGTGGGGCGGCAGAAGGGCGTGGCTGGGGGTAGAAGTTTCACAGTTTTTCGCATATCACGACAATGATGCAAGCTGTCAACTTCCCGCGGTGTTCATAAAAGTCTGGGTTTTGTTTGATTGCTGTCTGACATGCACTGAAAAAACAAGAAAACTTAAAAAATAATATATATAAATAAAATAAATCCAAGAAGAAAATATATATTATTTAAAAAAAAAATAATTTTAAAGAGCGAAATTTAGATAATTTTGTATACAAAAAGTATCTCTGTTATGAGATTTTAGGTTTGCCCTCAGGTAATGCCTAGAACCAGTTGAGAATTTTAGTAGAAACCTAGCTTTAGAAGGTTAACAGCCAATTATTTAGTAAAGTTAGGCTATAAATACTTTATTACTTGTATAAAATCTATATTTTGTCTTTCAAAAAAGTAGTAAACTTTCATTGTGATTTTAATAAAATAAAATTACATTAAGGTAAAAAAAACTGAAGTCTCCAGTGCCTGTTTCATCTGCTGTAAATTGTATACTATTTTGTACAGCATTTTTAATTTGTAAAAATAAAATTCATCATTTTTAAGGTAAAACTAATATTTCATAACTTATTTTTCTCAGTGCTTTAGCTCCACTCACTGAACTGGTATACGTTTCACCCAGATAGAGAGTGTGGGTGCCATTGCATTTGCATTGTTATCGCTCAGATACGGGTTGGCCTGCTCCCCAATTCAGTTCAGTTTTTGGTGAAGTTCGTCAATATCCATTTGCAGATTCTGGTTTTTCCTCCGTCTCTCTCTCTCTGCGAATATCTATCAACTGTATTTTCCTGTTGCAGCAGCGGCACTTATCACTTCATTGCAGTTTTATGATGCGTCAAAATTGATGCTTAACGGTTTTTCGCGTTCTCGCCGCACTTAGGAGGCCACTCTGTGTGTGTGTTGTGTGCTGTGTGTGTGTCTAGGCCCGGTCATGAACCATTGGCAATGCAATGAATTTGATTTTGATGTTGATTTGGGCCCACGTAGTGTGTTTACAACTGTTGCATGCCACGTTATTTTCAATTTTCATAGCTGTATGATGTTTTTTGGGGGTTTTGATTTGGAGTTTTGGGGTTACAATTTTGAGCTTAGTTAAAATGCTAATTGAATGAGGTTCAGAACATAAGGAGAATGTTTAAGATTAATTAAATAAAGTTGATTATAAGTATTAAATTTTGTATATTTTATATCAGATTTATATTATTTCTTATTTAGATAAAGGAAATTTATACTAAATTATCAAAAAACAGCTCTATGTTTAGTTTTCTTCTCAAATCCATACATTACTTACTTCTCAAATATTAAATTTTGAGAATGACCAAACACAGATAAACTGTTGACATTTTCAAGCTGAAAACAAATATGTCAGAATAACCAAGGAAAAGTGGCTAATAGACAAAAATATTTACTCTAGCTAAACTCAACTTCCTAACATATTTAGTCTAAAAAGTGATTGTGCAAAAACTATAACAAAATATTTACATATTTTATCAAGTTTTTCTAGTACTTTTCCATAAACCAGTGAGGCCGTGGCTCTTCCTGAAATTAAGTTATTATCACCTTGACATTCCTATCGTTTTTGGTTTTATTTTTACGAGGGGTTTCCCCCAATAACAAAAAAAAAACATGCGGGAGGAGAAGTTTCAATAGCTAGTCCCCATTCCAGTTATGTTTCGATTGATTTTATTACCAACTTTTAGGTGATTTTTATGTTCTAACAACAATTTGAGGAAATTTTACGACAATATAACTTTTTTCTTTTGGGAGGGGCAAACAACTCTGTTTCCACTTTTATTTTCCGCCATTCAGAGGGAACTTTTACGATCATTTAATTGAATTGTGAACATTTCCTAGGCTTTGATTTCCTCTACTATATTTCGATATAGTTTTTTGTGTTTTTTTGTGTTTTTATTTAACAATTTGATTGGGAAAATGAGCAAGCAAATGAGCCAATGAAATATGGTTACGATCGCTGGCGGTGAGCATTAAATATTTACATCATCGTTCAACTCGTAAAAGGCGACCATTAAAATCCAGAAAACTAAAGGGAGAAAAATTGAGTTGGCATTATTATGATGAGCTGTGGGATTGAGTCACTCCACTTGGTTGGGAATCGGATCTTGTTATACACTCCCGGCCAAGGATCGACAGCTGAAAGTAAAAACTGTACAATTTACACAACTGCCGAGCATGTGGCAAGGAGGGAAGGAAGCAGGACTAAGGACGAAATTACTCAAACAAAATGGTCGTAAATCGAGAGTTTGACTTCTTGTCGTCAAAGTAGGCAGAAAGAAACAACCACCGGCGCGGCGGGGTCTCACGAGCTCAGGTAGAGGCTATAGTATTTCCCCAGAAAAACATTGCTTCAAGGAACCTAAGGTTAAAGGTCCCTTATATCTCGCTCTCTTTCGCTCTCCCTCTGTATATATATTTTTCGGTTTCTGGATCGCTAAGGGGCGCAACCAGAAATTGAAACAAAACAATCAGCGATGCGCAAAGGATGCGTTGTTAATTTCATTTACCCCGAAAAACTCACTTTCGCTTTCTGAATCTTGGGATCTAGGACGGGACCTCGGCACCTCGTTTTCAATATAGATATGGATAGAGCCTCTGCCTGCAAACATTCTAGAGCAGTTCTGCCTTCTATACTTGGCTGCACATGCTTGTAAGAGGACACCTTGCAGGGCTCGGAATAAAGGAGATAGCAAGATATTGAAAGAAATTTAAGAAAATTATATACAATTTGTTTAACAATAACTTCATTTTATGCCTTCATATTTAAAATATATAATATATAATATATTAAAATATATATAAAAATATAAATAAAGTAAATACAACCTTTTAAACTTCTTAAAAAGTTCTTAAATGATATTTTCCTTGGTTTCGGATTTTTTAAACCTACAAATTTCCATTTCTCCCTATGATTCCTTTGATTTATTCTCCTTTTTCTTTACTCACCTTTAAAAAAAAGGGAAACCAACTTGAATTTTAACAACTATAGCTACAAAAAAAACGAAATTTAATGATCATTTTGTGACCAGCACCAGGATCGTGCGATTTAACACGTAATAGTTTATTTCGCTAATAGAAGGCCTATCATAAAAGCCACTTTTATATGCAATTTAAGTGGCTTTTGGCCCGGGACTATCAGTATCAGTATTTCAGCATCAAATTAAACGTTCCACACGCGGTCACCCCAGACGGTTTACGATCCCACCAAAGATCGTAAAAATGAGAGCTTGTTGCAAAAAAAAAGCAGGATAAGTTGACTGTTTTATTTTTATTTTTATGGTATTTCTTTTGAGCCTGGTTAGTTTTAACAGTAGTTTTAGTTGGACATTTAGATTGGGAATTGTCTATAGGGCTTTTATAATGGGGAGATTGAAGATAAGCCAAAGGGAGTCTAAAGGTGTATGGGTATTTTTTAAAAAATTTTTTAAAATAAGAAGATTAATGTAAAGAATTTAAGTTAGGGTATTTCTGATTCAACTTTTACCTAACTTTATTAATCACCAATTTTTAAGAAAAAAACCCATTAAATCAGTCATCAAATTTTGCATGCCAATAAAAATTCAAGTAAAAGGTTATCAATATAAAAATTAATGTGTTCCCACCCCAAAAACCAAAAATCTTCCCACAGAAGTCAAGAAATCAAAATTACCCTTAGGCCTTGCCTCGTCACCTGTTGATTGGCCTTTGAACTCAGGTGAGCCCAAGGATGGGGCAAAAGGGGGCTAAGGGGCTGTTGCTTATCAGGCCAAAAAGCAAACAATCACGCGGGTGACTTAACCAAATCGCTGCTCTACAATGAATTCAATTCAGGCAGCGTCTTGCCGCCCACCGATCGTTCAGGGTATCTATATATATTTATTTATATATATATATTTGTATATAGATATCTGCCTGCAAAGAGACACATGTATATCAGTGATTGAGCGATCAGTTAAAACGTTTTCATTCTTTTTATTTTCTTTTTTTTTCCATGAAGTGAAGTCGAATGATTGAGTGGATTTCATAGAGCGACCTGCATGTTCCATTCCAATTCTCCATTGAAAGGTATTTCCCATGATTATTTTTGGAGATACAGCAAAAAAAAATAAATAAAAGATAAAATATATGTAGTACAGTGTGGGGAGAAAGCATAAGGCGATTCAGGGTAGTTGAAATAATAAAATAATTTATTGAGAAAAATATTTAAGTCACTGATATTGACTTTTTTGTAAATTTAAAAGAAGAACTGCAAATCTTTTTACAAATTGTTTCATTTAATATATCAATTTCTCAAAAGCAGTGTGGCCAAGTCGAGAAATATAGGTTTAATGTGACCCTGCACAGGAAACAATTTTTTTTTATATTATCCAAAGAACAAAAATGTTTATAATTTTGTATTTAAAACAAAAATATACGACTATTATTATAACGAAACGCACTGTCTTCCCCGAGAATGCGTAACAGCAACATTAAGTCGCATTAGACAGTGTCAAAAAAAGCATTTACCTTTGCGATAGAATGTTTGTCCCGCGTTTTTACTTTGTTTTTGTTTTGCTTGCCTTTCCACCTGCAATATATTTCAATTCGAAACTTGACATGTCTATCTGTCCCACCGTACGCCCGCCCGCCCATTTGTCCCACTGTACTCAATCTGTAGAGGGCTCAAGTGGCTTAATTACAAAATACCTGTCCGAGGAGGAGGAAAGGGAAGCCCATCAATTAGGTGAACATTTTCGGGGAGTTGTCAATGCTGACCACGTGGCCAAGGATGCAGTTCGGTACGGATGTAAGCCAGCCCCAGACACTAAGGCCATAGATAACCCCGTGCTTTATGAAATGGCCGATAAGTTGCTCAACTTTAAGCGGAATACTTGTCACTTTTGACAGGTTCGTTAATGCGGCATGTTGCACGTTGCCTGGTTGCAGGTTGCAGGTTGCACGTTGCAGGCTGCCTGCCATTGGCAAGGTGTGAAATGCCCAATTAACTGAAAATATACGACTTCTTTTGGGTATATATGTGCTTAACCCATTGCCAGCTATTCCACACACAACCTATGATGGCCCGAAGGTCCTTGAAGAGCACAAGGCCAACACTTCATAAATTAAACATCTCCTGCAGAGAGAAAAATATTTAAGAACTTGTGTTGAGGATTTTAAAATGTTTTTTGCAAGTTAAAAATATAAATTATCGCAAAAAGATCTTGAAATTAATCAGTAATTCAATCTTAAAATACATCAATTTGTCAAAAGCAGTGTGACCAAGCCAAGATATATAGGTTTAGTGTGACCCTGCATAGAAAACAATTTGTTTATATCTTCCAAAGAAGTAAAAAGTTTAAGATTTTATATTTAAAACAAAAATATACGACTATTTTTTCAATTAATTTATTATATATCCAAAATTGTAGAAAGTATATTTTTTGTTGTTCCCATAACAAAAATTATACAAATTCTCAACTTAAATACCCTTTTTCCCAGTGTATACCTCGACTTCTTTGAGTGTCCCTCCAAAAAGGTAGAAATCTCGTTGTTCCGCTCGTAAAAACTTGGCCATTGTTTCAACGATTTTGCAACTTTACGACTTTCCGAGTGAAGGAAACTCGACCCGAAAACTAGCCCAAAAATAAAATATCAATAAAACTGGGAAGCAACAATTGAATTTACACCGGACAAAACTTTGTTTCAACAGCTTGTAAACCAGTGGAAAGGTGGGGGACTAGAAAAGAAAGATTGCTGAAATGACAGGAACATTTTAGGGAACCAGGGGAGTCATTTTTACGACGTTCGCTTGAGGGTTAAGGAGGGCTCGCTGCTGCCGCTGCCGCATTGTCTCCCGTCCACGTTTTCCCCGTCATAATTTTCTATTTATCGTGTAATTTGTAGCGCAATTTGTTGCTCGTAAAATTCTCAAGTGAAAATATCATCATCGCCTTTCGGAGCGAGTGCCCATATAAAACTCGTAAAATGTGAAAGTTGAACAGTTGCCTGGCCTGGGTGTGCGTGTGTAAACATCAGGAATTGACATCACAAATTGTTCTGGCTGGGAGTTCATTGAATTTATAGACATAAAGTCACAAAACTGTCCATCTCGGCAGTCGTAAAAAAGTTGTTGTGTGAAGATTTTCCCCAACAGGGAGATCATCGCTTTTCTTGGTGGCAATTGTTGTGGCTGAGCCACTAATTAGTAATTTTTGATGTAATCTAGTTGGAAATTACTTTGTAAGTGGGTTTTGCGAGAATAGAAATTAATTGTATTATTATTTAATATATGAAGGGGTATTTTGACATAAAAATTATGCAGTTTGGTCTTTTTTTGGTTTAATTAAGCCTTTTATTGATAGCTTACTTAAAGCCTTTGGAATTACTGGTTGAATTAGCCATTAAAAACACATAAATAAAATTTATTTCAAGCTTTAACAGCATTTTTATTAATCAATTTAACAAAAAACAATCATTTTTATGATAATATTAAGTTTAATGAACAATTTTTAGTACGTTAAAATTAACCATTTTAATTAAAAAGTAATTAAGTAATTAATTAATATTAAAAAATTTCTCAATAATCAATTTTAATCAGAAAAAACTTTAAAAATTCCTTAAAGTACTCAAAAAAACGTTTAATTACATTTTAAAAATAAATAAAACTACAAATGTTGCCTTAAATGTTTAATAAAATAATAAATATAATAAAGAAATCCAAACAAAAAAATTTGTATTAACCAAAAATCACATTACTCCTCATTTCCTATTTAATCAAAATATTAGCCCAAAATTGCCACACAAAAATTATTTTTTCGCTCAATTGATCAATAAACAAAAAAATGAGGGCATTATTTTCGAATTTTTTATACATTTTTCCCCAAAAAAAACATAATATAAACACGGGGCGTATACTTAATTCGAGAGAGAGATCGCCAGCAGGCAATACATTCGCATATCAATCATTACACAGACACATTTTCGCACACACACACACTATAGGACCAAAAGTATTTTTGCAAATTTGCGCTCAATTAATTGCAAATAATTCATTTGTTGTTTGCCGTACCCCCCACCCACCCCTTTCAGTGCGAGTGCAAGCGAGAGGGCCAGCTTGGGCACCGTTGTTTTATGGCATTTTGATTTGATTTCTGCGAAAGCGGGCTTTTTTCTCCTTTCTGCAGATGCTGTGGCTCCTTTTTGATTTATTGCCGACCTTGTTGTGTGCAGGCGCATTAGTCGCTATATATCCATTTCACTTTCCATAATGGCAGCGAGAGCCACCACCCCTTCGCTGTGGGAGAGAGCGAGACGAAGAGTGACTATCGACTGGAAAAAGCGGCGGGGAGTTTTTCCAATGTTGTAAACTTGCGAGAGGGGAAATTCTCTTACTCTCTCTCGCTAGCTCTCTCTATCTTTGTCTTTCTCCTTGAGCTTCGGCCAAATTTCCCCTTCGTTTTTATGGCATGCATCGGAAATGAGGGGAAATTCGTCCAAAGTCCGGCTTTCGATTGCCATAAATTGCAATTTATGAGTTTTGATAATTAGGAAATGCAATTAACAAGCTTAAAAACGTCATTTCGAAACGATAAAAATACACAAACGGTTGGGTTCTGGGTTCTTTATTTTGGAGTTAATGTAATTCCGCTGTCGTCTTAATGCCTGGCCATGTTTCTTTGATGCTTTTTGGGGTTTTTGCAGCGGTTTTGGAGGTTTCTTTGGGTTCTTTTTAAATATTTTTAATGCCTCTTCATAAGGTGGGATTAAAAATACTGGGAGAATATATTAATTAGTATGATTTATATATTTAAAAAATATAATAAATATAAGGAACGTTTTTTTTACATGTTTTTAAGGTTTTTCTTTATTTTTCAGCTTCTAATTTCTGAATATTTTTATTTTTATAAAGATTAGCATACTTATACAAATTTTAATAAATGTAAAGTATTTCTAAACATTTAATAACATTTTAATTTTGAATATTTTTTAAAGCAAAATCAACAAAATTAACAGTTAACCTTTTTTTAAATGATTTAAACGTAAAAACCTTTTTTTTAATAATAATTTAGAATTTTACGACCTTTTCTTATTATTTTTTTAAGGCTTTTCAATCAATTTAAGTATTATATTTATACACAATAATAGTTAATATATTATTACTATTATTTAGCTTAAATTATTCCATTAATTTAGTTATAAGGAATTTTAAAACCTCCCTTCTACTTTTTTATGGTAAACATTTTGACTCATTTTTTGTTCAGCTTAACTTTATTTTTATTTTTGTTTAATTTCCCTGCCTTGGCGACTTCTCCACTGACAATTAAATTTAATTTGACGTAAATGCCAATATTCCGAATGCAATAATTCTGCTGAAACAGCAGAGTCCCAAAGTTCGTGCCCAAAGCGGCAAAATACAAAATCCTCGCTTCATCCCAACCAAAAATTTTCGGATTTCTGATTTCCGATTCCCTTGGCTTTTGTTCTCACTTATTTTTAGTTGCAACTGGAAATCAATTTATAAATTTTTGCTTGATTCTTTTTTTTTTTTATTTTTGCCGGCTTCTTGGTATTTTGTTTGTGTTATGCAAATGCTTATATATGTATTATTTTTTGGCCAGCTTAGTCAGCCGGTTTGGCAGCATTTCCTTGCTTTGGTTTTCGGTTTTGGGTTTTGGGTTCGCGTATTTTATGGCATTTCGCAAGATTTAAGAGCAAAAAACGGTTTTGCTGCGAAATGTGAACCTCAAAAATGTTGAACTGAACACATAAAAAGGTCAAAGGGGTTAGGAAGACATGTTTTAAATTAATTGGTTAATAGTTAAGTTGGTTAAGGCAGAGACAAGTTGATTTTTAAGTGGGTTGAGATGGAGTAAATGAAAAGTTTATTATATTTTAGGTGCTAAATGATGCTATAAAAGTTATTTTACATATTTGGATACTAGAAATAGATTTAAAAATAATTTATATAAATTTGTATTAATGTAATTAGCCTAAAACTGTGTGAAAAGAAAGCTTAAACCATTTCAATTGCCTTTAAACCATTACATTTATTATTTTTAAAGCCACTATAGGCTTCTTAAATTATTTAAATTTACCATTTAAATAATAAAGATTAAGAAATTATAAAGCTTTTATTAAATATATATATATATTTAGGAATACTCGACAATAAGATTCCTTTTTTAAAAATAGAAACTCAATTTAATTTCTAATAAATACCTGTCCTTTCTTTATAAAAAATCCTATATTTTCTTTATCATCTCCATTAATTCTTTTTTCTATTTTGAACCCAAAAACTCCCTAGATTTCCCTCTTTTGATCTCTTAACCCCTGCAAAACTGACCTTGAAGTCAACTTAAAATAACACAAAATGTGTGCAAATTGTTGCACTTTTCGTCCAGCCTCCTTGCAGGACTTTATTCCTTTTTTGCTGACCAAAAAACAGATTGAATTTTTCGGGTACACAAAAGTTTTTAACAAGCCCCGAGTCCGAGTTGCCCTGAAAGTCCACAAAACTGTGACCCAAACGATAAGGCCAGGGGGTTGGGGAAAGGAGTATCCCAATCCCGGCCAAGAGTAATTGGTAAGGGCTGCCTTATCGAGGGGCCTGCGTTTAATTAGAGTTTCTTGTTTATTTATTTATTTATTTTTGCAGCTTCTGGCGGGCCACTGCCTGCCCACAACGAAGTTTGTCCTGGACTTGGTGCTCCTTTAAGACCTTGGCTCCTCCTCTCGAACTGCATTTTTGTGTGCTGACCATTAATAATTTCATTGAGTTGCCGGTTTGTTGTTTGTTTTTTGGTTTTTTTTCCAGCAAACATGCAACAAAGAAGACAGAGGCTTCCGTTCTGGGGACAGTTTCACTTCCGGCTGCTCTAGATTGTCTTCTTTTTTTTTGGGTAAAACCAAGGTCTTGGTTTTGATAGATTTTTGTGGGTTTTTATTTGACAGTTTAAAGGAAAATAAATACCTTAAAATTCAAAGGATTTGGAGCTCTTGTATTGATAAGGAACTCCTTCATAAACCTCTAAAAAATAACACTTTATTTAATTTTTATTCTTATATTATTTGGCTTAAGAATTTCCTTCACTGAATAATAATTCCTTAATTTCCCCCTTTTTATTTATGCCAATTTTCTTTGACACTTCCAAGCCACGCCTTCCAAAATACCGCCCATAAATCCCCCCCAAAAAATACCCTGTTTTAACACCACAAATCCCCCTTATTCTGGGCACTTTTCCGACCCCCAACTGACCCATGTTTTTGGCTGCTTTTCCTCAGTTTTCCGCTGCTGCTGCTGCTGTTGGTCATGCGATAATAATATTTGTTATTTACTTTAGCGGAAGGAAAAGCAAAGGAAAAAAATAACAAAAAAAAAGAAAACAAGAAAGAAATTCTTGAAAAAAATAACGGAAATGCACATAAATTTATTTATTTTGTGCGTTTTATTTTGGAGTCTCTCTTGGCTTTCCAATTCGATTTTCACGACATTAACAGAAATAAGTTTCTTTTTGATGATATTTTCGTGGAGATTGTTTTATTTTGGGAATAGTTTCTTTTTTTTTTTTTAATGTTTTGTTGACAAATAAGAAAAAACTAGAGAGGAAAAGACTTGCAAGACATTTTCTGTGGGTTTTCCAAATGGGAAAATGATTTTTGATTAAGGGAAAAATATAAAAAGAAGTTGTTAAAATGTATTTAAGAGTTAAAACTTAATAGCTATGATTTTCCTTTAAATAAAACCTACAAAAATTATTACAAATACTTTAGTCATTCATTTAATATCTAAATATTTCCTTAAGGATTCTAAATCCTTGCTTTAAGTGATCGTTTTTCTGGTAATCCTAAAAGTGGTATCTCATTCCTTAATTTAGTTATTAACATGATGCACATTCCCTTTCCCCCCTTAAGCGCTAAGTAGTTTTTCATTGGAAAACGATTTCCTCCATCTGTGTAAAAGTGATTTTCACTTCGGGGTCTCACTCCCCCCAGCTATAGAATCTCTATAGAAGATGTTCCTCTCCCCTTGACAGTTTCAAGTGGTTTTTCCAAGGCAATCAATCAAAAAAGGCAGCCTCTAAGAAGGAAAACATTTCCCCGACAAATGTGGCACGAAAGGAAAAGATCACCGGGATGAGTCACTTGGGATGCCACTTGGACTCCACATGTTCTAGCAAACGGACAAACGGACACGAGACTGCATCTCTTAATCCCCTTTTGCCTTCCGCTCATTTGCATTTTCCCTATGATTTTCCCTACTGACTTTTCTTTAAATCTCTCAGACTATAGACCTTTCTCTAACTCACTTTTCTTTCTTTCTTTCTTTTGCAGGTAAAGTATGATTAAAATCCTGGGCGCAGGTAAGTGAGTTTAAGAACCTTTGATTTTAAGAAAAAATTAACTTTGTGGCAAAAGTTTTAAGGAACCCCTTTGAAAATGTTGATATTTTTAATAGAGAAATATATAAATAATATTTTAAAATACTCGAAATATATATGAAAATTAAAGAATTGAAAGAGTTAAGCAGTTAAAAGTTGCTTGTTTTGTACAGAAAATGTAAGGTTTTTTTTGTAATGAAAGGTAAATATTTAGTGCCTTAAAAAAGTATACAATAACTAAAAAATACTTACAAATAAATAAAAAATAATAAACTAAATATATACCTTTGAGTTCTTAAATCTCTTTTATACCTAAACTTTAATTATTATTTAAAAATAAACAACTAAATACTTATAAATATCATAAAAATATGAGTTTTATTTATACATTTAAACTGATTATTCATATTTCTCTTATAAAAACAATATAAATATTCTTGGCATTAAGACATTTTACTTATTTATGCATTTTTAATCTTTAAAAAATTCATATTTAAGAGAAATAATTAAGAAAACAAGCATTTTCTGCACATCAAAGTTGAAAATATCTTAGTTAATAATATTTATAACATTAAATTATACCCTCTTTTAATAAAATTTTTAAATAAAAATAATAAATAAACTATTAAGCACTATTCTAACTTTATTTTTTTATTATTTTTAATAACAAAAACCCTTTGTTTTCAATTTTAAATAATAAAACATGTAAATTTTAACTGCCTAACTCTTTCACTTTGAAGAACCGAAAAAAAATATATAAAAATAAAACACGTTAGTCAACGATAACCTTAAATTAAACAAAATACCATAAAGGACATTCAGCTTGTTGTCCTTGAGAATTTGTTGAGGGCGTGAGGCAGAGAGGCAGGCACTCTCTGGCCTTGTTTAGGCCGCATTTTGTTGACACGGCCCCGTCGGCGCTCTGGCCGGAATGAACACCGAAATTGACACTTTTGTCGGCGGCTGTCAAATGCAGAGCGAGTGCCCAAAAGGACATCGTCCTGGATGGATGACCCGGCACATTTGTTTAACCAGCAAAGTTCTGCCATCGATTTTTTATATATTTTGTTTTCCTAAAAGAGAGTTAAAGTAGGCTGAAGGATGACTTGAAAGAAAGGACCTTTAAGGCAGAGTAAGGAAATAAAGGATATTTAATTTCTAAATAAAGGTTTTAAATATTAGAAATTAGGCTAGAAAATATTGTAAATTTCTCGCAGTGCTGTGAGGGTGTGAGTCCCCGATCTAGGTAGAATTTTGTACAAGTGTCCTAAGCCTTTTGTGGTCCTTTTCAAGCGTTGAAAGTCACAAAACAGAAAAAAATACATAGGTTTTAGGCCAGAAGGAGGATTCAGGAATGAAGCTGGGAAAAACAGGTAAATATGTACAGGTAAATCTGGTGTAAATTCCGTGTTGCAAGCCCAGAATTCCAGGAAACTAAAATCGGAAATTAAAATTAAAATTATTCAAGGATATTTTAAATATTTAATTGATAAAAGATTAAAGACCAAATAATAATATAAAATTCAGCTATAAAAGTAGGATAAAAAATACAAAGTAATTTAATAATAATGAACTCTTAAACAAAAATAAAATTAACAAAATATCCTTTCAAAAACTGATAAATAAAGTTTTTAAAACGTAGAAAAATTCAAAATAAAATAATAAAAATAAACACAAACTTAAACCCAAAATTTTCCAAATAATAAAAACTGTAACAAACAATTAAAAACAATATAAAATCGAAAATAATTCAAATCAAAAAAACCAAAACATCCTAACCGAGTGCCTCAAAAACTGTGACAGCATAAATATCCGCTTAATAGTGACTCTCAAACTACAAGAACAGCTGTTCAAAAACGCGTTGCCATAAAACATAGCTCGGCCTCTCGCTCTGAGGCAGCCACATTATAGGCTATCTCGTTCTGGCAGGCTCTCCGCTCTCCCCGGCGAATTCGCAAACAAAAACAAACCATTAAAAACGCGGCGAAAAGAGAGTCTCTCCCTGACGTGTGTGTGTGTGTGTGTTGAGAGAGTGCACTTGTCTGTCAAGATTATGGCGGTTTCAGTCACTTTGTTGTGTTGTTGTTGTTGCTGCTGTTGGGGCAGTGGCGGCGGCAACGACGACGACGGCGGCGAAGAAGAAGAAGAAGCAGAGTCGACGGCAACTCCTATTTTTCTTCATGTGCCATTTTTTCCGTTCTTGCTGTTGCTGATTGTTGTTGCCTTGGTTTTTTGCTTGAGCGGTGTGCGAGCGAGCAGGCGATAGCGGTGTGAGCGCGAGCGAGCGAGGGAGATGGCGCCACATCAAGTTGATATCGTGTCGTCGTCTTCATCTTTTGCTGTCGCTCGCTCGTCGTTTGCCATTTGATAAATTGCGTTTATAAGAAAGAGATGAATTGTCATGCACACAACGCACACACATACAGGAGGGCTCCCCTCTGCTGACGTCGCTGCCAGTGTGTGTGTGTGAGTGTGAGTGTTTAAATCATATTGGCTGCCCCCCAATTGGTGTGAGTGAGAGCCCGACCCGAGCTTTCCCCCTTCACTCACTCTTCACTCCACTCCACTCTGGGCCCTCTCTCGCTCGCTCGTCTGGGATTGGAAGTTTCCAAATGCAATTTTCCTTGAGGTTTTCCCGAGTCGATTCCTTTGCCTTGCTTCTTTTTTGTGTTGTTTTGCGCTCAGTGGGTGGGGTTTTCCGCCTCCCTCTGCCACCTCTTCTGCTCGCCTTTTGATTATATTTTCCTCTTTTTTTGGTGATTTAAATTTCATGGTCCCTTCAATTTCGCAAAAGTTCTAAATATTAAATTAAATTCCAACTTGACTCGGAGATTCGGGGGAATTTTTAGAGGGTTGTCGAAGGTTTTTCTTTGTTTTTGTGTTTTTTTTGTGGCGAAAGTTTTCCTTAATTGAAGATTTTCGTGTATTAATTACATTTATAATAACATTTTAATAAAAATAAATTAGCTAATGTGTATTGCAATTGTTTGCATTATTAATATTTTATTTATTTATGATTTTTTTTACATTTACAAATGAAATTATACATTTAAAATTTTATTCTAAAAGAAAACTATAAAATAAATTACAGTTTTTCAAATAGAGCTCAACAATTTTCCATATTAATCGATGTAAAATCACCAAAAATTATTTTGTTTTCCATTCTTTATAAAATATTTACTTTTAAAGTTTTTTTTTAATTTTATATTTGTAAAACTAAAATGAAATAAATGTTGTATAAATGATTTATGATTTGTTTCCTATAGTCTTTGAAATCTTCCTAGATTATTAGGTGACTTCTGTTATCAATATTTATTAAAACATACAAGTTTTCCAAGAAATGTTTATTTTATTAACAATTTTATTTTAAACAAGATTGCCGTAGTTGTCAACCTTGAACTTTAACTCTTTTGAATAGACCGATCGATCCGCTGAGATGCGAAACACCGAATAGTTCCCACACTAAAGCCCGCTAATTTATTGCATTTAATTGATTCGATTTTATTTGACTTTCGCTGCGGACATGAATAAATAAATTACACTTGATTTCTCGCTGTCCCCCGAAGAAGCCGCACAAGAGACAACACAAGAATCGGGCGAAAAAGGCGACCGCAAATCAATCAAAGTCTCATAAATTTGTCAGAGTGTTGACAGGACACAGACCTCCTGTATATATGGCCGCCTGATCCGATTCCATATCCCCCCCAAGATATCTGCCAGGAGATGAAATGGCAACCAGATTAAGTGCAACATCATCTTTTTGACCAGGGGAAAACAGACACGGGAAATCCTTTTTGGCGAGCGCGCGCGCCGGAAAACAAACAAGGCTATTTTTCATTTTCCTAAAAACGGCAGCAGCAGCGGCGGCGGCGGCGGCCAAGCTTTCTTTCTCGCCATCTCGCTCTGTCTCCCATCTCTTTCGGGCGTAATGGCCAACTGCAGCGCCAAGCCAAAAATACGCTGGTGAAAAATTGCCTGGGAATATGTGTTAACTGCTTTTTAAACTGCCACGAGGACGACGACACGACAGCAACAATAATAGCAACAATACTGAGCAGATATTGCAAACCGAAAATTTGAATACACTGAATAAGGGGCTTTTAAAGGACAATCGGAATATCAACTAGCAAAGGATATTCTTAATCATCTTAAGGGATATGAGGAGTTATCTTACAGATTCTCTATACAAAGAAATGTAATCGTAATCTAATATTCCAATAGGATTTTATTATCATTTTGAAATTATGTTTCTTTCGTTATTAAAGATTCAAATAAATGAATTAAATTAAGGGACTTTTAAATTTAAAAAGGTTTCCGTCTTAATCTTAAATAATAATTATTTAATTTTAAACCATCCAATGGATCCAATTCCTGATTATTTATCATTTCCAATCCGTAAGAGAATTTTAAAAATCCCTAGAAATAAAAGCTGAGCCACCGTGGGCAGACAGAACGGAACAGAACAAAACTGAGCAGGATAAAACGGGACAGGGCCGGACAGGAGCGACGACGAGTGACCTGCAGGATATGCAATTTTCGCTGAATGTTATTTCGGCAATTTATCGCCGCGCTATTTGTTATTGCCGCGCCAAGGGGAGCAAGAGAGAGCGTAGGAGAAAGAGACGCCTGCCGACAAAACAGCTGTTTGTGCTTTTGTTATTGTTGCTGGCAGGATCATGTCCTGCAAAGTGGCCAGATCACCGTTATGGCAAGGCAAAAAAGCTGTCAGTTTTCTTCTCTTTTACTCCTCGTTTTAGTTGCTTTTCTTCGAAGGCGTTGCCTATTTATTTCCGAGTGTGTGTGTGTGTGCTTGTGAAGGAGAGTGAATATCTGTGTGAGAGCGTAAAAGCGAGGCGAATACCTTGAGCGAAAGCTGATGGACAAGTGAAAAGCGCTCAAAACAGAAAAGGAGACTTTGGAGCAGCGGCGAAGGAGCCGTATTTCTTGCCTGCCGCCCCTTTCTTCACTCTCTCCACTCACGCAACGCAACGCAACCTGTAAAGGTGCGGCGAAAGCCAAAGAGAGCTGGAGCCAGAATAGCAAGAGCAACTGCCAACTGCCACTCAAGCGAAAAATAACAAATGGGATTGGTTTTTGCTGATTTTCAACGCCACGCACTGCGACGCCGGCCGACAGCAGCGACGCCGACAGCGGCCAAAAACCTATAAGCCGTCTCCTTTTGGCCAAAGCCAAATAAATTTCAAACGCGCGGCGAAACGCTACGTTGCGCAAAAAGAGCGCAGTCGACGCCGGCAGCGTACGGTGAGAGGGGGTGGGTGTGCTTGTGTGTGTGTGTGTGTCTGTTGGCCTGTATGACTGTGACAAGTGTGTGCATGACAGAGAGGCGTACCAACAAATCAGTCATCGCCAGGATGAGAGCGCCTGCGCTCTCTCGCCGCAAACAGCGAAGCGGGCAATTCGCCGGAGTCTGCGCAATAAACAACGCACTATATTCGTCTCGCTTGCACCGTCTGAGTTATGGCCCGAACGCGCTTAATGGCACAATTGTTGCATGTGAGCGTGTGTGAGGGGGAGAGCGCGAGAGCGAGCCGAAGAGAGAGAGAGCGAGCAGCGGCAGTGGCGGCGGCGAATGATTGACACACAGTGTATCGCGTATCCGCACAGTGTATTTTTCGCTGCCAACGTGATACGACGTGTCTCTGTGTTGCGTTCTGCGTTCTCTGCGTGTTCACCGTTTTCGTCGTAAGCGAATGAAGGAAATAAAAGAAACGGAGCGTAGTCGTCGTCGTCGTCGTCGTTGTTGCCGTCGGTGAAGTTTATTATTATTATTGCCGTTATAAAAAACACACAAAAAGCGAGCACCAAACCACACACAACAACCGAAAAGCTACGCCTGGAAATCGCGCGCGTTTTTCCCCGTACAGCCTAGCTTAGCATTACGTGATGCATTACGTTCTTTAGTGTTACCGCGAAAACAACAATTTTGAATGAAAATTTAGAAACAAAGAAAATAGAGAAAAACTACTCAATATTTTCTGTTGCCGAAAAGGGGGCAGCTACTTAGACGAGGGGATCCCGCCGATCCCCCCGCAATATCTCCAACTCTCTCTCTCATCCAAACTTTTGCCGTCGCAAAACAGCAAAAATTTCAAAATACAAAAAATATATTGCTAAGAAACAATTTCATTTGTTTAACTCTAGTAACGTAGTATGTAGAAGCAGCTGTGATAAATAGTGCGCATATTATACGAGAATTAACAAAATAAACAACAACAATACGGAAAAAGAGTATACGAAAAACAAGCAACAACAACTACAAGAATCCCAAGGAAAAGTCCAACCCAAATGGAAAACGGCAAGGAAAACTAGAGAGACGAAGAAGACGAGCCATGGATTTATGACAAGACCCAACAACAACAATCAACAAAAATTATGTTGCAGCAACAACAACAATACTTGAGTATACCAAGAACAACAACAACTATAACTACAGCAACGGCAACTAACAACAAATTGTATACGATTTTTATATAAAAAGAAAAACCAAACAAAACACACAAATTATATGTAAATAAAATATTATAACGAAAAAGGAAAACTTTAAGCAAAAAAAAAAAAAAACAGATCTCCTACAACAAATCGCGCGCGTAACAACAACAAGTATACAAAAACGTAATAATAATACATAAAATCTAAACAAATGTGCCTGTGAAATAATAATAAAAGAAAAAGAAGAGAAGAACGAAGCACAAAAAGCTTCCCCAAAATTAGATGTAAAAGTGCAAACATAAAATCCAAACAAACAAATAATACAAAAACAAAAGTAATACAAAAATTCCAACTAAACTGATAAAAAGAACTGGAAAACCTAAAAGTACAGTAGAGCGTCCCTAAAGCAAAAAGTACCAGCGGAAGCGGCGCAGGACGAAGCAGAAGGTAGAAGCGTCGGAGCGGGACGTCGATTTGTGTGTTGCGACCCCAATTTGTCGGTTCTACTCCAAAAGTGGCACAAATCGGGTTAGACGTCGCTCCCAGAGCATTAATGGCTCAGCCCAGGGTAAGTAGTAACATTTTAAAATCCAAGAAATATATAGTAGGTTTTACTTAGAGAGTGTTGTTATCATAAGTACAAGATAGCGACGGCAAAGTCCTTTAAACTAAATCTTAGGTACTTACTTGGGGAGTTTTCAAAGGCCGACGGCACATATTTATATAGTCTATGTTGCTAGTGAAGAAATTTCTCTAAATACATTTGGTTTTTGATTATAAATATTATACTATAATCAACAAAAGTTTATGAAAATCAAAAAATTTCACTAAGTTCACATCTGAAAATTGACTTATCAAATAAAAAATAACTTGATCACCTATTAGTTGAGTTTCAGAACTTAGATAATGCTTAAAAAATTCTTACTTTTAGTAAATAAATTTCCCTATAAGTCTACACACGACTTCTCTTTAACGTCAAGTCACTATTATAGCTTCTTGGCCCCCAAGCATGGCTGCCTAAAACCTTCCCTAATATTCCCCATTTTAATCAATTCAATGGGGAATACACACAGTTCCTATTTATTAATAGAGCCCTATCGAGTCGAGAAATTTAACCAAGCGATCCAGATCGAGTGTGTGTGTTGTGCGTTGTGTGTGTTGGAGTAGGAAAGAAATCACATTTGATTTATGCGGGTCATTTTCTCGTACAAGTTTATGTAATTAACTGAATCTGTAGGCATCCAAAAGTCAGGGTGTTGTACGAAGAATGTTTGATAAAGTGAATCGCATTTTAAAGAATTCTGTTTTAGGAGAGTACGCCATTTAAGAAATTCAAGATAATATAAGAAATAAATTAATCTATTTGGTTTTTTTTTAGACCCTGTGACATTTAAAAACAATGTTTAGTAAAAAAGAATGTATTCTGTATGCTTTGGGATTTTCTAAAAATGATTGATAATAAAATAAATAAATGTCTTCTTAGTAAATCATTGTTTAGCCAAAATTCTTGGAATATTTCTCAGTTAATTTGAATATTTCATTGAAAAGATTTAGATTTTCTTAATAATAATTTAAAATATTCGATTAAACAAAAGGTCAAAAACAAGCAAACAGCTGTTCTTGGTTAAGAGGTTCTTTCACAGAAACATTAAATTTTTTTTAGATTAAAAGATTTCCTATATAAAAAAGTTCATCACTTCAAAAAGTCCTCTGCCACAATCTTGTTTCCATCAATATTATGCGGCATAAATTCTCGCCTTTGCTTAAAGGTAATAATAATTTTTACAATCCAACTGGATCATAAATTATATGCTAATCAGGTGACCGGCAGTCTCCGCCTTCTCTCTGTGGCGCTCTCCCACTCTCTTAAATATTATTACCAAATCGCAGTTAGACTTTATCAATTGATTATCATGGACATGAGAAGTGAACTTGATTTTTTATTAACAGAGCAAAAAGACTTGAAATATACAAATGCAGATACAGTGTGCGTTACCAATTAGCGCAGGTACTCCAGTGTGTGTGTGTGTGTGTGTTAGTGAGCATTAAAAAAAATATATAAAAAAACCAAAAATGGAAAAATAAAAAGTAAAAAAGAAAACGTAACGAAATGAAATGCGAAATGCCCGCGGGAATTTTCAGTGGTGATTTTTATGTGTGTGCGTTACTGGCGAATAAATTTACGCCTGTGGTTTAATACACGATTCTCTGCTCTTAACCCCCTATAACCAACCCAACCGCCCTATGTGTGTGTGTGTGTTAACCCGTTTCGTAGCCCATGTAATTCTCCTGCGGCTCTTTTACCCGAATCCGCGCCATTTCAATTCCATCAAATGAATTTTTCGAGATATATACGGGCTGCCCCCTGTCTCTGTGTGCATTTGATGCATATAATTTTATTGCACACTGTGTTTTCTCGCGGTTTTATTATTTACAATTTTATTTTTATCATTTTCCATGATTCTCTCTCTTTGGGAAAAATGGCGGGAAGCAATTTTCGCGCTTTTTATATATATTTAATTTGATTATTTTATGCCAGAGCGAAAAGAGAGGAACGAGAAGAGAGTCTGCGAGAAAAAAAATGTGCAATTGCAATTGCAATTTGTATAAAAATGTGCAATGTGCAGCTGCTGCAGTTTTCCCTCCCTAACCCCTCCCCATTGCCATTTCAAACGCCTGCAAAATGCAGCACAAAAATTGTTTTGGTGTTATTTTAATTTAAAGGTTAACCGCAGCGTAATTTGTGGCATAAAATATAATTCGTCTATCGTGTGTTCAGTTCAGTTCAGTTCTCTCGTTCAGATATTTCTTTTTTTTATTTGTTGTTGTGTTGTTGGCTTTAGAAATAGTAAATTCGAAATAGAAAAGATCAAGGAGAGTGGAGCAGTGGAAAATGCCACAGCCGACGATATTGTGGTTTACTTTAGTGGCTGAAAACATTGGCCAAAAGTTAATGGAAACATTGGATCTTTAATGACCAAGAGGAAATTACATTTTAAAGGAATATTCATTTTTATGAGATGCTAAATTCACCTGTAAATTTTGATAGATTAAGCAGAAAAATACATTTAAAGTAATAAAAATTACAAAAAATTTTAACCTTGGAAAATGTTTGACTTCATTAATTTCGTAGCCTCTCCAGCTTGATAGGAAAAATATATATTATGTTTCTCTGCCATTTCCTTATCATTCTCCAACATTTCAATCTCTAACCTTCACTGCGAATTCTTCTCTAATTAAGTGAGCAATTCTCTGGTCTGGTCTTCCCAGCTTCCTCGCCATGAGTCACGGCTCCAGGGGAAGAGAGTTTCTCCTCTCGCCTCTCTTATCTGGCGGATATCAGATATATCTCGGGTTGGGTTGAGAATTCCCTCTGCAGACACTTCACATGCCAGCGAAAATTGAGCGGCTGAGAGGAATATTTATAAACAAATTACATATGCATATTTCTGCAAGGGGGCACCGGGTGAACCAGACTCTATATGGGGCCTAGTATATATCCACATGGGCTCCGCTCTTTCTCCGCCATCTCTCCCAATGTTGTTTTCCGTGTGCTAAAGAGCTTCATGTTTAATGATCAAATTGCGTGCCTGATTCTTGGGTCGACGGCGGTGCCTGCTGGTGCTATAGTTGTTGTAGTATTATTATTATTTTTTTCCTAACATTTGTTGTTGTTGTATCTTTTGGTTTTTTGCCATACAACACATAGTTGCCAAGTTTGACGAGGTCGCCGCTGTGCTGCTGCCGTTGGAAGTGTTTTCATTAGTTTCATTTCTTTTTACATTTACGCCTAAATCGTCTTATAAAGTATAGGTTTTTTTACTCGTAATTTCCCCAACATTAAGTCAAAGTGATTCGCTAATATTCTTCGACTCGATATAAAATGGTATTACTGTTTCTGGGTTAGAAAACTCTTTGGATCCTATGAAAAAGTGCCTCTATGCGGGGCAAAGAGCAGAAAAAAAACCAACAATTTTTGGTGTGTGTTGTAAAGTAGAGAAAAATCATTTAGACAAGTTGCACGCCGCTCATTAAATTAAATGAGCCATCAGCACGCAATTTATTTTCGTATTTTTGAGTAACTTTTGCCAACTCCCAAAGACTTTTGTTTCTTTCCGCTCTTTGGAATTTTTGTTAGGAAAGTTGGCGCTGTTCGGCAAGAGGTCCTCTCAGAGCAATTTAATTAAATAGCTGAGAAAGCGAGGAATTTTTTTGTAGCTCGTCTAGTTTGAGGAGGTTTAAGAGTTGAAGAAGTTGGCCAAGAAAAGAGTTTATTTGATTTATTTCGTTTGCAATACTTTTTTTTAAAAGTTGCTCTTGATTTTTGCTGTCCTGCCATTTTTCCCACATTTTTCTTTAAATTTTAAAACAATTTCAAATGATTTTCCTTAAATTTTTGCCCATTAAATTGTCTTCGCCTTTTGGTGAGCTCTTTAATTCCCAGAAATCATCTAAAAATATATATTTTCTTTCGATTTATTTTTGATTTGCAATATTTTTGTTGCTTGTATTTGAGTTTACCTTTTTGGACAAATATTTTTTGTTGCTATTGTTGCTGAGCTGCTCTGTTGGTTTTTTGTTAATCATCTGCCAGTTTTTTTGTGTCCGGCTCATTTTAATTTAATAAATGCCATGGCCTGACGTCATTTGTTGTTGATTTTTGATAAATGTTAAAACGCCAAAGAATTCATTTAGATTTCTTTTTTTCGCTGCCTTTGGTCGCTTTCAATTTGGCTACCGAGCATCATCTAATTTTTCTGCTTTAAAATTTATGCATATATTTTGCTTGTTTTAAGTATTTGTTTTTAGACATAAATTAAGTGGAGGAGAAAAAAAAACGAAAAAAAACTAGCGCACGTTTTCGACGTCTGTTGACGTTTGATGTTTGCCTGCTCGATAATATTGTTATTATAAGCAATAAAAGTTAATAATATTGGGGGGTTGCTGTTGTTGCTGCAACTGTAAATTAAAATAACACCAAGGCACGCAACAAAAATTAATTGTCTAACACCAAATAAAAAACTTTTGAGGCATCCACAAAAACAAAAAGAGGAAAAAAAGCTAAAAAGCTGGGCGTGACTTGGTTCGAAGGGACACACCTACAACTGCGGCTCGTCTGCTAATTAAGCCAAAGCCAAAAACCGAAAAAAGGGGAAAGAATTATAGAGAAATATATATACGATATACAATATATATATACATATATAGAGGCAGAAGAAATTGAAAGAAAGAAATTCAAATACAACATGATAAACAATTAATTTTGATTAGGCCTTCGACCGCGCCAGCGCAATTAAGAAGGTTTCCTTCTTTTCTGTAGTTTTGGTATTTTCGGGGAGGTTATGAAAATAAAAGAATAAAAAAAGCAAAAGTGTTGAGGGGCGAAAGGAAGGCAAGAAATCGATAAACGAAGTCGGGTTGTACAACCAAACATATTGAGGCCTCTATGTGGGCCAGGAGTGGGCGGAGGAGGGTGGTCTATGTATAATGGCGGCCATTGTCACCATTTTGGCCAAAAGCACACACACACACACACGCACGCATATATGTATATATAGTATCTCCATCTCGCTTTACGGTCTGGCTGCATTTTTGCACTCGCATTCATAACTCTTCTGCCGCTGGCGTCTGGTTTTTGGTCAGTTTTAGGCGCCGCCAGATAAAGCCCACACCCCCACTTCACGCCCACTCCCACTCGCCTGCTGTTTCCAGGCATTTAAGCCCCTCCATAAATGTCCTTGCTGGTGCGGCCATTTCCTGGCTTGGTTTGTGCAACATTTTCAGTTTCAAGTTCACGCAAAATTTCGTTACTGCACCCGCACCTGTTCGTTTGCATTTTTGGGGGGGCCTTAACTTAAAGCCACCATTTACCATTTACACTTTACCTTTGTGATCTTTTTGGGAAATCAAAATTGCATTTAGGAGTGTAAAATTTGGATTTTGGTTTGTCAGTTTAAGTTTAAAATATTTAAAGAAGATGACACTTCTAATGAAATCGATTTTGTACAAATTTCTAACAGTGAAATAATATTTTTAGAAAAAAAGTATAAAGAAAATGTAGAATAAATTGTAAAAGATTTATAAAATCATATGTTATTACACATTTAATTTAAAAAATATTTTTTAATAAAAGTCCAACAACTTTAGGCCTTAAATTCTCAATATTAATTTAACCCAAAGGACAACCTTATTACAAATTTTCCTTCCTTGTACTGGCAACCCAACTTAAAGCTAAAATCTACATATTTCCCCCCCTATTTATAAGCACTTAAAGCTGTGCCTTAAAAAAAAGAAGTACAATTGAGTTGTTGCTGGCTAAAGTTGGCAGTAGTAGGCTGGCTGACTGGCTTTTAGCAATGACTTAATGTCGCCGAAACACGACAAAAACACACACTTATGGCGCAAAGCACAAACACACACACACACAGACAGACAGCAACTAGGACAAGAGCTGGAAAACGCAACTTCCCCCCTGGAAAAAAAAGGCTGCTCCAAAAATACAGAAAAACAGAAATCGTAGCTCCTTCAGCGCCTGTCACTGACAGTTTTGAGCACCAAACTCAGCCACACACACACACACAACACCACCCACAGCGATTGTCATAAATTTTTGAAGGATTTTCGACGCTGAACTTGTCAAAATCAGGACCATGGGCCTCGACTGCTTTTGGTGGTTGGTTCTGCTATTGATCCGCACTTTTCCCCACCGCCGACGAGCTTTTCCCCCCCATTCAACAAGGTCAATGGCTCGGTCACTAAACAACAAGAGGGAAAATAGGGAGAGAGCGAGTCGAGTCTCGTCTGAGCCCCGGCTAGAGATCATCAATCAAAGTTGGCCCAAACCAAAAAGACCTAAGTGTATTTGCCTGTTCGATTTTTACTCCTCATTGTCTGGGGGCCCTCTGGTCGGTCGTCTTCTTCTACCAAATTGGGGTCTCAAATTCCCACATTACTTATGTACAAGTACAAATTGTGGTAATTTTCAAGATCTCTTTGTTGCCACGGCTTTTGCTCCACAATTTCCTCATTTCTAAACGGACCGAACCGAACTAAGGCCTGAGTGAGCCGCCGAGAGTTGCGGCTAAGAAATCGAAGAAACAAAAACAAAAGGCTAAGAAAAAGCGACGTTCGGTTGCCGCTGCCACCAACACTAAAATTAGCATAACAACTTTATAGTTTAACAGCCATGAACCGAGCCCCAGCGAACCGAAAAACCCGGCCAAAAACGAACTGACTAACCCGGACAAGTCTGTATCTATGAGTTTGTATCTCGTGCATGTGCAAACAGCAACAGAAACGACGCCAAAACGGAGGCAGCACGACAGACGGCATACCACCACTACCACCAACTGGCCGCCCCGCTAAAACTAATCTCTGGTGTGTATCTCAAGGATTGCCTCTCAACCTCAAAGGTTGACAATCGTAGCTGTAGCTTCTCTTATATTTGTTCATTTTTGTCTGAAAGCCACCTGCGAGCAGCAGCTGCCACTGCCACTGCTGCCTCTGCACTATTTCTCCAAAGTCTAGATACAGATGCGGCTACTGTATCTGCAAGATATGCTCGCTAGCTCTCGCTAGCCTGCCTCGTATATCTTTACCTCCTTCCTCCAGGTGCAAATCCTTGACATTTTCGCTAAAAATCTTCCCCCTTTCGCACTTCAACTGGTTTGCTCTCGCTCCTCAACTCTCAACGGCAAGTCAATTGCTCATTTAGTGTCAAAGATTTTTCCAGGCTGATAAAAAATCAACCTCAACTTGAGCTGATGAAGAGGGGAGGGGGTAAGGGTAAGGAGCCATCCTCCCATCATTTCTTGTCGCTGCACAAAAATCTTTTTGTCAACGTCTTCTTCGTGTTCCCTCAAATTATGCAGTGTGAAACGGAGAAGCGAAGAGCTGGGAAGAAGAGTGTATCTTCAGAAAGACGGACGCCACTTGAGTACAAAATGATAAAAATCTCACACACAGATACACTGGAAAAATTAGTCCAAATAAGAGATATATAAAGAGTGATTTGGGAAGAGTACACTAAGTCCTCAAACTTCTACCAAACTTTTCTCTCTGCATTACTTGAACTTTTACTAATTAGAAGTATACAAAAAATAAATAACATAAATTATTTCTTACTTGCTTTTGGTGTTATTATTATTATTATTATTGCACACAAACCAGTTTGCAATTGCGCGGCTTTAAAAATCACAAAAAATATGTATGTACTTACAAACAACTGTTGTACAACTTTTTGGCCAGATAGATATAGAGAACAAAATACACACAGCACTCAGATACTTGGACAGATTAACTGATAATATTCAAAATCGTCTGCTGCTTTTGGCGCTTAATTAATATGCAAAAAACGTTGAAAGAAAAGACGAGCGCCGAGACAAAGTAAGGTAACCGAAAATGTATAGATATTAAATGTATGTATGGGTTGTGTCGGCGGCAAATGCCTGAGTATATATCCATATAATGTCGAAGCGGCGGCAAAGTAATCACAAGGTCGACAGTTGTTGGGGTTCGTTGTGTTTTTTTGTTAATTTTATTTTTTAATTTGGTTTATCGGCATGTTCTTTTTGCTGGCCAAGAGGAGACTTAAGTTTAGAAAAATATATATTTAAATATGTGAAGATTTCATGTAGCTGCTAATTTCAATGCAGTTAGAGAAATTAGTAGGGTTTTAGAAGTGTTTTTTAGGTATGATAACAACACTCTTAGAATTTTTTAACCTTTAAAAATATTCCTAAATTTATTTAATTATATATAACTAATCTATATTATTTCTTTTCTGCTCTACTTCTTCAGTATGACGATGGCCTACACGGCTACGGCATGGACTCCGGTGCCGCCGCAGCGGCCATGTACGATCCACACGCCGGACACCGACCGCCCGGACTGCAGGGCCTCCCCTCGCACCACTCTCCGCATATGACACACGCGGCTGCGGCGGCGGCCACAGTGGGCATGCACGGCTACCATTCGGGGGCCGGGGGTCATGGAACACCTAGTCATGTATCGCCGGTCGGTAATCACCTAATGGGCGCAATACCCGAAGTACATAAACGTGATAAGGATGCCATTTATGAGTGAGTATATAACTGCGAGAAATCAGTACAAAAAACCACTAAAATATTTAATGATTTGCCAAGCAAACAATCCTTTCAAAAAAAGCTTTCAAGATGACCCCAAGATGATCTTGAGTTCTATTATGATTAGAATAAAATAATGTTTTGAATGAAAAGTGTGGGAAGTGATGGCACTAAAAAAAACTAAATGCTGTCAAGTAGCTGTCATTGATTAAGCTGAATAAAAAACAGTCTTCAATGAACATTTGAAGATCACTCACAGTATCAGTTTTAGAATATATATAAATATATTGTTTTGTAGAATTAAAATAAAGATTATACATTTCAGAACTAGTTTTAGATGTAGTTTTTATGATTTGTTAAAAATAAATAGTCTAATAGCATTTAAAGATCACATTAAAGAATTTACAAATCAAGGCTGTTAAATTTTATTCTGAGAAATATAGTACATTAAAAAACATTTATGAGGTGTTATTCATACAAGTTGGTTCCAATTTTAATTATATTTTTTTATGAGCCATATTTTTTATTGAGGTCAGTTGTATAATAGGAATATAATGAACTGTCCAACTGTTTCAACATTCCACTAAGAACTCCCTAATCAATATCCCAAGCCCCTTTAACGATTTATAATTTTTGGCATGTTCGGCATAGTCCCAGCCCCTGTTGGCCACCTGTTTTCACCTGAGCGAGGGAGGGAGTCGACATCGTTTTAACGCCACGCGTAACTCACAATCAGTCAAAAGAGGAACAAGGATGAGAACACATGATCCACAGAAGAAGCGAGCCGGCGATCCTATATAGGAATGGGCGTGATCCTCTTGCGTTTTGCACAAAATACAAAATTATGGGTTTGCCGTTGCCGAGGAGGCCCTAAAATGTCTATCTTCTGGGGGGTGTGTCTCAGGTGTTTAGTGACGCACACGGAACATGAACGTGCTTAGGCATTAGGGAGTCCAAGAGCTGAACAAAAAACAACAGAAACGGAACCCAACCAACCATATATCCATCGAAAATGAGCTGCAGTTGCGGTTCTGGTGTTAATTTGCCAAAATTGTGGTTTTCTTCTCTCTGTGTTTTTTTCCTGGGGTTTCGTTTTTTTCTAACCCGATCGCCGCCTTCGTGTGTCATTGCGTGTCCTGGCAATTTTCATGTGTTGCAACTGTTTTGCCAGCTGCCTGAGTGCCCTGAAATGCTTGTTTGTTCAGTTTTTTTTTCATCATCGAGCTCCCCTCGATTTTCTTTGCTTTTTTCGCTGCATTTTTTTGTGCAAATATTTGCTTTGAAAGGGAATTTCATGAATGACTTATGAGGAGAGGCCTTCAATCAGCTGTTTGATGACTGTTTGATGATTGTCCCTTGTCTCGAGTGTCTGAACAAACATGAATGATTATATATATGACTTTATTGAGCACCTGTTATTATTATGATTATGATTATTAGTTTTTTTTGGCACCTTCCTGCCGAAATTAAAAGAGAAAGAAAGAGCTCTGCTTAACACCTTCTTGGCAGCCAAAACTCTTCAGCTGCTCCTGCTCACACTTTTCGCCACGTCATCGCAACTGAGTGCCTGTTTTATATATTTTATTTTTGGTGTCCAGGCGAAAAACGCACTCAACTGTAAAAGCCTGAAACGAGGACGGAGGGACGGTCGGACTCTTATTAATAGTTTGTTAAGCGCAGGTCGACACCCCCTCTCTTAGGGGTCAGTTTTTTGTGCCATCTAATGGGTTCTCGGGTTCTGTTCTTTTCCCTTTTTTTCACTGTTCTTTTTTTTGGTCAGCCGTAGTCCCGCCTAATTTTGTTCAGGTGCAATTTGTGCGTGAAGAAAAAAACTACGAAATTGAGAAATTGGGCAGGGAAAACTACTCCTGGCATGGAGAACAACACAAAAAAATGGTCAAATCATGTTGAGTTGTTGGAACTAATCCGTCAGCATGAAGAGGGGGATTATTCCTGTGTGTGTGTGCAGTCCAAGATACAGCTACAAATGCAGATACAGATACAGATAAAGATACTAAAAGGAAATAGCAGCTGCTCATTTGCATTTTTGTTGGACAGGAAATGTCCTGAGCCTTTAAAGGGAATCCAGAAAAATAAAAGACCCAAGGAAAGTACTTGAAGTAATGGGATTTTGAAGTAGAAAATAATATTTAAAAAATATATATAGAAATTATAAACAGTAACTTTAGTAACTTGAGTGATCTTCATTTGACTTGGAACCTGGTCTTTAATCAACTTTCACGATCAGCCATAAACTTTAATTTACTTAAGTATTATTGTTTTTAACTCTCTGTAAAGTCCAAGTTTATTTTGTTATATTTTAACCGGCAGTTCTGCAGCTGCTGCTCATTTGCATTAATCAGAAACGTCCTGAAATTTGACCAACTTCTTCTCATGTATTTTATATGTGCCATTTTATTGTACCTTCCAGACATCCGCTATTCCCGCTTTTGGCGCTGATCTTTGAGAAGTGCGAATTGGCCACATGTACGCCGAGGGAGCCCGGGGTGCAAGGTGGCGATGTCTGTTCGTCGGAATCGTTCAACGAGGATATTGCAATGTTCAGTAAACAGGTAAGAATAATGGCTCCAACTCCAGCTGAAATCGGAGACGATTTTCGCTCTCTCTATCTTGTTGGGATTGCTATTGGGATTGGGATTGGGGTAGGGGTAGGGGTTTCGGAAACACATATGGCCCACATGTGGCCACTAAATAAATATAAATAAAAATAAAAACAACAAGAGGCCAAATCGCGGCACACGAACTTAACGAAGCAAGCCGCTAA